>NC_052509.1:46155035-46482228 GCF_014356525.2 Nilaparvata lugens
TTACTTTCAAATCGACGTTGGTATCTTTCTTGGGATCGATGACTTTGAGAACTGCATCAACAGCAATAGGAGCGAGAAGTGAAGATTGTTGCGACACAACCTGCAATCATTCATTAAATATCATAAATTCAAAGTATAGAAGGTCTACTTAAAATCAGTAAATTACAGTAAGACAATAATCATCATAAATACAGAGTAAAGGAGGCCTACTTGGAAAAAGCAAGATACCTCATATTATACAAGATACAACATGCACGAGAACCTACAAGTGATGACTGGAAGAGTAAATAATTACTTCATCTCTAACTGATTTTCTGTTACTTTTTAGTTTAAAACTTCATGCAATTAATCTATTTAAGAAAAAAAAACAGATAACATGAAAATATTCAAGAGTTGTGAATAATATTATTGCAAATATGTATTTATCAGACCAATATAGGAGCAGATCGGATGAACTACTCATATCTACTATCCTGTAAGTTTACATTCATTCATTTTTTAGTTATAAAGTTAAAAGCATTAGCTTCTATATTGGAAATTAAAAACAGGCGCTAGCTCAAAACATCCCTCTTCCTAGATTTAGGGCCCGGCCACACAAAGAGCGATCTGCGATCCTATAGGCTTCCATATTTGTAGGAGATCACATATATCCTATTATATTAAGCGAGCAATTTCTGTATATCTGCTTATATTTTTATATCTGGTTATTTTTATATTTTTATATCTGGTTATCTGATTATTCATGTTCAACGGATATCGAAAACGGCTCTAACAATTTTCACGAAATTTGGAACATAGTAGGTTTATGATATAAAAATTCGATTGAACTAGGTCTCATCCTTGGGAAAACTCGCTGAACGACATTAAAACGATAATTCATCCTTGGCTGAAACAGCTGAGACTTTCGTCTTCTGTGGATAGTAAAATGTGAGCGAGTGATTATGTGGAAAATATCGCATCCCCGAAATTCATAAGCTGACGTATATCCAGCTGTAAAATATAAACACGATCATTTTAGAGAATTTTGTGTTCTGTTTATCAATAAATAAAAATAACGAGCGAAGTTCGGTGCCCCGATATTGAGATATAGCTATAAAGAAATCTGTGAGATCGCTCGCAAATAGCTCCTAGTATGGCCGGACCCTAAGTTCATTAGTTAAGTTTTAGTGCAAAGCCAGTTAAATTTTAATCGTGATTAATTTCACGAAAACCAACCAGTTACAGAAGCATTCCGTTCGAAAAAGCCTTCTCTGATTAGTTCTCGAAAAATTAATAACTATTAAATTTTAACCGGCTTTTGTGCAACTGGGCCTTGTGAAATTTGTTTGGATCGTATAATAGAGATTGAAAGAAACCTTTGAATTGAGAGAAGTGGAGGCACTCTTGATGAGACTGTCCCTGTCGACGAGTTGTACGGGGGTGGCCATTTTGGAGAGTATTTCGACGCACTTGTGAGCGGCTCGCTGGAATGCGTCTGAGATGGTGGTCGGGTGGATTCCTTTCTGCAACAGCTGTTCGGCTGCCTCCAGCAGGGCTCCGGCCACAATCACCACGCTCGTCGTGCCATCTCCAGCCTCAATGTCTTGTGCCTTCGACAGCTCAACCAACTGCACACAAAACAAACCAGTCATCAATATGATTGAATCTGACATCTAGAAAATCATAAATGTAGTTTGGAACAAACCATTAATAAATATGATTGAATCTGAAAAATCATTATGTGATGTGGTTATTTTAATATTACTCATTTGCTGAGGTGTTGCCCATATGAGCTCTACGCTTGCGCGTGGGTAATAATGAGACAAATGATGATTAGAGTTCTTTTTTCGTGTATGTTACAATATATACACAATTTACATTAGATAACAGTATTGCAAATTATACAACGAATTTTTTACAAGGTATGACACATTAATTAATGAGAATGAAGATTAAATGCAAATAAATAACGATAATATAATATTGTGATGTAACTACATAACTGTCGACTCTCTGAAAAGGATATAAAATAATATCCTTCCTATCAACATACGACCGGGATGTGGTGGAATAGAGGTGTCATAAAAATTATAACTGAGTAATGTGTAAATGTGAAAATTGACTTAATTAATCAAGAACTAGATAATTAGAATCATGAGTAAATTTGAGTACATGAGTAACTCTGAGTAATGTGTAAATGAGAAAATTGACTTAATTAATCAAGAACTAGATAATTAGAATCATGAGAGATGAGTGAACCTACAGCTTTAGGTGGGTTAGGTATTAGTGCACAGTATGATTAGTAATAGTCATCTTGCAAAGATGTATTTATTGTTACCCCTCAAGTGAAGTAATCATTATTGTATCTATTAAATACGTTGAGAGAATTATTGAAATTACTGAATAAAATCGTACTAAATTGCCCATATGTACAGGTATTTTGACAATTCACATAACCTAATATCGAAACTGACTACAGCCATAGAAAAAGATAGCATTAGCTATATTTTCTCCACGCTGAAATTGAAACTGTGTCTCTTTTGTGTTATTAGTTTTGTGATCAGAACATCAGAAATTTGATAACAAACTGTCATTTACAGCAATTTGAGAACAAACATTTTCTCGTACGAATATTTTGTGTTGTAGAAAATGTAATATAACTCACCATTTTCGCAGCTGGATGAATAACATTCATTTGCTTCAAAATAGTAGCACCATCATTTGTGATTGTTACTTCATTGTTGGCAGCGTGAATCTGAAACAAGAAGCATTAAAATGAGTAACATATAACTCTAAAGTTAGTCACATCCATTTTTGGACGTTCGATTTTTTGCCGTCCTTATGAAATCTACCAGATTAAACGGAGCTCGGCAAACACATGAACACATCATCTGTTTGCCAAGTTATGTTTAATCTAATAGAATTTATAAGAACGGCAAAACAACGTTCAAAAAACAACAATCTTTCAAAAAAATTGAAGTGTGTGTAACTAGGTGAACATATTTTTAAAATACACATGCTCTTAGCAGACTAAATATCGAGTGACCTAGGTAGCTCAGGTCTGTTGTTGAATTTTCAGATAGCAAAATTTCAGGGCGACTGACATAAACTTACGAGTTTTAGGCAGCCGGGAAACGACGAATGTTTTTAGGTATCCTAAGCACGGGGTGACCAGAGAATATCTTGTCCGGCCGGGGTTTCAACCCAAAACCTCTGGTTTACAAAGCTAGCGTCTTAACCACTGGACCACTACAACTCCATGCATTACTTCTCGCTAGTAAGCAAAGTGCATAGCAAACAGGATATTCAAGTTTATATTTTGATGGTATTGAATATTCAAATAGCCTCAAATAGCCTATGTCATTCTGCTATTATCAAACTATTTGAGCTGACTTACTATCAGAAAGTATAGGTTACTAATTAGCCTACTTCAAGAGTTACTCCATGGTTGTAAAAATATATAAAGTAGCTTACCATCTTATCCATTCCTCTGGGGCCCAGGCTGGTACGAATGGCATCTGCGACAGCTGTAATAACAAAAAAAAATATTTCATACATGATATATTATAATAATCACAATATAATATACCATTAAATCTAACACAGTGGAAGTGCTCATCATTAAGGTAGTTTTTGAGAATATCAATTTTTAGAAAGTGGTTTGACTCAGTGGTCGCGCTAGTAAGCTATCGCTTAGATAAGATGAGATAAGTATGAAGTAAGTAACTAAGATAAGTTAAGAATCAAGCGCCTTCTACTCTGGTTAGAAGGGTGACCGCTTGAGCCAATTCCTCTGAATATGATTAGACCTAATAGGTTGTAAGATCGCTATCCGATGTTTCGGAAACCACCTAAGCCTGTAGGTCCATTCATCTCTCATTACCATCCACCTTAATTAAAATTATATGTTTTTTGAAATGATTCAATTCAGAAAATATTAGAAATTACAGTGCAGACATAATAGTAATATACATTGATGAATGCAGGTTTCATGTGAATTCAAAATCAACGGTTTCCAAATAAAAGGGGCACTCTCATTAGACCTAGAATTACGTCAAACGAGTAATTTGGACTTTCATGTCTATCTTTGCCACAAATGAACTTTCAAGCAGATACTCTGTCAACAAGAGAACCGATAGAACGTCGTTAATCTTAGAGCCGATTGAACGTGTACCGTACAACCGTAGGCCTATACACTATAATTACGGTAGCACTGTAAACCAATATTATGATTACCTATTTAGAAAAAAATGAGCAATTCGAATTTATTATTCAAGTACGGAAACTTATGATTTTACAACTACTTAGAGAATTATGATCAAACAATATTTATTGCAAGTTAAAATCAAATGTGACTAAGTAGGTTTGTGGGAAGCATTCACACACATGGATTACATTATCATCATAATGTTGAAATAAGTAACTTAATGATTGTAGTTTTGTAATAATGGTGAAGTTAACCTAAAAAATATTATATTTAAATGAATTATTTCTTTGTCATTTCAATATTTGTCAAGATCAACAAATTTGAAGTGCCATGCCCACTTAATAGGCTAGTTATTAGCGGCTTCGTTGAAATCTACAAAGGAATCTATGATTAAGTGAAAATTCAAGAGATTATCTAAGATCTAGTATAAGATTAGCATTTTTAAGAAATATAAATTATTTTGGTATTAAATTTGTAAAATTGCTTACCTTTGGCAGCTTGGATATTGCTAGCCCTTATATCCATAGGCTTACTTTTGTCTTTATAAACACCAGTTTTGAACGATTTATTATCACCTGCACCAGTTTTTGCCATTTTGAAAGCTGTATTTAACTATCTATCAAACTTGAAAATAAAATAATAGCTAACTTTACACAACCACGAGGAAATAAAGTTATATTTTGGTTATACTTCTATTGTTCAGAAGTTCAGAAGATCGGCAAGACCAAATTGATGGATCACGCGAAAAGTTGCACAGCCTTCTATATATTTTTGAATAATCATATTATACAGTTTCAATAACTTGAATTCAAAGTTACCCTGATATGCTGAAAATGGTAATTAAAATAAATTTTACTCTGTTATCACTCATCTTCATTTCTGTAAATATTTCAACATTTTCTTATAACACAGATTTAGATAAAAAGCTGGATGTAGGCTGGTAATACTTTCCCGCCAGTGTTTGATTTAGCCGCACAGGGCACAGGCATTATTGTGTTAAATTATTTAAGAAAAACTTAAATATTTTAATAAATATTACAATATAGTTCCAAATTATGTTTTTTCATTACAAAATGAAATCTACAAAATTAAAAATTTTTGGTCAGGATTATCGAGATTAACTTGGACAAAATAAAAAAAATATTCATTTTTTAATTTTCTTTTGATTGTATTTGCTTACACTTTCATGGCAACTGCATTGATTGTCAATTGATTTTTTTATTGCAGAAACAATTTTTTGGGAGTGTCCCAACCTGGGCTTAAGATCGGCCCACGATGGGGCATCCCTTGCCCAGGTTGAGACATTGGATAAAATGAGCAATTCGTTATTTTTGTTAATTAATTAAAAACATATTTGAATTTAAATTTCATTACGAAAATTAATATTATAAATACTTATTTTCATTATTTGTGTTTATTATTCAATAATCAAAACATTAATAATGATATAAACATATTGACATTTAAAAGTATAAAAAAATATGAACTCAATCTTCCCCATTAAAACATAATTGAACATAATCTTTTAGGTTATTTAGGTAATTAATGAGTTATTTCTGGTGATTTTTAGTAAATTGAATAGCTTTCTCAAAATTGATATTTTCAGAAAATTTTTGTTTCATTCAATCAACAATACCATGGAGAATTTATCTTCAAAAACTCATGGATTTATCTCTTAACGTATTTGAAATGTTCTGTTCCAAAAATTTAAACTTTAGGCGCTCATACCTCAAAAAGTAATGATCGGAAAAAATGTTTTTCTGAGAAAACTTTCCTATTTTGATAGCTTGATGATATACAAATCGAAAAACTTTGAAAAATATCACTAGTAGAAAGTTTAATTTCAGCCTTTGCACAGTCTTAACCGATCATGAATCGCTGTCATGTGTATAAGGCTGGCAAATCGAGCGATTTGCCAACCGAGCGTAAATCGCGGTCATGTGAACAAGCTCTCAGTCTGCTAGTGCTACTTGGTCGCGGATTCTAATCCGATCGAATAGTCATATAGTGAAGTCCACGTTATAATGGCTGTGTAGGAAGATAGGAGAAAAGGGTTGCCAGATCACAGCTTCGCCACCCAAACATAGCTGATACTGGTATATCTGATGAATAACTGTTCATTATTGTTGAAAATAGTTAATCATATTTTATTTGTCAATAAAATTTATTATTTAAGGCTGTAATGATAAATTTTCATAATTGATATAAAATATTTTGTTAATTAGTTGAATTTTTACATTATTGTTGATCAACGATGAGTCAACATCGCAATGCGTGAAAGAGATAGCGCCATCTGCTTTGTTGAACGATAGACAAGGATAGCAACACCATTGCAAATCACACACTGCGATTATAACGTGGACCACACTATAGCACTCGTATTTGAATGTCTTCGCTCCGTTTTTTGTCGAGACGAGGCGAGCATCCAAAAATGGTCACATTACAGTGTGCATAGCAAGGGCAACGTGGCCAATCTCCTACTCTATTCCCTGAGTAATTGTTCTGAACAGATATCTGAATTCAAATATCTATAGTCATTTCAAAATAGCCTTCATCAACTGAAATTTGTGAATAGAGGTCTGAACAATTCACATTTTGAAAAAATTGATCCTTTGAAGGTGTATGTAGTATGAAGAATCAGGTACACATGATCTATCTATGTTTCCCTTGATGAATTGATAATCATGCTAGGACAAAAAATCAATGATATTTTATTAAAAGAGATTCAATTCAATTCTTCATCAATCCATGACAAGCATATAGAAAAATTAAAAACACAAAAGTCCACACTAATTAACTTAAGATGGCAAGCCAAATGGGTGGACAAAACTTGTGATCTCCACCTCACCCAATGAGTAGAGTGGGAGGTTAAGCAGTTTAAAATTATCTCGCAGTACTTTTATGAAAGATTTTTCTTTCAATTCACGAATACACTGAGGAAGTCTATTGAATATCTTTAGTGTGCGAATGGAATAACTGCTGTGTGATTTGGTCAGTCTTGAGTAAGATTAATGTCATTTCTCCTCCTGGTGTTGAGTTTATAAAATTGGCTTATTGCTTGCAGCGTATGTATCCGATCCTAGAAGAGTGTCAAGGTGCTGAGTAAGTACTAGCTGAAGACAGTAATAATCTTGCAAAATGTGGCCGGCAATGTAAGATAAACACCAAAGTGTTTTAAGTATTTTAGTTCAACGATTAGGATCTGATTGATTCATGAAAGATTATAGAACTACCACTACCTATTGATTTTATTCAAAGAAAAAAAACTCATATTAGTCATACATAATAATTTTGAAATGACCAAAAATAATAATTATTGATGTATCAAAACATAATTCGTTATTCTCATTGATGAATAAATTATTTTTGAAGACACAAAAACTTAGAGTATCTGAATCGATTTATCGATTGATATAAAAAAAAAATGACTAGAATATATTTCATGTTATAATAGACTCTACATATTTCATCAATAAATAAACTCTTCAATTAATGAATGAAAAGAGAAAAATACAGACAATAATGGAAATTATATCATTTAAACAGGACGATGAACAATTAAACCCGAATAGTAAAATTAATGGAACTATATTTATGTAGATTAATTAATATTCGATTGAGATTGTTAATCTTAAAATGAAGTACCTACATAAAATAATATATATCGATTTCGACTAGAATAATAAAAATATACAAAATAATGAAAACACTATAGACCAATTATTGGTATAGTCTAGACATTGCAAAATCTGAAACTCACATTAATACAACAAACAATTGTACTAAAAAAATCATACTAGAAAAATCTAGAATATTTGGTAAAAAACACATAAAATACAACATTGTACATGAAAAGGCAAAAAAGAGACAACATACAACATTGAGATCATACATGAAAATAGCAATTATATACGAAAATGGCTTTCTAAAAAGTATGAGCATTGCGGCAAACACCGCAGCCCAATGCAAATTCTTCTCCTGTTGGAGGATGCTTCACATGGAGTGGACATTCTTCACCATCCAAGCTTTTGGCTTTTGGACCTGAAAAAATTGACAAGAATATATTATTTTTCTATTGAAATTCAAATGTGCTATTAAGATTATATTGGAAAGCAATATACTTGGTAATTAATTTGGTTTCATTGAAGCTCATAACGATGATACAGAATACGCCTAATGGAAGAGTTATTTAAATTTGTTACGAAAAGAACCATGGAATCTATTATGTTTTCAAGCTATTTTTTCAATATCCTCATTTCTGAACCACACTATTTGAAATTTTCGAGGCGTTATCGTCGACAAAAAAAACACTGAAATTGTAGAATTAATCGATAGTTGTGATTTTAAAAACACCAACAATTGTTAGGATTTTTTTTATTCATTAGTACAAAATTACTTATAATTGAAATAATATTGGAAGATCAGAAACAGGAAACTCTTTAAAAATTCCTCTCCCAAATTTAGATTATAATGATTTATTGTTATTAAAAAGTTTTCACCAAACATATTTATGAATTATGGAACCTTTGAATAGGGTTCTGGTATTCACTTTGAAAGATGTAAAATCACGAACAATTAAATAACTGTTTTATATAACGCAACAATCTCATTATTATAAGGTGATTTAATAAACCTCAATAACAAAATTACATGTTAACCTCATATATTAAGGTTAGCCTGTTGATACTCTGGACCGAAGTTATTGTAAATTATATGAATTAATCTATTCCTCCATTTCTATACATTATAAATAAGTAAAAAAATCAAAATAATTCGTTTTTCCATAAACATATCATACAAAATATTATTTTAATGACTTCAACCTTATAGACTTAAAGACCTTCAAATTATACACTAGACACTAGATAAATGCATTAATCACTATTAATTCTATGGCAAAGAGATGTGAAGAAATGATAAACATTCTTCGTAGAATGGTTTCTCTTCAAATGATGACTATCCACGGATTAGGCAGCCTATCAGCAGGACATGAATATTCCCATTCCTCCTACTTGTTAACAATTTGGCAGCCAACCAGAAAGACATGAATATTTCCATTACTTTAATTTCTTATGCCTGGTCCACACTCTCACGCTCGTCATCATTTGTACGCACTTGTCGAGAGTGTGGATGAATGACAACAATGTATGGACAGGGCAACTAACCAGCAGGATATGAATATTTCCATTCATCCTACTTATAAATGATAACTATGAATAGACCTTGGGCCCTCTGCTTTTCCTTATCTACATCAACAATATATCGAGACTGCAACTTAATGGGAAAATTATGTTATTTGCAGATGATACTCTTATTTTTTTGAAGGGAAGATCATGGGAGGAGGTCCGTAACAAGGCTTCACAGGACCTTTTCCAGGTGAAGAAATGGCTGGACCAGAACACCCTTTCCCTTAATATATCAAAAACAAAGTATATGCCAATATCTCTCCGCCCCATAACAGACTACAACCTTGAGAATATAAAAATACATAATTGTGATAATCCATTGAGCAACCTATGTACGTGTGAAAGCATAGAGAAAGTGGACTCATACAAGTATTTAGGAGTTGTTTTTGACAGCCGAATGAGATGGTCAGAGCACATCTACCGCCTGAAGTGTAGGGTTCGCAAATTTATATATGCTTTTCGCATGCTGACTGACATTCTCCATGAGATCGAAATCAAAATGGCCTACTATGCTTATATTCAGTCTCTCCTCTCCTTTGGCATCATTGCTTGGGGGGGGGGAGCTTTTAAAACAGTGCTTGAACCCCTCGCAGTGGTCCAAAGAGAAATCATTAAAACAGCTTTTAAGAACATACTACTCGCTATTCACAAAACATCCAAGTTTTATCTTCTCATCTCTATAAGCCCTATTCCACAACCAATCCTTCATATATTTCTGAAATTCTCTATAGAAACATAAGTAGCAACTTTACCAGTTGGAACCTATTTGAGTCTTTCTCAATAGGTACATTCAAGAAGAAAACACGCCTGTTGCTATCAAATATAGGGTCAGAGAACTCTGAAGGACTAATAATGTCGGCATATAGGTAACCGAACTGAGCATAAAAATAATTGAAACCTGGAATTAATTTATCTCATCGACATTATTTTTTCAATATCTATTAATCTTATTTTCAATATCTATCTAGCTAATTGTAATATATTCGCGCTCTGATAAATTTTCTTTAATTTTTTTTTAACCTGATGAATGAGAGCCCGCGCATGGTTCTGGGGACGCCCTCTGGCTCATCCTCCAAATCTATGTGGTTTATAAATTTATTAATTTTTTACATTATATTTTTCACATTTTACTACATATATTTTTTCTTTTTAATTACTCACTTTTAACATTAAACTAACCCTTCATTATTATTATTATTCTACAACTTGAGACCATTACAATATCCCAAATTGGTCAATCTGTTGGGGCCCGCGCCTGTTTCTTGTGGATTAGTCATCGTCATCCAGACAACAGGTCTGCGTACCAATACCCTATGACATAGTGCTATTAAACACAATCACCAACAGATTATTGTAACTGTTGTTTTTGTAATATCTAGTATAATATTATCAATTTACCATATTATCTATTTCAAAAAAGTCAATCCTTATTAACGTGAATGTTTACAAAAATCTGAATCATTCCTCGGAATCTTCCAAACGTATTGGCAATCCGAAGAACTAGTCTTCACACACAGACCTCAGGTCCATGTGAAGATCATTCCTGAATTAAAGCACTGTCGGTTCACGACTCTTCCCTGATAAGTTATGAGTTATGAATCTCAATCATGATAAAATACTAGGTTGTGTATTTTTGAGAACCACTTTCTATTTGATTTAATTTTAATTTTTTGGTGTTTTTTATTGTACAAAATATTATTCTTATGTATGAGTTCTTGTAAGAGTATGTAGAACTGACAGCAGATTGTAAATCATATTGTTTTGTTTTCTATGAGGAATAAAGAATTTTTTGAATTGAATTGAGACTAGGCAACCAACCAGTAGGACATCTATATTTCCATTCCTCCTATTTATAAATGATAACTATGAATGGGATAGGAAATCAACCAGTAGGACATCTATATTTCCATTCCTCCTATTTATAAATGATAACTATGAATGGGATAGGAAATCAACCAGTAAGACATCTATATTTCCATTCCTCCTATTTATAAATGATAACTATGAATGGGATAGGAAATCAACCAGTAGGACATCTATAATTTCATTCCTCCTACTTATAAATTATAACTATGAATGGGATAGGAAATCAACCAGTAGGACATCTATAATTTCATTCCTCCTATTTATAAATGATAACTATGAATGGGATAGGAAATCAACCAGTAGGACATCTATAATTTCATTCCTCCTATTTATAAATGATAACTATGAATGGGATAGGAAATCAACCAGTAGGACATCTATAATTTCATTCCTCCTATTTATAAATGATAACTATGAATGGGATAGGAAATCAACCAGTAGGACATCTATAATTTCATTCCTCCTATTTATAAATGATAACTATGAATGGGATAGGAAATCAACCAGTAGGACATCTATAATTTCATTCCTCCTATTTATAAATGATAACTATGAATGGATAGGAAATCAACCAGTAGGACATCTATAATTTCATTCCTCCTATTTATAAATGATAACTATGAATGGGATAGGAAATCAACCAGTAGGACATCTATAATTTCATTCCTCCTATTTATAAATGAGAACTCTGAAGGACTAATAATGTCGGCATATAGGTAACCGAACTGAGCATAAAAATAATTGAAACCTGGAATTAATTATCTCATCGACATTATTTTTTCAATATCTATTAATCTTATTTTCAATATCTATCTAGCTAATTGTAATATATTCGCGCTCTGATAAATTTTCTTTAATTTTTTTTTAACCTGATGAATGAGAGCCCGCGCATGGTTCTGGGGACGCCCTCTGGTCATCCTCCAAATCTATGTGGTTTATAAATTTATTAATTTTTTTACATATATTTTTCACATTTTACTACATATATTTTTTCTTTTTAATTACTCACTTTTAACATAAACTTAACTTCATTATTATTATTATTCTACAACTTGAGACCATTACAATATCCCAAATTGGTCAATCTGTTGGGGCCCGCGCCTGTTTCTTGTGGATTAGTCATCGTCATCCAGACAACAGGTCTGCGTACCAATACCCTATGACATAGTGCTATTAAACACAATCACCAACAGATTATTGTAACTGTTGTTTTTGTAATATCTAGTATAATATTATCAATTTACCATATTATCTATTTCAAAAAAGTCAATCCTTATTAACGTGAATGTTTACAAAAATCTGAATCATTCCTCGGAATCTTCCAAACGTATTGGCAATCCGAAGAACTAGTCTTCACACACAGACCTCAGGTCCATGTGAAGATCATTCCTGAATTAAAGCACTGTCGGTTCACGACTCTTCCCTGATAAGTTATGAGTTATGAATCTCAATCATGATAAAATACTAGGTTGTGTATTTTTGAGAACCACTTTCTATTTGATTTAATTTTAATTTTTTGGTGTTTTTTATTGTACAAAATATTATTCTTATGTATGAGTTCTTGTAAGAGTATGTAGAACTGACAGCAGATTGTAAATCATATTGTTTTGTTTTCTATGAGGAATAAAGAATTTTTTGAATTGAATTGAGACTAGGCAACCAACCAGTAGGACATCTATATTTCCATTCCTCCTATTTATAAATGATAACTATGAATGGGATAGGAAATCAACCAGTAGGACATCTATATTTCCATTCGTTATTTTTATAAATGATAACTATGAATGGGATAGGAAATCAACCAGTAAGACATCTATATTTCCATTCCTCCTATTTATAAATGATAACTATGAATGGGATAGGAAATCAACCAGTAGGACATCTATATTTTCATTCCTCCTACTTATAAATTATAACTATGAATGGGATAGGAAATCAACCAGTAGGACATCTATAATTTCATTCCTCCTATTTATAAATGATAACTATGAATGGGATAGGAAATCAACCAGTAGGACATCTATAATTTCATTCCTCCTATTTATAAATGATAACTATGAATGGGATAGGAAATCAACCAGTAGGACATCTATAATTTCATTCCTCCTATTTATAATGATAACTATGAATGGGATAGGAAATCAACCAGTAGGACATCTATAATTTCATTCCTCCTATTTATAATGATAACTATGAATGGGATAGGAAATCAACCAGTAGGACACCTATAATTTCATTCCTCCTATTTATAATGATAACTATGAATGGGATAGGAAATCACCAGTAGGACATCTTCTATATTTTCATTCCTCCTATTTATAAATGATAACTATGAATGGATAGGAAATCAACCAGTAGACATCTATAATTTCATTCCTCCTACTTATAATGATAACTATGAATGGGATAGGAAATCAACCAGTAGGACATCTTCTATATTTTCATTCCTCCTATTTATAATGATAACTATGAATGGATAGGAAATCAACCAGTAGGACATCTATAATTTCATTCCTCCTATTTATAAATGATAACTATGAATGGGATAGGAAATCACCAGTAGGACATCTTCTATATTTTCATTCCTCCTATTTATAATGATAACTATGAATGGGATAGGAAATCACCAGTAGGACATCTTCTATATTTTCATTCCTCCTATTTATAAATGATAACTATGAATGGATAGGAAATCAACCAGTAGGACATCTATAATTTCATTCCTCCTATTATAAATGATAACTATGAATGGATAGGAAATCAACCAGTAGGACATCTATATTTTCATTCCTCCTACTTATAAATGATAACTATGAATGGGATAGGAATCAACCAGTAGGACATCTATAATTCATTCCTCCTATTATAAATGATAACTATGAATGGGATAGAAATCAACCAGTAGGACATCTATAATTTCATTCCTCCTATTTATAAATGATAACTATGAATGGAATAGGAAATCAACCAGTAGGACATCTATAATTTCATTCCTCCTATTATAAATGATAACTATGAATGGGATAGGAAATCAACCATAGGACATCTATAATTTCATTCCTCCTACTTATAATGATAACTATGAATGGATAGGAAATCAACCATAGGACATCTATAATTTCATTCCTCCTATTTATAAATGATAACTATGATGGGATAGGAAATCAACCATAGGACATCTATAATTTCATTCCTCCTATTTATAAATGATAACTATGAATGGATAGGAAATCAACCAGTAGGACACCTATAATTCATTCCTCCTATTTATAAATGATAACTATGAATGGATAGGAAATCAACAGTAGGACATCTTCTATATTTTCATTCCTCCTATTTAAATGATAACTATGATGGGATAGGAAATCACCAGTAGGACATCTATATTTTCATTCCTCCTATTTATAAATGATAACTATGAATGGAATAGGAATCAACCAGTAGGACATCTATAATTTCATTCCTCCTATTATAAATGATAACTATGAATGGGATAGGAATCAACCAGTAGGACACCTATAATTTCATTCCTCCTATTTATAAATGATAACTATGAATGGATAGGAAATCAACCAGTAGGACACCTATAATTCATTCCTCCTATTTATAAATGATAACTATGAATGGATAGGAAATCAAACAGTAGGACATCTTCTATATTTTCATTCCTCCTATTTATAATGATAACTATGAATGGGATAGAAATCAACCAGTAGGACATCTATAATTCATTCCTCCTATTTATAAATGATAACTATGAATGGATAGGAAATCAACAGTAGGACATCTATAATTTCATTCCTCCTATTATAAATGATAACTATGAATGGGATAGGAATCAACCAGTAGGACACCTATAATTTCATTCCTCCTATTTATAATGATAACTATGAATGGAATAGGAAATCAACCAGTAGGACATCTTCTATATTTTCATTCCTCCTATTTATAAATGATAACTATGAATGGAATAGAAAATCAACCAGTAGGACATAAATATTTCCATGTCAAGTCATTGCTCTATGATTTTTGTATTGATTTGAACTTTAACTTCCAAAAAACATTACAAACAAAGAAAACAAAAACAATAAGGGTACTTACTTATTGCATTAGCAAGTTGATGCTAAATGTAGCTATATATTTATAGTTTATCAATAAGAAAGTAACATTGCTGCTAAAATAAATATAATGTCTATTATAAATAATTACGGGTAATATTTGAGGGAAAATGATACCTGAATGACCTAAAACCTACATGCATAGGTTTAAAACCTGTGCGCAGGTAGGTTATTAAAAAAAGATCAAACAAAGACACAAAGAAAATTACAAACGAGTTGATAATTATAACTAACGTAGGTAGTATAAATATGTATTTCAATTGATAAATGAAATGAAATATTTACTGTATGTATGGACTGGCAAACAACCAGCAGGACATGAATATTCCCCCTCCTCCCACTTATGAAAGATAACTACTATCGGCGGACTAAGCAATCAACCAGGATATGAATATTTTTATCCCTTCTACTTATAAATGCTAAATATCTAGAGACTGGGCAACCGACCAGCAGGACAGCGCGGCAACTGTGCGGTGGGGATGTTGGTGACGCGCTGGAAGTCGTCGTGACAGGCGTTGCAGAAGTGTGTGGTGCCAAAGCAGAAGAAGACGGCCACTGAGCAGCAGTAGCGGCACTTGTACTCGAGGAAGTCGGTGCCGTGTTTGGGGCACATCTGCGCACGCGCCACGTCCGAACACGCGCCACACACCAGCTCGGCCGGGTCGAAGTCTCCGTTGCCGCCCGCCTCCACGTCGCAGCGCGCCTCGCCGCCGTAGTATGCCTTCACAAACACAATACATACATTGAAATCGTCTAATCATTTATTAAATATTCTTCAATAAAAGATATCATTCGCGATGCATTTGGTAATTTGAAAGACATGAAATGATATGTTATTGGAAAAAATCTTTTAAAGTATATATTATATTGGTTCCTATTTTGAAAAAAATTACTCAGTTTTTAATCTAGCACATAAGTTTTCAAATCTTTCAACTCCCTGGGCAGATGCTATCAGAGCTTGCTTCCCATAATAAATGATAACTATGAATGGGATAGGAAATCAACCAGTAGGACACCTATAATTTCATTCCTCCTATTTATAAATGATAACTATGAATGGAATAGGAAATCAACCAGTAGGACATCTTCTATATTTTCATTCCTCCTATTTATAAATGATAACTATGAATGGAATAGAAAATCAACCAGTAGGACATAAATATTTCCATGTCAAGTCATTGCTCTATGATTTTTGTATTGATTTGAACTTTAACTTCCAAAAAACATTACAAACAAAGAAAACAAAAACAATAAGGGTACTTACTTATTGCATTAGCAAGTTGATGCTAAATGTAGCTATATATTTATAGTTTATCAATAAGAAAGTAACATTGCTGCTAAAATAAATATAATGTCTATTATAAATAATTACGGGTAATATTTGAGGGAAAATGATACCTGAATGACCTAAAACCTACATGCATAGGTTTAAAACCTGTGCGCAGGTAGGTTATTAAAAAAAGATCAAACAAAGACACAAAGAAAATTACAAACGAGTTGATAATTATAACTAACGTAGGTAGTATAAATATGTATTTCAATTGATAAATGAAATGAAATATTTACTGTATGTATGGACTGGCAAACAACCAGCAGGACATGAATATTCCCCCTCCTCCCACTTATGAAAGATAACTACTATCGGCGGACTAAGCAATCAACCAGGATATGAATATTTTTATCCCTTCTACTTATAAATGCTAAATATCTAGAGACTGGGCAACCGACCAGCAGGACAGCGCGGCAACTGTGCGGTGGGGATGTTGGTGACGCGCTGGAAGTCGTCGTGACAGGCGTTGCAGAAGTGTGTGGTGCCAAAGCAGAAGAAGACGGCCACTGAGCAGCAGTAGCGGCACTTGTACTCGAGGAAGTCGGTGCCGTGTTTGGGGCACATCTGCGCACGCGCCACGTCCGAACACGCGCCACACACCAGCTCGGCCGGGTCGAAGTCTCCGTTGCCGCCCGCCTCCACGTCGCAGCGCGCCTCGCCGCCGTAGTATGCCTTCACAAACACAATACATACATTGAAATCGTCTAATCATTTATTAAATATTCTTCAATAAAAGATATCATTCGCGATGCATTTGGTAATTTGAAAGACATGAAATGATATGTTATTGGAAAAAATCTTTTAAAGTATATATTATATTGGTTCCTATTTTGAAAAAAATTACTCAGTTTTTAATCTAGCACATAAGTTTTCAAATCTTTCAACTCCCTGGGCAGATGCTATCAGAGCTTGCTTCCCATAATATATGTTTTTTTTTTGTAAGTAGTGAAGAACAAATGTACCGTTATACTTCGGCAGTATAATATTAAAATTGTTCATTGTTGTTTATATCTCAAATATATTATATTCACCAAGGAAATATTTTCTTAATTAAAATGCAAATATATTCAAAAACATACACAAAATATAAAGAAAATAAAAAATATATAAAAAGTACAAATATCAAAATACAAACTAACTAACTTGGTGGTGGGGTGTGTTAAAATAGGGGAGATTTTTTGGGGATTTCCAAATCACCTTATCTTTTCATGATTTAATAATACATTTTAATAATTGAAATTTAATATTCTGGTGGTTTAAAATCATATTTCTACATAGTCCGGAAACAATTTCAATCAATCAAACAATTTATCTACCCTTAAGATACAATCGCACATAAGGCAATACGTCACAAAATATTTTATAAAATTACAATACATAATCGAATCATAATTACGTCAAAATACATAATAAAATCAATAATAGCAAATCAATAAAATCAATAGACAATAATCATCCATAATAAGGCTACGTTATATAATTAACTATTTCATACAATAGTTGATAATAATATATTCTACATACTCCTGTCCTGAATTCTTCTAAAGAGTGGAACGGATTTGTAACAAGCCATTTTCTTAAAAATCCAAGGAATATAGTTAGGGAAAGGGTAGGCCTACAGAAGGAGGCTGGTAGAAGGTTGAACAATTTTATCCCCACTACTGGAAAACTTGAAAGAGATTTACTGAGTCTGCACCTAGGTACGTGAAGATCTCCTCTGGCCCTAGTCGGATAATTATGAATGTCACTGGCAACTGTCAATACATTTTCCCTCAATTTTATTTCCTTCAAATACTGATTCACAAATTTGACAAAAATGCGAAGCTAAAACAGAATAGAACTATCTGCTGTGTCTAATGAGAGATAACGATATCTAAACAATGTTAATCAGGTGCTGATTTTATAACGTGAATCTCACTATAGCTGTCTGTTGTACCTTTCCACACTTGAAGCAGACATAGTATGCGTATCGGTCCATGGCATATGCGGCCGGGTCAGGCCTGCCAACCTGATCGAGGCCCTCGTACTCCAGCCGCATCACCGCCTTCCGCCTCACGTCCTCCCACAGCTGTCGGATCGGAGCCAACAGGCTACTCAGCACTGGGTGATCCATCGGCGTCTGCCAAACACACCAACAACATTCAATTCTTTCAACCTCATCGTCACAAGTGCAGCTTATCACACACCCACCCTCATGACCGGTCGGTCAGGACAATCCGTTATAAAATTACAAGGCTCCTTTATGTAGATTTGTGTAAACGCTGGCTTATTCACATAATATTGATAAATATGGAATCATTATTGAGATAAATAATAAAAAATCTGGTGTGGTACACTCACACAACTTTCCTTGCTCATTGAACTGTAAGCCTCATTCTTAGACGAGAATAATTTAGGGGAATAACATAATGACGATTGGCGGCAAAATATTTGCAACTACGATCAGACTACTTTATATGTGTATATATAATTGTTTTCAGAGTACTTTTTCCTTTGTGTAAATTGTGAAATTCGATGATTTTTTCAAAAGTCGTCAAAACAGCTGTTTTACAGATGAAATATCTAGACTATGACTGTGTTCTTTTTATAAACTGCTCTACCTACCTACCTCATGCACTAGAAGGAGGTTACAACGTCCATTTCTCAAGGATGGGGTGGACCCCCCATTAGTTTTCCAGGGAAAAGACTCATGCCAGTTGATAGAGCTGATAAATAACTATACAGGGTATGAATTTGAAAAAAATCGGTCAAGTAATTTTTGAGAAAATCGTGAAAAACATGGTTTTTTAGTAATTATCTGCCATTTTTCTCAAGAGTATTACGAAGCTCCTGCAATTTTCCCAAAAATGAGACTCATGTCAGTTGATAGGGCTTATGAATCTATGGTATAAATTTGAAGAAAATCGTTGAAGCCGTTTTCGAGAAAACCGTGAAAACATGGTTTTTTAGTAATTATCCGCCATTTTTTCCGCCATCTTGAATTGAATTTTATTGAATTTCTTATTGTCAGATCCTTATGGTATAAGGACCTTGAGTTTAAAATTTCAAGTCAATCGGTTAATTAGGAATGGAGTTATCGTGTTCACAGACATACACACATACACACACATACACACACACACACACACACACACACACACACACACACACACACACACACACACACACACACACATACACACACACAAAAATCATGTTTTTGGACTCAGGGGACCTTGAAACGTATAGAAATTAAG
The DNA here is from genome assembly GCF_014356525.2 of Nilaparvata lugens. NCBI lineage: Eukaryota > Metazoa > Arthropoda > Insecta > Hemiptera > Delphacidae > Nilaparvata > Nilaparvata lugens. The sequence continues at coordinate 46,174,958 of NC_052509.1, forward strand.
AAATTGGGGTACCTTAATTTTTTTGGAAACCAATACTTTCCTAATAGGGCAAGGAAAGGAAAAGCACATTCAAAAAACCATTAGAATTGTTCTATAATGTGTGTTCACTATAGGCTACCCTGTGTGTGGCCCATAGAAATACAATATAATTGTACAAATACAATTTAGACTTTGACAAATTTTTAGACAGCTTGCTTAAAAGTTGCAAGCCATAAAGAATCGGACACTGATCTGAAAATTTTAACCTATGATGTTCAATGACGTTCTACTACCACGTGTAAAATAGTTATGAACTTCTAAACTCTTTTTCAAGGTACCAATTCTATCTGCAGTGAAAAGTAGATCACGATAGATATATACAGATGGTAAAGATTTTCTAAAATTGCTAAATATCTTACTGAACGCTTTTGCAGAACAAATACTCTCTGAATGTTTTTTATACTTGTTGCACCCCAAAGCTCAACACAATACACCAGATGAGTATTAATAAGCGAGAAGTAAACTCTTCTAGCTATATTACAAGTATTGCAATATATCTTAATACAAGAATGCCTTTGCTCATTTTATTAGCGACCTCATCAACATGCTCGTTCCAAGATTATTTGTTATCCACTGTCAAACCAAGCAAATTGACCACAATTGCGCTCTCAATCATGCTATCGCTATAATTTATTACTGGTTCAAAAGGATATTTCTTTTTTGAGTTGAATTGAATAGCCTGGCTCTTATCAGATAGTGAGCAGTTATTGAGATACTGTACAGCCTCATTAGTGGATATGTTAGCAGCTAACTCCAGCTTTACAATATAGCATTTACTTCATAAATATAACATCAGGCAACATAACCGTAGTAAACACGTCATAGACACTGCGGCCTGATGTTATAAGTCGGTTCTGTATTGTATAATAATATTGGACGACTATACAAGCTTTCAGGATCCAATTCATTTCACAAAGTATGAAGGACATAGAAAAGGAAGATCAATTTGAAACTACTATAATTGCAGAATATTCAAGTAGATTCTCCAAATATCAATTGTTATCCACCCACCTTGCAAATGGGACACTGCGAGAATGAGAATGTGATCCGTGGCCCCGCCCACTTGTTGAGCAGCACATTGCGACAGCAGTGCAGGTGGAAGACATGGCCGCAGTGCAGCTGAATGGCGGGCGCACAACACAGTGCCTCGGTGAAGCAGATCATGCACATGTCGTCGGCGTCCTGCTTGAGGCGTGCGTCGCGCGAACAGTTGTGCAGGCAAGGCAGGCACTCGGTCTCGCCTCGGATGCCGCTGCAAGGGTGATTGCAGTCAAGCATCTTCGAGCACACATTGCGTCCGTGTTCCTGCATACAAACAAACCACATTCAAATAAACGTCACTTGAATTAACATGGTGCAACTGTTGAGGGATTGTCGAAGCCATCTCAAATACAACTCTGTTTTTATAATACAGAGTGTTTCAGAAGTAGTGTCGAAAATTTTAGGGTATTGTTCCTGGATGATAGGAGATCCTTTATTAGCCATTTTGTTTTTTAGTTAGGAATTTTTATTTCAAGAACGAAATGTTGTATTGATCTGAAATTTGGCATATTAATTTATGCTATAAAGATTCATCTTTAAAAAATGAAATAACAAATTTTCTATGAAAATTTTCAAAATGGCAGCCATTTAAAATTTTTTAATAGCAAATTTCACGAAAACCGTTCACTTTACAGAAAATTTACAAAAGACAAAAAAGTTAGAGAATGTTATCAAGATTCCAAGGTTATATTATTTATTAAGATTGGTCAAAGAATAACAGATAAATTAATTCTTTTCGTACTGCATGCATGACCATTTTTTACCATTTTAAATATCAATATTAAATGTTCAATTCCAAATATCGGGGACCAAACTTCGCTCTGGGGTACAAAAGCATAATAAATTTATTACGAAAGAATAAATTATAATAGCATTCATAGTTCATACAGGAATGTTCTATCTAATCGCAGTAAATTGAGATTAATTCCCAGAGGAATGCAAAAATTTCCCTCACAAAGGCCCGGTTGCACAAAGGCCGCTTAAATTTTAATCCTGATTAATTTCACGTGAACCAAATCAGAGAAGGCCATTTCAAAAAGATGAATCTACTGAAATTAATCAAGATTGAAAATATCCCAGCTTTTTTGCAACCGGCACTAAGTACCTGATTGAATGATTACAAAAGTTCAACAGCTGAGTCATAATTTTGACACAGTCCCACTGACATGAGCTTGCTCACTCACTTCCATCATCAACATACGACGAAATGATTATTATCAGATGTTTTTCCAAGGATGAATGATAATTATCCTTTTAATGTCCTTCAGCGAGTTTTCCCAGGAATGAGACCTAGTGCAATAGAATTTTTATACTATAAACCTACTATGTTCTGAATTTCGTGAGAATCGTTAGAGCCGTTTTCGATATCCGGTGAAATACAAACATCTAAACAGCCAAACATCTAAACATATAAACAGAAATTGCTCGTTTAATATCAGACCTATATCATTACTCAGTACATTATCAAAAAAGTGTATCAAAACAAGACTGATCAGCTTTCTTGAAAAAAATAATCTTCTATCGCCAAATCAATATGGTTTTAGATCTAGTCGCAGTACAAATGATGCTATCCACTATGTGACCACTCAGATTGCCGATAAAATAAACACTGAAGAGAAACCATTAGCAGTATTCTTGGATTTAAAGAAGGCTTTTGATACGGTGTCACATGACATTCTTCTTTCAAGGCTTGATAACTATGGAATAAGAGGAGTCGCATGGAATCTGTTCAGGAGCTACCTATCAAACCGAACACAATGTGTAAGAGTCAATGGATGTATAAGTAACAAGCTGACTGTAAAGTTTGGAGTGCCACAAGGAACAGTACTAGGACCAATTCTTTTTCTTCTCTACATAAATCAATTATGCAACATGGAAATTAATGTCACATGCCCCCCTTGGAATTCAATCACCACTTTTGCAAATGACACTGTTCTACTGTTATCTGAACCGACCTGGGAGATGACCTGGAGAGAAGCTGAGACTGGACTTCAGAGGGTGTCTCGCTGGTTGAGTGAAAATCTGCTAACATTGAACCATGAGAAAACCTTCTTTCTGACCTTTTCGGCGACTCAACATGGACAGCCAACAGGAGATGAGATAGTAACAATCACAGAAATACCTGGGAGTTCCAATGAACTCTTTTCTGCGCTGGGATCATCATCTCAATGAATTATGCGGGAGACTGAGGAAGACCATCTACAAATTCAGGATTCTGAGGACACTGGTCGACAAGGGATGTCTAAGAGTTATCTACTTCTCTCTAGCAAAGTCCCTTATGCTGTATGGAATTGTGGGATGGGGAGGTGCAAGCTTCTTGCACATAGAACCCCTCCTCAGGGTACAGAAGCTGATCATGAGGGTCATCAACCAGAAGCCTCCACGCTATTCATCAGACCAGCTATTCAATGAGTTTGATGTCATGTATTCAAGACAGCTTTACTCCAAGGAGATACTATGCAGATTACACAAAAACCCAACAACATCACAACCACAACACCAGATACAGGAATCTTCTCATCACCAATGATGCAAGGAAGGCACTATACCAGAGACATTTCAATCATTTAGCACCAAAGTTATATAATCTACTTCCTGCAAACTTTACACAGATTAATCAACCTAGAAAGTTCAAAACAATACTAGACAATTGGTTGATGAACAAAGGAAGACAGAACATAGAAAACATTATTTCAAACAACAACTAACCACCTAATGACTTACTAAACACTAACTTATTAATAATACGCACAAAAAAACTAACAAAACCTACTCTAGAACATGGTACGCCATAGTAGAGTAGGTCAATTTCCACACAGAAAAAACTTAACAAGTAGAGGACACATTATAAGAATTTTTGTAACTAACTATTGTATGTAATTGTAATTTATCTAATATTTTGTGTAATTGATGTTGTAGTTTCAGTTTTTTTTTGAAATAATCATTAATTTATTTCATTATTTTTATTTATTAATAGTACAGGATAATTTTACCTAGGATGAAGCTTTGAAACTCGGTATGGCCCCATATAGCTGATTTTGAAGCCATAAGGCTTTCTGATTGTGGTTCTCGTGGAATTAATCACGGTTAAAATAACAACAGGCTTTTGTACAACCGGCACTTGGACTATCAGCTTGAGTTAACAGTGAAATTTGTAATATAAACGCCTTATACCATGGGATATATTCTTATGCTAGCTTTTATCCATGTTTTACTTAGTATTTTATCGGTGATAATTGTATTATGCTTTTGAAAAATACAATTGGTTAGATTTGACGAAATTTCAAATTTCTTCATTAATGATTTTGTTTATACAATGAATAAATGAGCACTATAAAAGTGATTGTGGAAGATATGTTTGAAAGTTGATTGATTACCTGGCACTCGTGATCGGCGCACACATTGCCGATGGCGAGCAGACCGGAATTGGAGGTGGCGCCGCAGAAGCGACAGACGCCCGTGAGAGGCGCGGCCTGTGCGCGCGCGCCACCCGCCTCCGTGCGCCGCAACTCGACCAGCGCCTTCAGTGTGCAAGAGTCGGCCAGCAGCAGCGCCCAAAACAGCTTCGTGCGCCCGCACCCCTCGTGCAGGTCCACCTTGATCGCATCCTCCTCTTCCTTGCACACCTGACAACAAACACGCAAACAATATAAAACACACTTGATATAAAACATTTCAATGATTTTTAGAAGAGAAACAAATATATTACATACAATTTGAAGTGATTTCTTAAATGATACTCCAATATAGAATGTCTCACGAAAGGTGTGACAGCCGAAAGACCATAGCTTTTGAATGAAATTTGCAACAAAAAATGTCCAGTAGATTTTTTTTATATTGACCTTATTTTTCGAGATATATCGATTTTTCAATATTTAAAAAAAACGTCAATAACTATAAAACTATCAGTCAAAATCTAATTGTAAGGATATGGTTGGAAAGAGGTAGAAATTTCCAATAATTTACATATAATCTGATCCTTTGTTAGACGTTTTTGAACTATTTTATAAGCGCTTAAATTTAAAAAATAACCCTCATTGAATTCAAAGCCAAATTTCAAACAGTTGAACTATCATAGAAAGTTCAAAAACCTCAAACAAAGGAACAAATGATATGAATATTTTTGAAAAATTCTTTCTCTTTTTAACAATTGCACTGAAGAATGAATTTTTTGAATGCATAGAATGGCCATCTCACCTGTCGATGGTGGGTTCTAGTTCTTCTATGGAGATGCAGGAATCGGTCACAGTCGGTACACAGATTGCCGCAAACGTCGCACTGGATTATCGCATTCGTCTCGCCATCGTCGTGGTTGCTGCATGTTGGCTGAAAACAATCGAATAAAATATCTCAGCAACAACAAAATTCAATTTAATAGATGCAAAGTTGTTTGAAAGATAATACTGAGAGTGTCATAGCTGTAAGGTGCCATACTGTTATAGCTATCATGAGTTTCATTAGTATCCAAGCAATAATACATCGAATTTAGACATACATTTTAGGCAGATTTTATGTCAACAAAAATGTTTAGTAGTTCTCGTCATGTAGTTCTTTAGTATTTTATCAATCTGGGGCATCCATCTTTTTTTTTTTGAAGCTGGACTCCTAGTTTTATTCATATGCAAATACAATCCAGGTAAAAACAACAGGCATTTGCCCAAAACTGCTTCAAACCTTAATTTGGAATACACAGTCTGAAGGTTATGTTACTTACGTAACTTAAATTTTAACAATGATTTTGCGCTTTAATTAGGCTGCTATTTGTTTCTGGAAAATTATTTCTATGTACAAGGTGGGCATAAAAAACTCCTTAGTTTTATACGATAAATGGAGAATGCATATAATAGCACATAGCAGAGTGGGAGTAGTGGTGTTAGGTGGTGGAGATCATGCCATTTTCAGATTACACGTTTCTTCATTTTCCACTCCACACATGTGCAGCAGTGCACTCTCATTATTTACATTTGTCAGTGATAAATTCTGATAATGCCCCAGTCAATTAATAGACTGTGGCGAAGAATAATATGAACTAAACTAAACAAAACATTACAAACATTTACAAAAATGTAAATGCAATAACTAATTTTTTAATTAAATTCTTTAATTTTTCGATCAGTAAATGCTCCAATTTATGACGAAGGTAATGCTTCTGATAACCTCAGAAATGACTACAATAAAGAAGTATTCTATTATTAGGATGTGTAATGCAATGTTATTTGCTTTCACTGTATGTATTAGTATCATAAAACTATAGAATTGTTTTGTGATATTTTTGTATTCGTCATAAATTGGAGCATTTACTGATCGATTAATCAATTGAAAAATTAGTTATTGCATTTACATATTTGCATAAATACATACATGGGAACAACAGGTTAAACCCTTATATGTCTCATTGAAACATTACAACATTCTTTATTCAAAAATTAGATTTAAAATAAATAAAAAGCTAAGAATAAGCTAAGAAATGTACCTGACAATGTCCATGTATTTATGTATCCATGCATTTATCGAAATACTCATGGCAATAAAGGTTGATTATCATAATGTTAAACATTATTATTACCATTGTCATTGTACCAAATCATTGTGTTTTTATGACAAATAAAGATTTGATTTGATAATGTTTATCATTACCCTTGGGGGCGGTGGATTGGAAGGATCGAGGGGGGCACTGCCCCATCGGGCCGAGGACAGCCGCTCCACATGGTCCTTGTCGAGCACACAGAGGGCGGCCAGTGCCAGCCAGAGGGTAGGGCAGCGCAGGCACTCCCCCCGGCACCCGCCACTCCGCCCCCAGTCGCTGCACCCCAACCACCGCCTCCGCGATCGCCGCCTTCGTAACCTGCGCCCATTCCTCGCTCACCTTACCCTACAACAACGAAGCATATCAGACAATAATGTAGCTACTCATTGAATAAGAAGGAATATGATTCTATATTCGTCAATAAAATATATTATTTAATGGTTTTAATAATACATTTTCATAATTGAGATAAAATATTTTGTTAATTATATTTCTACATTCTTAGGGGGTCTGCTTATGATATTCATATGAACAAATTATACACATTACAGAAACACCTTATCAGAGCTGAATTATGGAGGCCAAGATTGTACCCTAGTAGACTTCTTTTTCAAGAATTCCAGGTGCTTACAGTGAGGCAAACATATGTTAAAAGAATCATATTATTCATTAATAAGAATAGTGATACATTCAACTTAAGGAATAATCCATATAATTTGCGTCCCTCTAATCCATTACAATTTGATGTTGACTTTACCAGCTTAAGTGTATGTAGACGTCAGTTTGAATATTAGTGTTACTTGTTTATAAATAAAGTCCCAACTGAATTCATTATTAATAGAATTACAAAATCCATAATGTATCTTATACTGGAATGGATTAGGATATTAGGATAAATTTTTATTTTAAATTATCTATATCCATTATGTAGTGTTTCATTCTTGTGTTATAAATTGAAAAAAAATTGTTATGGCTTCCTTGTATTGGTCTTTTTGAGTTCGTCATTTGCTTGTAATTTTGTTACTTTGTCTTATCGTTTGTAAGAATTGAGATGTGACCTGGTTTCCGTAATTTTATTTATTCTAGGGGTTTGAATAAGCTCTACTTTCTTTCTATTCACATGTTTGCTGTATCTAGTTGTTCGAACTCACTACCGGCGCACAAGTTTTCTTTGCCGGTACTGCCAGTTTGTAAGTTAGAATATTTATTTTATCAATCTGTATTATTTTATGGCAAATAAATTAATTTTAATTTGAAAAAATGATCTGACAACGTTTTGGAGCTACAAAAGAATAGCACAATGTTAATCAAATACTGCCATTATATCGTGGACCTCACTATAGTCAGTTTGACATCAATCAAATTGATGATTGTAATAGTTTAGGTTAGTTGAATACGATTCAGGTTAATAATATATTTGGTTGAGCGACTCATTCCTCAGCACAGCACTGCTTACAGAAGGAATGAATCATTAATTGATTAAATTGAATTGTTACTTCGTCTGAAAAGCAATGCGTTATCACAGAATTACTATTTCAACATTCTGTATCATTTATCTTCGAATTTCAGCAATAATTACTAGAGTTAATTCAAATTAATTTTTATTCGAGTATAGGATTGTATTTTTTCACTATATTATTTTCTTCTGGTATACAATTTAATGGTAATATTGTTTGTTTGGTTGAATTGTATGTTACTGACAGCAGCCATGTCCTTGACGAGATGTATGATGTCCTCGGCGAGGCGCCTGGACACGGAGCCCCTTAGGAACCAGCGGGTGCCGTAGTGGTCACGTGGGTGGATGGCTGTGGCCAGCGTCACTGAGCTCACTCCCTTTGCCTTCACTTTCACCTGCACCGTCAGCGCCTTCGCCACGCAGCTCAGCAGCACGTCCAGGATGCCCGCCCTATCAAACAAAATCATAAAATTCTAATTCATAAGTTGAAATTGATTGTTTGATTAAAATTTTGATGATCAAATCTCGGAATTTGAGCTGGACGGATTTGGAAATCTATTTGTTCTGTATAGATTTGTAGTTGAAGATAGGTTCAAGATACAGAACTAAAGATAGAATATTGGTCAAGGATCAAATCAAAAATTCTTTATTGGCTCTTCAACGACAGCAAATATACAAAAAAAACTTTCAGCAAAAATATAAGAAACCAATCACTTGCAAGGAAAATCCTGTGCGCAGGTGAGAGTTGCTAATACGAATTCAATATGAGTCATTTTACAAAAGATGAAATAAGAAATTATATAATATAATACTAATAAAAGAAGATGATGAATAAGGATGAAAGAAAGAGAGAAAGAAGGAGAAAAGAAAGAATGAAAAGAGAAAAGAAGAGAGATGGCAAACATACTATTGAAACAAAAATAAGAGTCACTAAAAAAGTATTCCCTCAATTATACTGATAATTATCCATTCCATAGTCCTTTTTAAGCAATGTAACAAAATTTCGATTAATATGCTCCGTAAAGATAGAATATAAATTAATATGTAGGTATAAAAGTTGCAGTACAAATGAATATAAATTTGAATTTAGGGAAGCGGTTGGGAATGCATTTGTTCAGTATAGTATTTGGGGTTGAAGATAGATAATTAAAGATGATGTGGCTAACTCCACTAACTGTCTTCTGATGAGCTTCAAAAACATTTTCCGGTGAAATTTTACAAAAAACTTGAAAATGAAGGTCCTGAATATAAATTAGTATGTAGGTATACAAACGGATATGAATTTAAATTTATGGAAGTGATTGGGAATATATTTTTTTGTATAGATCTGAGGTTGAAGATTGGTTTAAGATAGAGAATTAAATATAGGATATCGGTTAAAGATAGAATATAATTAATATGTAGCTATGAAAATTCACGGTATGAATGAATTTGAATTTAGAGAAGCAGTTGGCTCTGTGATCACACTGATATGCTATCGATGGATAAGTTGAGATTCACGAGCCTGCTACTACCATTTTAAGGGTGATCACTTGAAGAGCTGCTTCCTCTAAGTATAATTCGAGAGTTGAAAAATCGCTTCCCGGTGGTTCGGAACCCACCTGAAGCTGTAGATCTACTCATATCTCATCATCTTCCATCATCATTACTCACATTACTCCTTTGTTTTGTTTCATGTTTTTTAACATTGTTTTGGTTTTGGTACTAAAAATTTTGGTACTAAAAAAAAGACACAAAACTGAAATACCGGTACGCATAATAGTAATGGAAAGGATGATGATGAGTGATGGATCAAGTGTGTTGTAATGTTTCACCGAAAAATGTTTTTGAAGCTCATCACAGACAGTTAGTGGAGTTAGCCCCAAGCAGCTGTCGAGCTGATTTTACTGATCAGTTACCTGTTATGCAACCTTATAGCATCAGACTAGAATGAAATGGAAGAAATAAACGATAGGCTCTGATGAAGCCTTATGTACTTGTATATTGTAATGATATTAAACATCATATCATGATCAAAACTAATGCAAAATTGAAAATATTGTTGCAAATTGATTTGATTTTGTGCTTGAGAAAATGCAATGAAAAAAGGCAATCTGAAAGAATAATTTGCAATCTATTGAATTTTATTTGTTGTCGAAGCAACAAGAGAATAAAAATTGAATGAATTAAATAAAATAAATAAATAAATGTTTATTTCCCAAAAAAACTAAAACTACAACATCAATTACACAAAATATAAGATAAATTACAATATTACATTCAATAGTTAGTTACAAACAATTCTTATAATGTGTCCTCTACTTGTTTAGTTTTTTCTGTGTGGAAATTGACCTACTCCACTATGGCGTACCATGTTCTAGAGTAGGTTTTGTTAGTTTTTTGTGCGTATTATTAATTAATTAGTTTTTATTAAGTCATTAGGTGGTTAGTTGTTGTTTGAAATAATGTTTTCTATGTTCTGTCTTCCTTTGCTCATCAATCAATTGTGTACTATTGTTTTGAACTTTCTAGGATGATTAATCTGTTTAAAGTTTGCAGGAAGTAGATTATATAATTTTGGTGCTAAATGATTGAAATGTCTCTGGTATAGTGCCTTCCTCGCAACACTGGTGATGAGAAGATTCCTGTATCTGGTGTTGTGGTTGTGGTTTCTGGTTTGAAATGTTGTTGGGTTCTTGTGTAATCTGCATAGTATCTCCTTGGAGTAAAGCTGTCTTGGATCCATCACGTCAAACTCATTGAAAAGAAGTAAAAGCAAATCAACTATTTAATGTGAAAATAGTGTTTGCTTACTGATAGCAGTCAAAGTGTTCGCCGTCACTGTCCTTGGCCGAGGCGACGACGGTGAAGTCGGTGGGTGGGAGGCGTGGCACCCCCGTCAGCCGGGGCCAGCACCAAGGGGGGCACAGACGGCAGCATTCGTCGCAGCAGCCCCGTCACCTGCAACATCATCATACTCATACGTCAACAAAAAATGTCTATAGTGTATAATGTATATTGTGTAATCGTAAACAGGTTTATCAAGTCTAGTATCTCTCAATGTGATACTAATAAGGGCAATTCATTCGAGAGATTCCCCAATAATGAGTTAAGAATGATATTATATTTATGAATGTATAAATAATAAATATTACGACTGGAGGCGGATTCCCATATATCAGTATCAGTGAACGTGTTCAGGAGTAAAAATATTATTTTCATGTTTTCTAATGGTACTTATCTCACTCTACCCGGCCGAGTGGTAATGGATATTCTCCCATTATATTCAATTCAATTCAAAATTTATTTATTTTGCACATCAATACAAAAATTATGACAAAAATAATTGTTTGTTTACATAATTTACCTTATGTATAATTACAGAAATAACTTCATTTGATAAATAAGATAAAATAACCATCAACTAAAAAATAATATAAGTATCTCATGAGAACAATACTTCCACTGCACGAGTCACGTACACTGATACTAATATATGATAATCTGATTATTATTACTGACTGGCGGTTACCCATACTCCGCAAGGGTCTATTATAAAAGTTACAAACTGAAAACTTGACGTAATGACATCTTGAAGAATTGAAAATAGGCCTATGACCATACTAGGTTAGTTAAGAATCTATATGCAAAATTTAAAGTTAATCAGTCCAGTGATTGATGATGCGTCAAACATAATAATTTTCCTAACGTGTATATGCCAGTTTTTTCCTTTATTATAATAGTATAGATTATGCATTTGATATTTTCACTTTGATTGTATTGTTTTTGTATCTTGATTTGTATTGTGTGTTTTGTTTTATAATAAATTTGAATTTGATTTTTTGAGCTTTATAAGCATACACTAAATTGTGAAATGACTTATAATCAGGTTGATTGAATAGTGTCGCAATGTGATAATTAATAAGGCAATTTACAATATTTATATTTCGATTAAATCAGCAAGTTTCATCACCAGATTTATGAACAAATTAATATAATATTCATCAAGTTTCATATTAAGTGGAGTCTCAATGTGCTTGAAAGTATCATTTAGAAGATGTTTATAGAGAAGATACAGCATAAGAAGATATCACATGATGTAAAGGTCGTTTAAGTTCCAAGTTCCAAGCCAATTTTTGTTAACTTAGCCGGTTACTGTCGACTACTGTCTATAATAATTACTGTTTTGGCCGGGTGAGTGTGAGAGCGACACAGCTTGTAGAGAGACTACTAGCGTCACATAGCTTCATAAAAAAGAACTACGTAGACTATCGGCTTGAGTTGAAAGTAAAATTTGAAAAATAAACGCCCTATAACATGGGATATCTTCTAATGCTATTTTTTCTCTATGATAGAACCTAACTCATTTGAACATAAATAATTATCACTTTCACTCCTACACAAAACATCAACATATATTTTATTAATTTATTCGTATAATATAGTAGAGCCAAGGAAAGTCACTTGCCTGTCTCTGAACCCTGGCGGATCCGGTATGCAGCAAGCAGAGCAGATCATTAAGCAAGGCATGTTGCGAGGCCAGGTGGGCACGCCCCACAGCCGACCCACTCAGGGCCAACACCATGCTCAGCATCTCGAAGCAGTAGGTGTCCACTGAGTCCGCCCCTGGCCCCACCCCAGCCCCCGGGCTCGGCCCCCCCGAGCACAGCCGCGTCTCCCACTCCTCGCGCAACAGCGCTGTCTCGCGGCGGATCGCCTCTACTATGTGTGCGCACACCTTCAATCATTCAATTCCAATTAGAATATTGTACATTAGACTGACCACTAACGACAGGTCATGCATGATGAACATGTGCGTACAAACATGTCGTCATACATTGTTGTGTCATCACAAGGCTTTAAACAAACGTTTTTGAGGTTAGGTTTTTGTATCTTTGATTTTTTGTTGTTTATTTGTTCTTTCATTACTCTATTTGAGGCTACATTATTATGATTCTAATTACTATTGTCATTATGATTTGTAATTTTCCATTGGTTTATTTATTATTATTAGTTATAAGAGAAGGATGATTGGTGTGCTCTTTATCTTTAATAAGAGAGTGAACTGTATGATGAAGGGTAAATTGTACAGATCGGCAATGAGACCAGCTATGGTGTATGGCGCATAAACCTGGCCTGTTTCAAAGAGGCAAGAGAGGAAAAAAGAAGTGGTTGAGACGAGAATGCTAAGTTGAATGTGTGGAGTCACAAGAAGGGATAGGATACGTAACGAGGTGATTGGAGGTACAGTTGGGGTGGGACTATTGGGTAGGAAGATGCAGGAGGCCAGTATGAGGGAATGATCTGCGGGAGAAGGGTTGGAGATACGGGAAGGAGATGGACAGGATTTTGTGGAGGAGACGGCTGATAGAGGGAAATGCCGACCCCATATATGATTAGTATAAGGCTTATCCAAAGAAGAAGAAGAATTATTGATTGATTTTCATGTTAAAAGTTGCATTCAAGCAGCTGTTTTTTGTTTGAAGCCCTCTCGCCGATGACAAAAAACATGTATGTGTGCATGATGAGCATGAGTGAATGTGTGTGTGCATAATGAACATGTGTGTACACACATCTCGTTAGTGACCAGCCTTGGATAATCTAAACCAAACCATGTTGAAGTTCACTTTGAACTTTTAGCTGCGGTGAGTAGCCCTACTCATGCTATCTATGATGAATGCTCATAGTTTAAAGTGGATTCTTCTATTAGATGAAACTAGAATATACAGAGGAATATACTAGAATGAAAAATTAAAAATTCCAAACACAATTGCTCAAATAATCCCAATAACCCTAATGTTCAGACATAAGTAAATGCAAAAAATATTTCATTAATCTGAGACTAAAAGCTACTTGAGAACATGTACCTTACATAGTGTCATATTTCAACAGAACAATATTTTTCATCTTTTTCATCTTTTTTCATAGGTCCACTTGATAGTTTTATTGTATAGAATCACTGCTGCCCTTTAATTTTCTTTGATGACACGTCCGGTTTCGGATATTCATTACATTATTTTTTGACACGGAAGAAGAAGACGCTATCTAGTCTTGAGACTAATGAGCAAATTTTATCAAACCTAATTTACTAATTGTATATAATATGGACAGTGAAACTCTCTTTAGAATTTCTTACTGCTACCTACTAATAATTATTATGTACATCTCTTAACTGTACTACTTAAGCTAGATTTCACTCAATCACTGCTCTGCTTTTTCACTAGACACCACTTTCACTGCACACCAATTCAAATGGTTTCCTTCTTTTCAGTCTCCGCACCAACCCTCCGTTGTCTAGCAGCTGGATTGCTTCGACGTTCGTGTGTTGGTGGAGCCGTTCTTCATGACTTTCTGAATACCTTTGAATCTCACAGGATACCATGTTGACTCCCAGGTCCCTATGGATGTCGCTGTTCCGCACATACCAGGGAGCATCAACGATGTTTCGGAGCACCTTGTTCTGGAATCTTTGTATGATGGTGACGTTGCTCTGTTTGGTGCAGCCCCATAGTTGTATTCCATAGGTCCAAACAGGTTTGAAGATCTGCTTGTAGAGGAGCAATTTGTTTGGTATTGAAAGTGATGAGTTTCTTCCAATAAGCCAGTAGAATTTCTTGTATTTTATGTTCAGTTCTTCTTTTTTCTTTTTGACATGCTCTTTCCAGCGAAGCTTAGCATCAAGAGTCATACCTAGGTATTTAGCTTGATTTTCATGTGGTATATTAATTCCATTGATGTTGATTGGAAGGTACACAGCTCTCTTGTTGGTGAAGTTAACATGAATCGACTTTTCCTCATTGAGCTTCATTCTCCACTTTTTGGTCCAGTCTTGTATCTTGTTGACAGATCTCTGAAGCTTCGCTGTTGCAATACCAACATCACTGTCTACTGCTAGTAGGGCCGTGTCATCTGCGAACGTGGCTGTGGTATTCTCCTCCAAATTAGGGATATCACTAGTGAAGAGAAGATAAAGGACTGGTCCTAAAACACTTCCTTGCGGAACTCCTGCTTTTATCTCTCTTAGATCAGAATATGAATCTTCATATTTGACTCTAAAGTACCTTCCTGTCAAATATGATTGCAATATTTCTGTAAATTGCTTAGGAAGCATTTTCTTCAGTTTATAAAGAAGTCCCTCATGCCATACTTTGTCAAAAGCTTGCCCTATGTCGAGAAAAACTGCTGAACAAACCTTTTTTTCTTCCAAGCTCTTCTCTATTATATTAACTATCCTATGTACTTGATCAATTGTGGAGTGTTTTTTTCTGAAACCAAATTGATGATTAGGAATTAATTGCTTTTTCTCAATTATTGACTTGAGTCTACTCAATAATATCCTCTCAAACAACTTTGATAACACAGGTAACAATGAAATTGGTCAGTATGAAGCTACTTCGTGTGGTTCTTTTCCTGGCTTGAGTAACATTATAACTTCAGCTACTTTCCAGACTCCTGGTACAAATCTGAGTCTGAATGAAGCATTCAGGATGTTTGTTAGCTTGATGAGTGCTTTCCTTGGTAGATGTTTCAGGACTAAGCCAGTTATCAGGTCAAATCCTGGAGTTTTCTTAGCATTCATAAGTTTTATTTCCTTTCTCACTTCTTCTACTGAGACATTCATTAGTTCTTGATTTTCCTGCATGATGTTACCTTCAATTTCTAGATCTTCTTGAGCTGCAACGTTTGGCTGGAAGACATTCACAAGATGATCAGCAAATGCCTGTGCCTTTTCTTCATTATTCTTGGCCCATTGTCTATTCAGTTTCCTAATAGGGGGAACTTGTTGGATGGGTGTTTTTATTTTCTTAGAAGCCTTCCATAGTGAGTAATCAGTGTTGCCTTGTCCTGTCAAATTACTCAAGTAACTGTTGATTGATTCATTTTTAATAAACTGTATCTCTCTTTTCAGTTCCTGTGTGAGAGTATTCAGTAATCTTTTATCTTGAGGAGAACGTGAATGCTGCCACCTCCTTCTAGCTCTTCTTTTCTCTGCAATCATTTCTCTTATTTCCAATGGATAATTATTTCCTACTGTTCCTTGTTTCCTAGTCTGCGGAGTATTACACCAGGCTGCCTGTTGTATATCAGTAACAAATTTTTCCAGCTCCTCATCTATTTGATCTGCAGTTGTTAATGGTGAATTCAGGTTAATTCTTTCCTCCAACACTTGCTGAAAGCCATCCCAATCTGTATACTTATTAACTAGTGTGGGATAATTATTTTGTTTTTGTAAAATAGTGTCACTCAACTTCAGAATAATTGGAGAGTGGTCTGAATTGAGATCAAAACTTTCCTCTACTTGCAAATAGTTTACTGAAATGTTTTTGATTATGAAAAAGTCTATGAGATCAGGTATCTTACTTGTATCTGTAGGCCAATAAGTTGGTTTTCCAGTTGAAAGAGATTCACATCTTGACTCTCTTACAGCTTCGTAAAGTACCTTGCCCTTATGAGTTGTTAATCGTGATCCCCAATGAATGTGTTTTGAATTGAAGTCACCGCCAAGGATAAATCTCGTTCCCAACATATCAAACATTGATAGATGATCTTCTTTTCTGAATGAATATCGAGGAGGACAGTAGACAGCTGCAACTACAAATCGATAATTAACTGCTTCCACACATACTCCTATCAATTGAATTCGTTCAGTTTCTAATTTAACGTGTTCATTATGCTGAATGCTCTCTTTTATTATGATTGAACTCCCCCCTCTCGCAACATTGTTGGGATGTAAGGCGTGGTAGGTCCTGTAACCTTTAAATTTTATGTAGGACTGTTTTGTAAAGTGAGACTCAGAAATGAGACAAATATCTACATTATCTATGTTTAGAACTGCTTCCAATTCCAGTTGTCGTTGTAAGAGTCCATTTGCGTTCCATTCCATTATGTTTAGTGAACGAATCATTTTGGTTTTTGTTGTCTATTATTGTCTAATTTCTCGATGCGAGATTGAAGGGATGAAATTATTTTCTCTTGTTTATCAAGTTTAGATAAGATGAGCTGTAGGATTTGTGAGGTGTCTTTTACTTCTTCATTTTTCTTCATCTGCGATTTATTTTCTTTGGATACGATTTCGGCGAAAGTCATTCTCTTTTCTGTGGGCCTACTTTGATGTTGAGTGGGCCTACTTTGAGAATTAGCCACATTCCGAGCCTGAGAATCGACAACATTTTTTGATGTTATATTCTTACTGGCTACCCTACTCGAGTTACGTATTTTTTGTAACTCAATTGCTAAAGAGCAACCACGGTAGCTTGCAGGATGAGCTTCACCACAATGAATGCATTTCGGTAGTGCTTCACTAGGTTTCGTACACTCCTTTGATGCATGTTTTCCAGCGCACTTCACACATCTGGCCTCCTTGTTGCAATAAGCCTGAGTGTGGTTGAAAGCCTGGCAACGCTTACATTGAGGTATTAGATTAACTTTCTTCAATGCTTCAACTTCTACTCTGCAACCCAGAATATGTTTAAGTTCAAAAACCTTCTTAACATTCTCTTCTGCGCTGAACGAAACCATGAACATGTCTAATGGTTCTTTAGTTTTCCACTTCAACTTATTCACTACATCTACCACTAGCAATCCCTTAGCCTTTAAGTCCTCCATTATGGATTCTATACTACAGGAGTGATGAAGTTTTTTTATCATCACTCTTATGGGTCTCACCTGTTTGTTTTCATACGAGTGCCAGTTGAAACCATCGTTGATTAATTCTTTTGTAATATTTCTGTACGTTTCTGAATCTACTGAATTTACTTTGAAAGTCTCTCTACTCAAGAGCTTTATTCTAAATTTTTCATCTGAAGTCACTTTTTTCAAACTTTTATGGAGAGACTCCAGGCTCTTTATACCATCCACTATGATTGGTGGCGGTGGCGTTTCTTTCTTCTTGTTCTTTACTTCCTCGCCTTTATTCTTCTGCAATGAGGTGATTTTGTTCAACTGACGATGGTTACCAGTAGGCTCATTCTTTGGTTCAGGAGACAAAGTACTATTTAGTTTCCTCTTCTTTGTAGTACGTTTGTTACGGGCCCTGATCCACTCAGTCTCTTTTGCCAACTCCTCCTCATTAGTTGAGTAGTTTTCAGCAACTGCTGGACTGCATGGTTGTTGAATGTTCTGTTCTATTTTTTGAAATCGCAATTCTAAGTCTTCAATTCTCCGCTGAAGTTCTACGTTGCTCTTCTCTAGCTGCTTTCTCTTCTCATCCGACTCCTTCCAGGCGATGAAGAGTGCATGCTCGGCGGCTGAATGGAGCTTATTTGATTTAATATAACGATCCGGTGAACACTGGATCTCTGATGGTTTGGTGGTGTCCATGTTCTCGATGTTGCTTTCCTCGTCTTCTTGCTCTTCAAACTCCGGGGCAAGAAAACTGGGTAGTTTCAACAATTTTCCACTTGACGTAGCCATAGTCAATAATTTGCGAACATACTTTTCGAAAATTGAAGGCCGCGCGAAAGTAGGTCACTTCGATTGCATAAAGACGGCGGATTTTAACCGAAATTTGATGCAATGTTTTGTTCCACTTAAATACCGTGAACAATCAACTGCTGACTCACTACTTCTACTGCACTACACTACGAGTACGTCTGCACTGTATGAGAGCTAACGCGATACTCAAGGGTACTAGTGATTCTATATAATAAAACAGTACAATAGTATAGCCTATAACGTACTCTCCGATGAAAATGTCATTGTGAATCTAAATTTTCTCGAAACACTTTGCTAAAATAGACATTCACCCAGTTGCACAAAAGTCTGTTAACTTTTAATCCCGATTGAATGCCACAAGAAGCAATCAGAGAAGCCTTCTTCTTGGAAATCCCTTCTCTTATAGGTGATTGTGAAATTTTATCATGATTAAAATTTAACAGGCCTTTGTGCAACCGGGCCTGAGTGTTAAAATTTCAAGGGAACAAATGCAGTAAAAATATGCAGGATGGTTCAGGTGCAGTAAAACTATACAACTTGTATAAAATCAATAGGTAGTTTGTTTACCTGTCGCTGGAGGTGGGTGAGCTTACTGCGTGCAAAGAGAATGCCGACCACGTGCTCCTTCAGGTCGTTGCTCTCCCCCGCGTCCTCGTCCCCTGCCAACACCACACTGTTCCTGTCCACTCGGCCACCACTCTCTATCAACTTCCCAAACACCTAAACACATCATTACAAAATCACATTATAAGTATTCAGATATAATACTGTATCATTATGATTATGAGATCATGATTATACTATGATTTTGTATTTTTATCATTCATAAATAGTCATCAACATTGCCATATACCTACCTGTATGACCAATTTCCATAGTTCCGAGTCACTTAGAATATTCATGCAACAGTATCTGGAATAGGGAGAGACTATAATTATGATCCTGGCTGCGTAATTTAAGAGAATGGTATGGCTGCAACTCAAGGGAACTATTCAAGGCTGCAATCAATAAAGTGAAAATTGCCGTGATGATTTCCAACCTCCGATAGGAGAAGGAACCAGAAGAAGAAGAGATAATTATGAACAATGATATAAGTTCAAAGAAGATTTGAGTGTCTGGCATTGAAGCGCCTCCAAACAAATTTGCAGCAGTTACTATCTTTTTTGTCAGGAAAACAACCTTGAACCCATAGAATGGCATAGAAATGTATGCTGTATACCTCAGTGCTTATTCATGGAAACTGGAAAAATACATGGAAATACTATACATGGAAGTTGGAAAAAATAGTATTTTTTCGCAAGTTTTTGCAACTTGTTTCTAGTATCCCCTCCGCCATCGCTCCTTATCTCTCCAGCCATCCTCCCGCTAACCTCTGCATTCCATCTCTTTTCGAACATTGGCCATCCATATTTTCCTTGGCCTACCTCGCTTTTGATGCTGGTTTGGAGTCTTTCAAAGACTCTCAATGGTATTCTCTCCGTATTCATTCAAAATAGTATTTGAAAAATCGTTATCAGTTTGCAAGAAGTAATAGATCACTAATTAAAGGAATAATTCATTCCACAGTAGAAAATTTCAATAATGTACACAAGTTAAAATTATTTCTATAATAGGGAAGATTGGAAAGAAACATGATGTGCCTTCACACGTAAGAAATCCAACCGTGATGAAGACTGATTTTTTCATGTGGGGGCGCTGAGCAATGAGGCCGTCACAGAATATGTTTCCACATCTGTTTTTCGAACCAATTTAAATATTTTAGCATTATAATTTTCTAAGAAGGATACCAACTGCCCTCGGTGAAGGTGCCCTCGGTGTGGGTGGAGCCTTATCAAATCAACTAAATTTAGGACTAAACTGAGCCACAGAAATAGTAGGCGTTTATAATACAAAATGTTATATTCACTTTTGGTCTTAAGGCAGTACGCCTACTTGAATTTCCGGTCTTCAGGCTAGAGAACAAGAATATGAAATTTAACAATATGTAGGCCTACTATTTATGTGGCTTAGTTTAGTCCTAAATTTGGTTGATTATATGAGGCTCCACAATGAAGGCATTTTGAGACCAAGCTCTTACTTGTGAAACCTTCTCAATATGTGAAAGAACGGACATGGTATCCTGTTTAGAAAATATTTAAATTCTAAAACAATTTACATTGGTTTGAAAAAAACAGTTGTAAAAACATATTTAAAGCACCATGCAATAGAGAAGATAATATAATTATCAGCTGCTCTCTGATCGAAATCATTAGAAACGTATGACAGGCGACACCTACAGTTTACATTGGTAAATATTATTAATATAGGTTATGAAAACATTTAAAGTTTGAACCAAATTAAAAATCAAATGAAAATTGTAAAAGATACATTGAAATTGCTAATCATTACATTCATAATCTTTATTGGGAGAGCTAATGGTGATGTTGAGTCGATTGCAAAGGTAAAGAAATTTAAAATCTAGTTTAATAATTACAACAATTCCAACTAAACAATTTTTCATTTTTGAGGAGAAATCGTTAAATATTTACACAAAAACTATTAAATTATGGATGTTTGGATTGAACTAGGGTGTAAAGTGTACGTCCAGTGCCGAAATACCTGTCATCAAATTTTTGGTGTTTCTAGTTAAGTATTTCAGTACATTTAAAAAGTGAATAAGTAAAATACCATTTGCTTTCTTAAACTTACAAGCAAGAATTGGAAAGTGTTCATATTCATTTTTAAATAACATACTTCAATCTAACATTTATCATTTATTTTTTTACTATGATAGAGTTTATTATTATGGCATCACAATTTTACCATATAAATAAAAATAGAAATCTAAGTACTCTTTAAAGGAAAATTTAAAAAGGCAATTTTACCATATACGCCTATGATATTCAAAGTGAAAGTGGTAAACTTCTTGAATGTTACTTTCAAGAGCTGCAAACGCTCACTTATCACTTTTTATTATTTTTATTTGGTTTTGATATTCAAGTAATCATGAAATAATTTTTTTCAGAAGTTCGAATTTGATTCTGACGAATACGACAGTTCAAATGTGAAAGATGATATGGCAAACTACTACATATCAAGTGACTTCTTCAAGAACAATATGAACACAAAATATTTAAAGGATACAATAAACTCACTTATAAAAGCTCAAGAAGATAAACAGATAAAAAGTAATGAAGCGGCAGACGCAATGGGCACAGGCACACACAATCCTGTCGAAATGCTGAAATCGTTATTGGAGGGATTCATGGTGGTTGCTAATAATCCAACGGAAAACAAATCTTCAACAACTATGAATTTGCCAAACCCATTCACAGTAAGTATGGAACCTTTGTTTGTGCCAACTTCTCTAACTAATAAGCAGACACATCAACCAACAGCCATAGCTGAGCAATCATCTATCAAAATTGGAAAAAATAAAAGTTTAGAAGAAGTTTCTAATAAACAATCAAGTTTGGACATTTACAAGCCAGTATTTGTTGCGTTAGCTGAGCATTGCGATCAAATGAAGATGACAATTGAGGAGTTGAAAATCAAACAACAAAATATCAAAAAAGAAAATCAAGACTTGAACAAGAAACTAGATACATTGCAAACCAACTTCATGGAAAAGCTAAGATCTCAAAACGAAATTACCGGCAGAAAATTGGATTCTATCAGGAATCAACAAAACGACGAGAAAAATTACATTTTGAAAGTTGCAGCGACTTTAATAAATATTGAAGATAGATTGCTCAAGGAAAATGAATTATCGTTGAAAGAGATCGAACTTGAAAATATTCTGACAAAAACAGAATTACTTCAGCACAGGATCAATGGATCAACTGGACATTCAAAAGTAAGAACTGAATCCACAGAACGGTCACATGTGAAAGAATATGAAAACATACTACAGAATTTGATTCTAGAACAAGATCTAACAACAGTCTCACAAAGCAAGCCTACTATACACATTTTACCAATGTTCACTAAACCAACTAATACTGTCACGCATAAGCCGACCGAAGTATTCAAATCAGACATAGCTAAAATGATATCTCAAATTGTACATGTACATAAAAATAGCTCTCAGGAAAAAGCAACTGAAGAAGGTATAGACAAAACCACAGATCAGTATGAACAATTTTGAAATAAAACCGAGCTACTTTGAAATTGATTTTTCTGTTCTATTGTTTATCTTAACAGTAACAGAGGATATATTTATAAAAATAAAATAAGATAGGATATATAATTGCTAAATCATAGAATTCAACTATTTGAAAAATCATTTTCCCATTCCATAGAATTTATTTTTTCCTCTAACTTATCAATTACCAATCATAATGAAAAATCAATAATACAGTCATAATATATTTGTTCCAGTTTCAGAAAGTTTACTAAGTATCTTCTCAATAGGTGGTGATATCAATACAACATAGGAGTAATACTCTATCATTTGACAGAGCAGATAGCGTTATCCTTTTCTAGCTCCGCAAAGTTGCCAGATTGTTTCTAACAATATAGAAATATGAGTAAATTACTTCAGTAATACTCAGTATTACTTTGAGTAATACTTCACAAAATATTTAATCCCAAATATGAATATTTAATATTTGATCACTGAAAATATATTTTCTTGACGAACGGAATATAACTGATTATTTAAAACAAGAATTAACAGTTAATATCACCATGTCATTTTAGATAAACCAGTATCAGCTATCCTCTATAGAAGACAGTGGCAAGACAGAGAATCGGGAACGCTGTTCTCCTATCTTTCGCCACTGTCATTATAACATGGACCTCACTATAGGTACATGATAAGAATGAGAGTAGCCTGTGTGAAAGTACCTGTGAAGTGATTAGACGGAACACTTTGAGGGTTTCAGCTTCGGTGTTGCGTTGTTGTATGGCGATGGCGGTGGACTGCGGCGTGCGTTCCCCCGCCGCAAGCACACGCACTTGCCGCACGCGAAGCGAGTTGTCCGGCCCCTTCAGCTCCAGGCGCAGCACACTTTGACGCGGTACTGCAACAAATATCAAACAAAATTTTATTCTCTTCAAGAAACAGTTTACAAAATAATGTAAAATCATCATAGAACCCACATAAATAGAGAATTGTAATAGAATATTAAGAAAAAGTTTATCGTTACCACGAAATCACGAGAAAACCCATCCAGCACACAAGATTCCCTTGTGGTTTGGGTAGTCGCACGTAAACAGGTAAGTGAGAAATAGATAAAATATTAGGTAGAAAACAATAGAATAAAAATAGGGTGCTCGTTCTCAGATTTCATTTCATCATCTCTCATTCATTCGTTAAATTATCACAAATGGAAGCGAATGTGCGGCATTGTCAGTCATCTTCTCATCATCACCTGGGCTCAATATACTCGTAGAGAGTTGAATTTAAAAAAATAAATAAATATTAACAAGCTTATTAAAAAATGAAATAGATAGGTACCGTAATAATATTTAAAGGTGACAGAGTTGTATATGGGGCGAATAACATAGATTCATTTAGATACTGGATAACATTCTACTTCGAATACCTATTTGATCTCTATATAATAAAATGAAACAACATGCTTTCTATATATTCAGGCAAAATATTCAGAAGTCAAGTTCCAAGTTTCCTTCTCAAACAGCTTCGATCAAATGGTACAGATGCAGCCTGTTTGAGAGTGATGTGCAAAGCATTATAAAATCTAGGAGCTCAAAATATGAATGAATTGCAAAAGAGAGTGCACATGGGTCTAGGGCACCTGATACTTGAAACAAACACAATTAACATATTCATAGTTGCAGAGTAAATTGATACAGTATACACAGCAGAAGAGTTTATCTGTGTATTTAATAAAAACTGTAATAAAATTTCAGATAGAACAATTGACAAGAACTAATCGACAAAAAATACATTACAAACATTGAATAATAAATTTCCTGATAGAAAAATTGAAAAGAATCATTCTGCAAACATTTTTGAGCATGTACCGTATGAGTTTACAATAATTAATCTCCTGGCCAAACTCTTGTTTGTGACATTATGTAGTGATTCTGATGAATTATGTAGACTCACATTTGATAGAGCAGTTGATCCAGCCAGAAGCGCGACACTCGACTTCTAGAGTGCGCAGGCGCACTAGCTCTTCACTATTCGAGCCGGACAGAAACGTCACACTTGATACTTTGTTCTACAACAGAATGCAATACATGATAGATTACAAATAAGATAAGTAAAACTGTTACAAATTATTTTAGAGGTATCTTAATATTTGGTTTAAGTAAATCACGCGAGTCTACGTCTAAACCTAAACAATCTAGAGAACAATATTTGTGATCTTCTACATTTTCATAACTTAATGAATTAAATATTCTGGTAACTCAATAATCCTCGTTCTAAAAATCTAGTTCGCGGTTATAATTTATTACTAGACATAGAATAGTCTAGATTAGATTCCTGATAATCTATTTCATTCCATTGTTCAAGCCAGTTTCATCGTATAGTAGTTTTAGTTTTCCTTCATCCGCTGCATAGTGCTGAGAAGGAGATTTTGTCACATTATTTTATTCCCACGACTTGTGCCATCCCCTCCGCTCTAGGGGTGTGCAACCCGGGGCTGAGCTCAGTTGCAAAACAGATCTCCTCGTCAACAGATCATTGTTTTTCGTTTGGATAGTTGATCCATAATTAGCAACTCCTATTTGTTTTATTTATTTTTGAATATACCATCATGGGAAATTCGTCCCATTATTATTGTAAATATAATATATTCGTTTCGTGTAGTAATTGACTCATAACTTGTGCTTGTGTTTGTGAAAATATATTGAGAGTGAAAGCCAACGCCCTAAATCGTTCAAAATACTTTGAGTGAAAAATATAACCAGTCAGTACAAATGTTTGAAGATCAAGGACCACTGGAGCGGATCACACACCATCGCAGTATAATATCGATTTGTTTTCACCAATCTGTCTCCTTCATATTCCTTATTCCAATTTACCACCTGAAACCCTGTTTGTAACCCTGTTTATACCTATCGTTATATCATCTACGTCATTGTTTGGATTGGGTAAGTGATTCTCCTATTTGTTTTCCTGGGTCTAAATACTAGTGTGCTGAATTGGATATATGAATGTGTTTTGATCGTATCATACAGTCCAACCTAAAAAAAACAGAGGCAAAAGGCCTATGGATTCTTATTTTTTTGTAACACAAATTTTAAAATCAGCATTTGATAATCAATATTAGTTTGCTAGCCTTGTCTGTCAGATCTTGTTAAAGCAGATATATCTATCCTTTTTCAACTCCGCACCATTGCCAAATTGCCAGGAATATTTGTAAGCTATGTAGAAATATAATGAATCAAGTTACCAGATTATTTTATTTCAATTGTGAAAAATGTATTATTAAATCAAGAAAAGCTATATTTTCTTGATGAATATAATATATTTGAGATAAAACTGATAATTATATTAAAAAATATCAACACTATTTAATATTAGATCAGATTAAGGATATGACTTAAATCACGGTAGATATCTACTATAGAAGGTAGTGAAAAAGGAGACGTGACAAACTAAGCATTCCTATAATTTCCATTGACTTTAAAAATGCAATCTATTTAAAGTTATCTAGCAGTATTTCAATAGAACTCTTCATTGCTTCACAAACTATACAGGCTACAAATTAAATAAAATAGACCCTTATCAGTTTTTTCTTTTCAATGACTCGATAATATTCATGCTACATTGAATTCTACAGTAATCTTCATTATCAATTGACCTCTCATAGAAATCAGGTGGATGTTGCCTTATGTATGGTTTTATAGATTGATACACAGATTAATGCGTATGAGCTTCATAGTTTGTACATAGAAATGATATAGATGCTGTTCAATCCATTTTATTATAAACTGGTAGGTAACCCATGCTCCGCAACGGACTAATTAATAACTTTACAAACTGAAAACTTGACGTAATGGAATCTTGAAGAATTGAAAATATGCTCATAATCATACTCGGAAAATTAAGAATCTATATGCAAAATTTCAAGTTAATCAGTCCAGTAATTCAGACGTGAAGATGCGTCATTCATGAATTTCATATCCCGTATGTGTATAAGCCAGTTCTTTCCTTTATTATAGAATACATTAATACACAAATTAATGCTAATGAACTACATGGTTTCTACATAGCAAATGAGATGGATGTTGCTTAATCTATATTATCGTTGAATGCTGACCGCTAGGTCGCGGCAGTTGTCGATGTGCACATAGATGATGGCAGGGTTGGCGTGCGACGGACAGGTGAATGTGAGCACTTTGGTCTTGTTGCGGTCCTCGTCGCCCGACTCCCAGAAAGTCTCCGTCGAGTTGTCCACCAGGCTGCCGACCATCGCCTGCCTTGACGACGCCTTCGTCTCCAGCACACCAGTCACGTCACGCAACGCTTCCACCTAAAAACCGCACAACACATTCGATGCATTCAATTATATGCATCATATGCTGCAATCTTAAGCTGGTCACTAACGACAGGACATGCATGACGAGCATATGTAAACACATTATTTTATCGTGTTTACACATGTTTCCATGAGTGTACTCACATGCTCATCATATACACATACACATCTTAGGGCCATATGCTGACACTTAGGCGGGATGCACACCGGAGAAACGCATTTCGTGAAGCCCTCTTTCATGAAACTTGTTTCATGCAATCCGTTTCACTCGCGCATGTATACAAAAGAAACGTTCCCTGCTTAATCTTATCAGTCGATTGCGAGCAACTTTTGTTTCACGTTTCCTGAAACTTTTTTCACGAAACGCGTTTCTCTGGTGTGCATCCCACCTAAGTTTAACGCTAAACCAGGTTTACTTGTAGATATGGTTGCATTTATCATAATTAGTTTCATACGTGGTTTGAACGAACAGCTGACATTTCTCCGTTTAAACCGAGTATCTGCATACTGGCCTAAATCGTGCATGTTTTGTCATCAGCGAGAGGCTCTGAACAAAAAACAGCTCTTTGACAGCAGCTTCTAACATGAAATAGACATCCAATATCAACAAATCAACTCTGGGAAGTTACAAATTATAATTATACAAAAATACTCGGTGACAATCAGCCGTATTGACTGTGAATTTTTTGTCTATGTGGCTTTAATATAATAAAGATTTAAGAACAAAAAGAGCAGCAAAGGAAAAATAAACAACAAGAAATCGGAGAAACAAAAACCTAACCTCAAAAACTTTGCTCAAAGCGTTCCGCTGTGATCACAGCTGTGATGACACAACAATGAATGACGACTGTGTTTTATGCATGCTTGGTTGTTATACCGTTAGTGTATGCCTTACATGCCTTAAGCCATGTCCACACTGAACAAATGTTCGACAAACATGTTTGTTGAAAAAGTTTAGGCAAATTTTATTATGTTTGACAAAAAATGTTTGCCCGTGGCCAGTGTGGACGTGTCACCAAACAAAATATTTGTAAGTGGGAAGAACAGGTTTTATGTTTTACAGCTATCAACTCTGAACATTTTTGGAAAAGCAGTATTTTTTGTTTGACAAACAATGATTGTCTAAACTTTTTAAAATGTTTGTCCCTGAGCTCCTCAACAAACATGTTTGCCGAACATTTTTGTTCAGTGTGGACACGGCTTGACACATCACAAAAAAATGGGAAATTTTTGAGTTCAGAAATTGATATTTATGATTCAGACTTCAAGAGTAACTCAAAATACCTGCAATATCATAATAATTTATAATTTTTTTCAATCAGTAGCTGACCTGTGATTTACCTCAAATAATTAATTCTTATTAATTTCATGACAATAATAAATCTCATAAAATACATTACTATCTTTTACAAAACGAACACTGTTTGTCAAATCAATAACACTGAAAACAAAGAAGCTTCAGAACTTTAAAATAGTTCTGTGGTGGAATTATCTAAATAGAACACAAAACTCATTGTGCTTCCAATTCCACCTCCTTTGTTAATTACAAATTTGTTTCTCTACAATATACTTTCCAATTAAGCCTTGAGATTTTTAATATTTTTTGTTCAATACATTGGGTGTAGATTTTGAAATAATGGTATGTGAAGTGAAGATGATTAATTATATATTGGATTGAATGAGCTACCTGTGACAATGCCAAGTGCTGACTCTCATGCATACTGATGCTCGCATCTTCTTGTTCTTCTTCGGCTCTGGACAATATTTTACTTATGTTGCTGAAAACATGGCTCCTGAAATAATGAGAAACATTGCAAAGTTAGTGATGGATATTGATTAGTTAATTGAATAGGATTTCTTCATTTATGTAGTTTTTCATTTTGCTCTTTTATACACACATTCACAATAATCGACAATAAGCATTAATAATGTAATATTAGGTACCATTCAATGAATCTATCGAATGAAATTTAGTCCATTCACTATATACTTTGTTGTTTTCAATAATTTATATTGTAGTATATATCTTTACATGTCTTATGTATCTTGTATTTTGGCGAAATAAATATTCTATTCTATGTTTTGATTTGTCGATATATTTGTTTGGATACAGAAGAGAAGTCCTGAACAATTTTTTTATGCAAAATTTCCTTGTGCTAGATACAGAGTTGTCCAAAAACCTCATATTTTCGGTTAATTTTCCAGTTTTCAGCTATTTCTTCTAAATCAAGTCATCGGACAGACAAATTCGCTCTTGCCTTCTTTTTAGACCATGACATTCTGAATAAAATGAGATAATTCGGAACTCTCTATCTTCAATGAGTACTGAGTTATGATTTTTAAAAATTGAGTGAAATTTTTAGAAAAAATATCAATTTTGATGAATTCTAGTTTTTGATCAACAATATCTTCCAATTGTTGCCATTTAGATGTATAATTCAAAATCATTCTGGGCGTGATTTTTTGGTCTACAATATGAGACCAGGTAGACCGCTCTATCTCATACAGATTTGCAGGTACACTTGACAACAATGGTCCTTGTATTTTGAAAAACAACTAATTTTTAGCTGCAACTATTATCACGAACTACATTGTATTCACATTGAGATTTCGTACAATGATATAAGTTCATAAGACCATTTCATATGGGAATCACCCGTTGGATGCACTTTATTTCAGTATTTCCCAGTGGAGAGTCAGGCATGACACCTCAAGGATCAAAATTTCAAACATTGATAACTTTTGACACAATAATCAGATCTCAACGAACTATAGATCATTCTTCTCGGCTCATCAGGGCAATCCAAAATCATGCTTCATAAGTCAAATTCGGTCAAAAAATGAAAAATTCATCCTTGAGAGTACTTCAACTGGTATTTCAATACACAAAAAATGACCAAAATGATCAATTATTATTTCTATGATGAAATAAGAAGCTCAATGATGCTTTCTATGATGCTCAAAGAATCCATCAATAGAAAAAGGATTGAAGTATTTCAACGACAGCAATAATAGGATTATCAGCCTGATTTCCTGAAAAACGCTACTAAAAAGACATTATTTATTTCTTATTATGAGTAGCCTACTGTGTATTTATTTGTAAGCTATATATTCAGAAGCCAACGCTACTGTGTATTCATTTTTGTATGATACTGGTAAGCCTGTGATAATATTGTTGTACCTGTGCAGGAAAGTGTGATCGTTGGGCGTGAAGTGAACGCCGAAGCAGCGTACGGCCATCTGCAGGAGTGCGGAGGAGGGAGGCAGCAGCAGCATGAGGTCGGCGACCGTCTGCAGCAGCGAGTGGAACGCAGACGGCAGCGGACGCACCGCCTCACCTGCCAGGCCCATGTCGCTCACTGGGTGCTCGCACACGCCCTCCTGCAAACACACACCAATTATTATTCAAAAACTAACAAACTACAACCACAAACAGTATAATCATAGAGAAAAGATAGCATAAGAAGATATGGTATAGGTCGTTTATGCTCCAGATTTCAAGCCGATTTTTTGTTAACTCAAAGTGATTACTGTCTTTTATTATTATTATTATTTTGGCCCGGTGAGAGTGTCAGAACGGCACAATATGAGAAACCGTAAAACAGTATGAGCGTCTCATAGCTTCACGAAAAGAAAGAGCTATCAGGACTATCGGCTTGAGTTAACATTGAAAATTGGAACATAAACGTCCTATACCGTGGAATATCTTCTTGTGCTTTCTTTTTTCTATTGAATAATTCCGATAAAAGTGTGCCTTGAGATGCTCGCTATGAGAGAAAAGTTGAAATTGAAGCTGCATAAAGGGAGAAAAAGAGCAAGAAGAGATGAAAAGAAAGAGAAATGGGGAGAAGAAGAAGAGGAACACAAATAGGAAGATGTAGAGGAAGAGAAGAAGGGAAGAGGAAGAGAAAAATAGATAAGAAGAGGAAGCGGAACAAGTAGAGAAAGAGAAATATTGTTATGGATGAGGCCTTTAGAGGGGCAGCAGAGGCAAGGGGTTTCTGGAATCTTCCAGTGAGTTCCGGTCGACAGAATTGTCGACCAATGGCAAACGCTTCCTAGAATCTTCTGATAAACAACATGGAGGCAGGAGGGCTTCTAGATCATTCCCGTGAGTTCACGTCTTGGTGTAGGGAGTCATCGACCAATGACAAGCGCGTTCTGGAACCTTCTGCTAATCAACAATCACTGTGATTGGTCGGGCGTGTTCGAAACCTCCAGACCCTCTCGAAAGTTTTGTTGTGTATAAATGGCGCGAGTTGCAATCGGGTGTGCAGTTGACAGACTACAGTCGTATCGTTCACGTCTTCTCATCGTGACAGACCGACCAGTGATAAAGTGATAATAATCGTGACAGATTAGTGATAAAGTGATAATAGACTTATGTAGTTGTTTAAACAGTAAATATTCTTGGTGACAGTTATTTATATAAGTTAACGTAACTTATACGTTTATTAGTGTAGAAATTTACAAAGAAGGGGTGAAGTTCGGACAAAATTGAAATTATTTTTCATTGCAATAATTGATGATTGACATATGACATATGGTTGGATTTACAGTAAGAATGCAAGCTCACAATAGTTTCTCAGACTAGCGATCATTTAATAGTTATATGGGAAGGTTTTACATTTTATTATAAGTAATTATTTATGAATTTCTAATTTGCTTTGTTAATAGCATTCATTCATTTAATATAATGTATTTATATTTGTTTATTATGTAAGTTATTTCAACATAGTAAATGTTTTTAGTATTTTTTTTAAATATTCCTCAAATAGCTTAAAGCTAGAGGGATTAAAAATATATATGAATTTTGTATTTAATGAGATTTGTATTGAAATTGAAATAAATTGAAATTGAAATTGAAATTGTGATTATTCTGTGTAATCTATCAAGTAGTGATCTGTTTATAGTTGTTTCTAGTTTACCTCCGTGTGTTATAGTGTTGTAAGTAATAAATGTAATCCATATAAATCGCCTCAAGTGTTTTATTAGTGTAGAAACCAGCAAAATATAAAATAGGGGAAGAAGAGAAATATGATAATTAATAATAGGATTATTTATTTATTCAAAAGAGACAAAAACACATAATCATTAAATTAATGGAAATGGAAAAACAGGCAAAAAAATTATCAATCCAATTTTCAATATTATTTTTCAAGTAATAACTTACAATATTGTATTATGGGTGCTTTAGTGTGGTATGAGAAAAACTTACAGGGTCATCCTTTGAAGGAGTGAGAGCGGCAACCAGCCACCACAATAAGTCATGCAGACACGTGGTTTGAGTCACACTTCGCAGCAACCAATTTAAAGCCTGCAAATAAGATTTTATTCGTTTGATTTTGAGTTTGATATAGCACAACAAAAAGAGGTACGGTAATTTGAAAACAAACTTTAACCATATTAATTTTTCACAAACTGCAAGTAATTAATTATTCACTTTTTAGAAGAAAAAAAGGGACCAAGCAGTGAGTCGTTTTCCTCATTACACATTTTTTGTAGAGGATAAATTACCAACTCATTGAATAGCATGTTGAAATAATTACAGTGGATAAGCATAAACAACGTGTTATAAGAGATAAGTAATTTCCCTTGAAGTTGTACAATAATTTGAATTTGAACTTGAATCACTGGAAAGTTGAAAAAAGTATTCATGTAGGAGTAAATTGTATTTTTATTGAAAAAATGTAACTGATGTTATCGTGAGAAATATATTCCTATATTTTAAGTGAGAATTTAGGCTATTTAAAACGTTACATATACAGAGTGAGTCAAATGTATGGGAACCCTTCAATAAGTTGGAGACTGTTGTAGATGTAATACTGTAACTTACAGGATAAGTAAGTTATTGGTCAAATACTCTACCTACGTACTCTACCTTTTGACGTACAACGGAATTTCAACTCCTCATAAGGGGGTGACTTAGGGGGTGACTTTAATATTTTAAATTTTATTTATTTAGCGTATGAAATTTTTGTCAAAATTAAGAAAATTTCACACTATAAGTGCACGTCAAGGGTTGAAATGTACTGTATTGCCTGGGCACTGGCTACAGTAAAGTCGTTAGCCTCACCCAGGTAGGCACGTCTCTCACATTCAAATATGATGTGGTGCACTGTCTGCTCCATCGCCCCACAATCACATGGTGGGGAGTCTGTAAGTTCCCATTTGAAAAATGATGCATTACATCTCCCATGTTTAGACCGAATTCTGTTGAGTGCCACCCATATGCGCCAGGGAAGTTTGATACCAGGAGGCCCAGTGCCTGAGAAATAGCTCTCTGGCATTCCTGGGGTCGCCTCCTCGCTCCATCTTCTGGTCAGAGAGAACCTCTCGTCTCTTAATTGCTCTGCCATCCTGATCATTATATTTATATTTTAAATGTAAACACCCATTGTGTGGTACATCATTTAGAAGGCCTTTTTAAAACAAGAAAGATGGCATGGACAAAAATGTTCTATGATACTTGTATCCAAAATGGTGGCTGATGAAGTTTTAGTTTTCAAGGAAATGAGGAGTTGTAACTCAAATATTTTGAATGTAAACACCCATTGTGTGATACATCATTTTAAAGGCATTTCTGAAACAATGAAGATTACACCAATAAAAATGTTCTATGATACTTTTATACAAAATGGCAGCTGATTTAGCTTTATCAATTATTTCTTTAAAAACTAAAACTTCAATCAGCCGTAATTTTGAATAAAAGTATCATAGAAAATTTTTATTGATGTCATATTTCTTGTTTTAGAAAGGCCTTTAAAATGATGTACCACACAATGGGTTTAAACATTAAAAATATTTGAGTTACAACCCCTCATTTCCTTAAAAACTAAAACTTCAATCAGCCGCCATTTTTGATATAAGTATCATAGAACATTTCTAACGATGCAATCTTTCTTGTTTTAAGAAGGCCTTTAAAATGATGAACCACACAATGAGTGTTTACATTAAAAATATTCGAGTCACCCCCTTATGAGGGGTTGAAATTCCGTTGTACGTCAAAAGGTAGAGTATCTGACCAATGACTTATCCTGAAAGTTACAGTATCATATCTACAACAGTCTCCAATTTATTGAAGGGTTCCCATTAATATGACTCACTCTGTATACACCTTGTTACGTTCTATAGTGTAGTCCACGATATAATGGCAGTGGATAAAGATAGAAGAATAACGATGCCGATTCTCTGCATTAATTAATTATATTTTTACACTGTCAAAAACATTATTGTCATCGTTGTGGATCTCGAAAAGGATAGTACCACCGGTTTGGTCGGTTGATAGACAAGGATAGCAATACCAAAGTTGATCAAATACTGTCATTATAACGTGGACCTCACTATAGCTTCTAGGTACCACAACAACAATGATAGTTGGGATTAATATTCTAATATTTTTTTTATTTGTTTAGCAGCTTATAGACGGGAAACGAAGATACAGCAAGTTACTGGCAAGGGATTATAACAAGGGATTATAATAAGGGATTATAACAAGGGATTTATATTTTCGTCGTAAAGTGTTATCCCTGTTTTACAGAATGAGTGGTAATAGAGGACTCCCGGTTGGGTCTAATCATGAAGTAAATCATCCTGTAACTCGCCAATCAGCACGGTGGTCCATGTTGAAAGTCCCAAAGCCAAATTCCACTACATTTCAAAGATGTTTCATCTTTCTTGAACCAAAGTTTTACAATATTTTACCAGATGAAATCAGAAATGAGAATAATTACAGGCGATTCATTCATAAAACAAAAATATGGCTATTCATTCACCTATCGAACTGGAATTTTTTTCAGGGTGGTGGGCTGACATTTCTTATTAAACTAATTTACTGTCTTTGAATATAATTTATTATGTTTTCCTTCTCTCCCCATTTTCTAGAACAAACACCTCATGACCACCATTATATGACTTATATTGTTGACTTCCTGTTTTCTCTACGTTCTCTATGATGGTGTAAGCTTCAAAAATTGATTTCTATTGGTGGTATTCTGTTATATTTGTTAATGTTAATGTTAAAGCTGTTATCTGTTATCATTATAAATACATAGACTGTTCTAAGTCTACGTTTTGAGATATGCTTGTGAGTAAATGTGTGCGTGTGTGTGTTTTCTTTTTCAACTCCTGCTCACGTACAAAAGCTTCTTGCTTTTTTTGTGAGTAGTAAAATATTATTGTTTGCTTCAATAATTTCATGGCATCATCATCATCAGTATTTTAAATATTCAAGTTATAACTCATTTTTCGTGGTGGAAGTAATCTGTGTATCTTATATCAAATTTTATTACTGAAGAAAAGTGCTATTCTTTTACTGATGATTTTTTTGTTACTACAAATAATGTGAACAAAGAAAAAATATTAGATTTTACTTCATTTACCACCAATATCCATTTACAAGCATATGTCATGCAAAGTGACTTAATGTAAACACCAATCGTTGTATTTCTTTACTAAATTTCATTAAATTAAGCGTTTCAACTCACTAATACAGTAATTAGTTAATTATAGAAGGTTCAACACCAAAAACAGAGAGTTAATAATAATTATTATTATCTCGTTTAATTTTTGAACTATTTCTATCAAAATTTGGGAAAGGAACAGTGTTGGGCTTTACGCTTGTTGTTCCTTTTCCAATCATTCATAATGAGTTAACAATGATATTGTATCTATGAATGTATAAATGAATAAATAAGGTTTGCTCTCAGGTACAAACTTCGGTCAGTGTCGACTGGTATGAAAGTTTCATCATTCCATTTATTTATTCATTTACTCTTATGGCTTTTATCGGCAGAGAGATCCTTTCGGATGTTCTGCCTTGCCGTATTACCCAATGTCATTTCCTACCAACACTCAAGTTTATAGGTTATGTCTTGGGTTCTTCATTTTTCTCACTAAAAATTTGCACTTCCAC
The DNA here is from genome assembly GCF_014356525.2 of Nilaparvata lugens. Classification (NCBI taxonomy): domain Eukaryota; kingdom Metazoa; phylum Arthropoda; class Insecta; order Hemiptera; family Delphacidae; genus Nilaparvata; species Nilaparvata lugens. The sequence goes on from NC_052509.1 coordinate 46,210,786, forward strand.
TTCCTGAGTTCCTATTTTATAAATTTTAAAATCAAGAAAACTATTTTCAAACACAAAATCACATTTAAAAAGCAAAAACTATAAACATTTTGATGATAATATTGAACTGAAAATTCACATTACAATTTTTTCCATGGCAACCAAAATTCCATCAATTCACCAACGCACTTTCCATTACTCAAGCACAAGCTTATGAGGGCATCATCCGCAATAAGAAGATAACCATTCGATCAAACATTAAAGGCCACCGTCTCTTCAATCCCTGTCTATAAGCTGCTAAACAAATCCAAAAAAGGATTGAAACCTGACATGTTGGTCCTCCCCAATTATTTTAATGGTGTTAAATTTAATGAATGAATGAATATGCCCACCTGTATGGCATAGGTGCGACAAGTTGACTTTCGCAGGGCATGACGCATGGCTAGATGCAGCGCGCGCAGATTATGTTGCTGCAATAGGAAGAGCAGGGTGGGGCGTGACAACACATCCACGGCACATTCGCTGAGTCGCTCCAGCCCTGCAGATGGGTGGCACAGCAACGACACGTCACCACCCTCTGACAAACAAACATCATATTTTGTTCATCAGATTAAACAGTTACCAGTACAAACCTATCTAAATCCAAAATACATGTTCAATTCAGATATTTAGTACTGTACTTACAAATAATCTATTCACTCAAGCTCGAGCTTGCTATTTTGGAAGATAGTTTTCAATTATTTCTAAAGTTTTCAACCTCTTTGAACTGAGTGTCAATAATGGAATATTGTAATAAATGTAAAACTTACGATAGTTAAATCACTTTTTTTAATTCAGATAAATGGATCATTTATTTCAATAATATTTCTTTAAGGGATACTACAATAATTGAATTGAAATATAGATGGGTACTTGAGAATCTTTATTTTATTACAATTGATGGAATCTTGATAATTATAGAGAGGTTCCATAACATCATCATAATTGTTTTACAATCATCATATATTATATATTGATAATTACAATCCTCATATATTTTTAATTGATTGTAGAACAATTATGAATATGTTATGGAACCTCTCTATAGTAATTATTATCAAGATTTCATTAATTGTAATGAAATAAAAATTCCCAAGTAACCATCTATAATTCAATTCAATTATTGTAGTAGACCTTACAGAAATATTATTGAAATAAATGATCCATTTATCTGAATTAGAAAATAATAATTCAATTCAACTATTGAAAGTTTTACAAAGATTATAATATAATCGACATATTATGTCGATAATCAACTCAATTATGGAGGGGTTCCATGAGTAAATCCGTTTTTGATGCTCATAAAAGCACCTCATGTTTTCTACGATTTTTAAATATATATTTTTTTAAATGAGGATAGTTTCAAGTTGTTGACAGAATCAGTATCATTATAATATAACTGAAATAATTTCATATAGAATAGCTTAGAGAAGTTTAGATATTACCATTTGTGAAATGTATTGTATTTTGTAATTGTAAGTGATGATAATAGTGTTGTTAAACTATATTTTAATCTCGATGTGTTAATGAATTATGATTAGAGGCTGATTTGAGTGATTAGTGCTGACCTGGCACAACTTGGCAGGTGCTGTTGAGGCGCTTTCTGGGCTGGCCGAGGGCGTGGGGCGCGCCTCGTGTTGGCCCCAGGCTGCCCCATTCGGCCCCATCGAAACCGACCGGTGGAACGGTCTGCTCTTCTCCAAATCACTGCCATTGTCCATCGAAGTCTGCAATTCAACACAACAAACAACTCAACATTAATTAGGAAATGCCGATTGAAACCAATCTTTAGAATTATAATTTAACCAATCTTTAGAACCAATATTTAACATAGATTTTAAAGTCCGCGCCATGTCTTCGCCCTACGTCGTTCTAACAGCGGCCATTTTAATCGTGATTAATTCTACGAGAAACAATCAGAGAAGCCGTCCTATAAAAAAGGCCTTCTTTGATTAGTCCTCGTGAAATTAATTACGGTTAAAATTTAACCGGCTTCTGTGCAACTGGCACATAGACTGTCAAAGGGTGTATACATTTTGTTAGCCCCCTCTGTAGATTTAATGGCCCATTAGATTTGATAAGTGTCCTAGAAACCGAGCCTAAAAATGTCCCTGTTGATTAAATTTAATACTTTGAAATTGCATGATGTTTTAATAGGTGTGAAACTCTTATTTTTATTGCTTTCACATTTTATTTTCCAATACAACCCTCTTTTTTAGACTAGAAATGTTGATAGTAAATACAAACTCGATATTTACATCATGAAATCATTTTGAACTACGTTATCTATCTGAATTTGGGAGGAAAACATAAAAATTTAAAGATTCTTCTGGTTTTTCTTTACTTATAATATTTCAAGTATTTGAAATAATAAAATATAAAAATCATTATGCTGATTCAAAAATCGAATATACAATATTAATTACATCCAATCAATTGGGTAAGAGAAGGGTAATGGATAGAAGATTGTCCTCTTATCTGTTGTATTGTCGATAACACAGAGTGACAGGAGAGGATGACATCACTGCGGCAGTCAGCAGATTTTCTAAGATTTCATGTTTTCTTTATTTTATTGACAAAAACCGTAACATTCGAACAGATCATACAAACCAGTAAAAATGATACATATTTATTCAACAATTACGAATAAAAGTGCTTAATATATACACACGGTACCGGAAATTAATATGTTATGTCGCATCTACATGTTGGCCCAGTAATCTGGCCCAGCCTGCAATGTGACCAGTGTCCAATGAAGGATAGCGGTAGCCAGCATTGGCAAACCACCACACACTGGCGCTGGTCGACATTGGCTTTCATTGGGCCAACATGTGGATACGGCATTATACTCGTATGTACAAGAATCTAATAAAAATGATAACTTATCGGCTATGTATCAAGAAAAAAATAAGAATAAGTACTGAGTAAGTAAAATGAGAATAAGTACTACAGTACTAAATATTCATTCATTCATTTATTGTATAAAACACTATAATCATAATACAATTATGACATTGGAGGAAAAACTAGGCTGAGCCTTTACTATTTCTCTTCAAAAATTTTGATAAAATGTTGATGTTGTCCAAAAGTTAAGGATAATTATATTAAAAGTCAAGTTAATATAATATATTCATTTGCATTTTGAACAATATAGTAATATCATAATACTCTAAACTCATGAATGATGAACAATAAATATAATACTTATTGCTGGAGGCTCATGTAGAAATAAATAACTAAAATAATAAAAACACTTCACTAACATGGGCTTCTTTTGAACAAATTAATAAAAACAATATAAAAAATCTTGTAGTACCCTTTATTTTGTAAAAAAAAACTTTAAAATAGTTCAACGACTGATTTCGACTCTAACTTAGTTCATTTTCAAGTTGAAATGTATGTTTCTGTTCATATTATATAATATCAACTTGTTTATTCTACATTTCAACTTGAAAATGACCTAAGTTAGGGTCGAAACTAGTTGTTGAACTATTTTAAAGTTTTTTTTTTAAAATAAAGGGTACAACAAGATTTTTTATATTGTTTTTATTAACTAAAATAATGTATCCTGTAATAGTGAGAAACAGAATCATATTTTTTATGACATAATAATCTCTATAAAATCATTCGTCTATTCGGCAAGCATCAATTGTGTCCATTTGAATTACCAATTAGATCTATAAAGAGCAATAATTAACACCTAGAAACTGATAGCACTTACTCTGGAAGGAAGGAAGGGTGGCGAAGGAAACGGATCTTCTTGAATAGGGTGAGCGTTGAGCGCCTGCAGACACTGGAAGGGTGGCAGGGGGAAGGGGAAGGGGCTGTTCTGCGGGGGGGACTCATCGCTGCTCCTCTCTCCCCCTCCACTCAGCTCCAACAAGAACATCGCGTTGTTCTTCATCACTATGTGTGTCTCCACCATTCCACCTACAACCATTCATAACAAATCAATACAATAATAAGATGATAATATTTGAGTTTTCACATAATTCTATTTTGAGCTGACCAGTTAATTTCAAGAACTGAATTCTGTTATTTCTAAAATATTGTTTCATTTGAACACGCACAAACTTCAAACACTGATTGGTAGAGAAACAACAGCATTAATCCAAAACTATTTCTCTCCCGAATTTAGATAGTTGATGAGCCAAATTATTGTTAAGGTAAAACCAGTTACATTCCTGTAAATAAATAAAAGGTAAGCAAATATTGTAAAAGGGGAATTCTCATTCATCATTAATATGCAAAGTGTACATTGTAAAGCAATAATTTCAATTCAAACCAAATTTATTTTCCATTCAATAAATTTGATTTGATTTGAAATTATTGCTTATTGCTTTACAATGTACTCTTCGCTCATTAATGATGAATGACAATGCCAATTTTAAAATATTTTCTTAACTATTATTTATTTACATGAATGTAACTAGTTTTACCTTATCAATCAAATTTGAAAACTATTATTAACCAGTATTGTATAGTTTATGAGTTTCAACTTTACCATCATCCATTTATTTTTACAATACATTCATTTATCTACATATGCAGCCCCTAAGACGGTTAATATTATTATACAATATCAGTACATTGTGTCTCTCACATAAATCAGTTGGCATGTAATATCACAGTGTCTATTAGGTGTTTATTGTAGATGTGTGGCCTAGTGTTACTTGTAATAATATTGTACGAAGATCTCTACATTGAGTAGTATTCCTCCTTACAACATTACAGACTTACTCAAACATTCAAAATATATCTTGCTTTTGAATTATTTAAAAAGCAAGATGCTCAAAGTACTTTAAATGTCAAAAGAAATGAACTTGAATAAAATATCTAATAAACATTTTACTTTCTTGATTCAACATACCTAGGTCTGTGATACAGAATTTCAAGAAGAAATTAGTAATTAAATCATGATTTTGATGGCATTGATGGATACAGCTCAATAATGTTTAAAAAGATCTGCCATATCATCAGTCCAGTTCTTGCTCACATATTCAATTTGAGTCTCTCTGAGGGCACTTTTCCAAGTAAACTAAAGATGGCTAAGGTTATACCAATTCCAAAGAAGGGAAACTCTAAGGATGTTCAGAATTATAGATCCATATCACTGTTATCCATTGTTCCAATTCTGTTCGAAAAGTTAATAGAGGTTCGAATGATGTGCTTTTTGAATTCATTTAATTTTTTTCTCAAAGAGCCAGTTTGGTTTCAGAGAGAGCTTGGGCACTGAGCTGGCTTTGAGAAAATTCATTTCAGAGATTTCAAACATGATGATATGAAATGATATGAAAAGAGTTGCTGGAATGTTCTTGGACATCCAAAAGGCATTCGATACTGTGAATTATGAGATCCTGCTGCGAAAACTGTAGCTGGCTGGCGTGCATGGTTTGCCCTTGGCGTGGTTCCATTCCTATCTACATGGACGTTCTCAAGCTGTGAAGGTGGGCTCCAAAATGAGCTCCTTTCAGGAAATGACCTGTGGAGTTCCCCAGGGATCAGTTTTGGGGCCGATTTTGTTTTTGATTTACATCAATTATCTCTACTCAGGCCCCTTCAAGGGGAAATTCACAGTATTGGCAGATGACACAGCCCTATCCCATGGAGCTGGATCAGATGTTGTGCTATATGGAGACATGTCCCATGATTTAAAACTATGATTCAGTGTCTCTATGATTCAGTTTCAACAAATTAAGTCTCAATATCGAGAAGACTTCATATCTGAACTTTGGAATATCTTGTTCTTTCAGACTTCTCAGCCCCTTGAAATTCCACAGTGTTGGATGTGCTGATGATCATTGTGGATGTGGGGTAATAAAGCAATATCAGGTAGTCAAATATCTTGGCCTATCGGTTGATGGTAATATGATGTGGAAGAGTCATATTGATTCTATGAAGAAATATTCTCGATGCCTACTACACAGATTGCATAATTTGAAAAGATTGTGTCCAAGGTTCGTTTTAAGGAATATCTATTTCGTATTGTCTCAATCTCGTCTCTCTTATGGACTGGTGTGCTGGTGCAGCACATATATGACTCACCTGAAATCACTCATCACTCTTCAGAAGTCTATAATCTGCCTCATTGATGGAGGATGTAGACGTGGGGACTTCTTGAATGCTTGTCAATCATTGGATGTCAGGTCTCTAAGATACTCGTATGTCTTCAAAGTAATCACTCAGTTCTTGAGTGAATGACGCGTTCATCCAAGCTGAAAGGCATTACAGTACAATAGTAATGGAGAGGCTATGCACTCCAAGGCCGTTTTTGACATTTTTCCAAAAATCTTTCCTATTTTGCAAAACAGATTTTGCAGCAGGTTGCCTCGAGACATCATTGATTCAGCATTCCTGAGGCATCGTTTTAAAATCAATCTTAGGAGGTTTTTGCTTACTCATTGTATTGATGAGATTGAGGGTTGGCATCGAGTGGTTGATTGATTGTTGTCTGGATAATGATGAGTAACTACTTTAATGTATCATTCATTGTTGTTTTTCTTTTTCTTTACAAACAGAAATTCTCAGTTTCTATTATTCTTCATTTTTCTTCTTGATAATAATTTCATTTCCTTTTTTTTTCTTTGTTATTGGGATTTTAACACTTCATGGGCACTCTTTATAACACCGCATAAAGACTTATCTTAACTCCTGAGCGCGGACGAAAATTTTATATTTTTTTGCGCTCAGTAAAATTTGTCAAATTATTTTTTAAATTATAAGTATTACTGTATACATTTATATATTTTTTCCTATTTATACATTATTGATAAACTAAGCTCATGCTATATGATTAATTCTATTTCATTTTTTTTGTTTATTAAGGATTTTTCTGATTATATTTTCTGTGATGTATACTATTTTCTTTGAAATTGTAATTGTTTTGATTGGCAAAATAAATTTGAATTTGAGAAAATTTGAATTAAATTCTAATTACCAATGTAAATCCAGTTTGTTGAAAAGCAATTTATATAACATAGGCTACATTACAATACAATTTATAAGTGGTTTCTGTATGCCTATGTTCAGTCCATCATTCAGCAAGGTTAGGTTGATTACTTGTTGATAGGCAGAAAATATCGGAAACAACCAATCAAAACAATCTTGAACCGAAAATATCGATATTTCTCTAATCAAGAACAAATATGAGAAGATACTGCTAGAGAATAAATTAATCTTGGGGAAGGACCATTACTCATAATTTAATTCTGCTGAAACGATCTATCAATAATATTAGTTTTATTTATTCTTGTGTATTGCTTCAGCCAAGAAAGATAAATTGGTATTTCATCCTCCTCCTCTTCCTCCACCTCTTCCACCTACTGATAATTATAATACTTCTTTATCAATAATTTATCTTTTTAATTTTTGTAATGGAACAATTAATTAGCATTTATTTAATTTGACCTTGTGCGTTATCAATGCATCCAATTTGGATGATGTGTTTGAGACACACGTGCTTTTCCATGCAATCCCAATGCAATTAATACTCTTCGAAATATATGAATTGCATGCTTGAAATAATAATTACCGTACACGCATCATCTCTGATGTCAAGGGATACTGAAAATAACAAAATGAGCATTGGTGATAAGCTTCTTTTTAGAACCGTTTGGAATGGCCCCACCCTAATATAATTTATTACTTAGCAATCTCTCAAACGTTTAGTCGCACATGATAGCACATTCTAGTCAGTGTTCTAGTTGAAAGTACGAGAATTCATACCCTCTAGTTTTTGTGCAGATGCAGATAGACAGTATCTATTAAATTCAGTGATTGATCATCTAGACCTACAGTAGCTACCTATTTGTTCATAATTGTTTGTTGTGTTTTGTGCTCTCAACACTCATGAACATGGCTTCTTCCAAAACTCCATCTCAAAAACAGATGGGAATAAGGAAAAAAGTGAATCCTCATTTCAAGAACTTTGTGGAGAATACATCATTGCATGGAATGAAATACATTGGTAACCCCAACAAACATTGGATGGAGCGTTTGTTCTGGTGTATAGTTGTAATAGGATTCATCATCTCATTGTTTGCAATTTATCGCATGAAAATTAATCAATGGAAAGAAACTCCCATGACGATTGAAGTGGAATATACTCCTCAGCACATCTCTTCCCTGCCTATTCCTGCTCTCACCATCTGTGGCCCACTGCATACTTTAGAGGAATACATTGAAAAACTCATGAATAAGCAACATGATGATGAGATATACAAACTAGCAAATATTTTAGGTATGTCTAAGAAAACATTTGATGAGATATTTGGTATGAATTCAACTGAAAATGGTACAGATATTAATGGAGAGAGATTTGTTATATCTGATTTGAGTCTTGAATATTTTTTCAATCATATCTCACTGTCTGACGATTTAACTATCACCTCAGCATTTGATAATGCATCTTTAGATAGTCCAACTTTTATGTTCGGGGGACTCTGCCTGTCCAGCAATATGCTTCCACCTTCAAAGATTTACAAAAAGAATGCAGTACGGAATTTTTTACGCAATGATTTAGATCGAAAAGCAACAAAAGACGATTGGAAAATAACGTTCCAATTGGATAGAGATACAATCCATGGATTTCCGTCATTTACAAGGAATTGGACATCAAGTTCATCCAACATTTTTCCACCAAGAAAGTATCCTACTTTAGTGAAGCAACCACACATAAGATATGACATCAGCTATCCCGTATACACGAGATCTATCTCTGACAATATATATCGGTTTACAATCCACAATCCTTGGGATGTTCCAAGTCCATTCATGAGATGGCATCATCTACAGCCAGATGAAAACTCTCGCATTTACATCGAACCTGAACAAATAATAAAATATCCTGTGGATAATAACGATTTTCTGTACAAAGTTCCATCTGCCAATGAATGCTACAACACAGCAGAGAAAACATTGGACTTTTTTCAATATTATACGCGACAAAACTGTTTGATAGAGTGCTCCACAAAAAGAGCTTTGGAAGAATGTGGATGTGTTTTGTTTTTCATGCCGCACAACGAATCAACATACATATGCTCAGATGAAAACAGCTCCTGTGCCTTGAATGTAGCATTGGAGAGTCATTATAATACAAGGGACAAAAACTCTGTAGATTATTGTGACTGTTTGCCATCTTGTAACTACACTGACTACAAGGTGATATCATATGAATCATTCATTGATGATTTTGCTCAAGACTTTCTTTTTTACATGTATTACGGTACGTTTAGAATTCACGAAGTGGAAATTGTTTTCAGGAGTGACGTTTTCCATCCAAAATTACGAACCTACGCGTACAATAACAATGAAATGATGGATTCAACCGTTTTCTACTTGGATGTATTTCTAGGAGTAAGTATAATGACTGTAGCTGAAATATTCTACTACATGTTGTTGTATGCTATTGATTATTTGAAAAGCAAGATACAGATAATGCTTGATGGATTGTATATGTCATGAGAACTAAACTTGAATAAATTATTCTAATGAAAAAAACAATTATTTCAACAACTACCATACAAACTTCCAAGAATAACGTTCAAACATATTTTTATTGGCTCAAGATCATTTTGAACCACTCGAACGAGCTGAACAGAGTTGCCTTATGACCTTATGCAGCATCTCAGTTTAAACTGAGTTGAATCAGGAATTGGTTTAATATAGAAGTAAACAAATTATAATAAATATTGGCACTTCATCGATTAGCATTGAACATGGTTGGTGCATATGGGCCTTAGTAAGGAAAGATTCGCTTCTTGTTTCTGAAGTTATGAGTTTTTTAGTTTAGATAGGAGATACATGAATGACGCATCATCACTCAATAACTAATGCACTGATCAACGTAAAATTTTTATATAACAATTTAGAATTTACTGAGGATGGTAATAGGCCTATTTTCATTGATATTGATAAATAAATCCATTAAAACAAATTCATTCAATTTGTAATTCAAAGTTTACGTAACTAGAAAAGTCCAACTAAACAGGGCATACTCCAAGTGACTCCGTAGCTTAGTAGCTTAGTAGCGCGGTTGGAGGTTCCGGCACGGAGTAAAGAACACTCATTGTTATGTATTCTGTGGTTGCGGGTTCGAGAACTATCACTTTTTTGCTGGAAATTTTCAACTCTTATGAAGATTATCCACACAATTTTGAACAAAATAATAAATAATTATTCAATTTTTTATGTTTCCTGGACATAAGGAGATTGCATTATTTTACAACATCAAAATCCTCCAGTGCAAAGCACGGGTGGCATGCTAGTCTATAATCTTCTAATAATATAATAATGGAAAGAATTGGCTTATACAAGTACGGGATAGAAATTCACGAATGACGCATCATCAAGTCTGAACTACTGAGATGATTAACTTAAAATTTTGCTCATAGATTCTTAATTAACTAAAGATGGTTATAATTTTTAGTTCTTCAAAATTTCAGTACGTCAAGTTTTCATTTTTGTCACTTATTTAAACAGACCCTTGCGAAACACGGGCCACCTGCTAGTCTATAATAAAGTTGGATTCATCTATATGATGAGTGAGGTTAGGACTGTGTACGTATGTGCACAAACATTTCTCGATATTTAACTATATCTTTGTGTTTTATCTCTGCCTCTCACCATACAATGTGTTAGAAGTTTTACCTGTATGTTTAACATGTAAGTTGAATTCATATAAATGATAATTCATCCAAACTTCGCCACCTCAACAAATAAAGAAGTCATTCTTGAGGTTAGGACTGTGTACGTCTGTGCACAAACATTTCTTGGTATTTGACTATATCGGTGTGTTCTCATTATGAATAAAATATCGGGGCACCGAGCTTCGCTCGTTATTTATTTATTGATAAACAGGACACAATTCTTTAAAATGATTGGGGAAGGCTAACAGGCACAGCCAAAACTGTTTCTTCCCCGAATTTTGATTTATACACTATAAATAGTCCAAAAAGTAGGATATGTTCCATACACTTGAATTCAGGTCCAATTTTCAGTCCAAACATTTGAAAACAGGAAAGTTCTAATTTAGATTGTTAACAAACCAAATTGAATAACAAAATAACACTCACTAATCACTTAAAACTGTAAAATAATAATTAACTTTGAAAATTATGATATACTCTAATCTAGAATGATATACCATGTCATGTCAACAAATCAGATTTTGATCAATTCGATTAAAATTTCTATATAATATTTCTCGTGAGATAAGCTGATTGATTACACAGCGGAACATAATTCTGTCTCTCTCCCACACAGGCATACGCATTTTCTGTTATCGACAGACGACGAAATTATCATCTGTTTCTTCAAGGATGAATAATTATTATCCTTTTCATTCCTTTCAGCGAGTTTTCCCAGGGATGAGAGCTAGTGCAATCAAATTTTTATATCAATAAACCTACTATGTTCCAAATTTTGTGAAAATCGTTAGAGCCGTTTTCGAGATCCGTTGGACATACATAACCATATCAATATAAATAACCAAATATATACAGAAATTGCTCGCTTAATATACAGTAATAGGATATCACTAGCTCTTACCAAACACTGTGTTGAAAATAATTTTCCTACAGTTACGTTGAAAAGTGGCCATTCCTGCACTGATTACAGAACGCAAACAATCACTTTTCCGCTCTAGTGCGGGAAAATTTTTTTCTGCACTCCAGATTTGCAACATGGCAACGCAAAATAGTTAGTAGGTTATATGGAGCACCAGTGCAGCAAAATCAAAATTAAGTTGGTAACTGTGACTGTGGTGCACGTTATAAGAATCTTGAGGTGGTGGACAACAGTGGATGACAGCCACAGCACAGTGACAGCACAGTGCCACCCACACACCACATAGCCCCCCCCCCGCCATTCAAACACTACTATTTTATTTATTAATAATTACACAGATATACATTTGATGGATTTCAGGAAATTTTACCCATAATTACCCACATTTCATATTCAATGGTAACTGTAGGAAAAACTTGATATGAAATACATGCGCAAAGTTGCACTCAAGAAACCATTCCGCCATCGCCAACGGCTCGGACGTAAACAGTTCTTTCGGTGCAGCAAACTGTCACTTTGCGCACTAGTTGCACAAATAACTATATGTTCTACCTGTATTGGAAGTGGGCGAGGTAGCCTTGTTAGTGGGGTCATGCGCCTTGCGCTGGCTGCCGAGCTGCCGACGCTTGGCCGATGTGCGGTTGGGGTTGGCCTCATGCCTGAGCAGACACTGGTGCCGACAGGTCTGACACAGCAGGTACCAGGAGCTGCCGTCCTGACCGCCGTCGCCGCAGTTGCCCGCCCAGCCCACGCAGTAGTTGCCGGCCGAGTTGTAGCCGTGCGAGCCTGCGTGCGCGCCACACCCCGGGTGCGCCGACCGCATGTGGTAGGTGATCGGGTGCGCGAACACGCCGCCGCACAGCTCGCAAACGCATTCGCGAACATTCGCCCCATTCGCCCCTCCCACACCTGTCAAACATTACATTCAATTATACAATCTACATCATGTTTTATAATATTCATTTATTCATTAATTTTTACAATAAGTACATTATCAAAATGATAGGGAGAGGAAAAATAAGGAAACCTTGTGCTATTCCTCTCCCAAATTTAGATAACGCATAGTCCGAAATAGGTTAGTAGTCTTGTAGTTCTTCAATTCGCAAAATTTACAAATACCAGTTTATACAACAGTTTTATAATGAGTCTTTAAAGCACGAGTTAGATGTAGAATTAAGACACAAGTGAGCGAGCTAGCGAGCGAATGTGTGTCTTAAGCATCTCACAGCGAAAACTGTTGTATACGAGTACACTACTTCATCTACCACAATTCAAGCAAAGTATCTTATTGCTGAATTAACGTTAAAAATCAATCAACTAGCCTATATGGTAAAAAGATTAAAATAACAATAGGTAAAAAGCTACTCATAAAGAGTGAACAGTAAACTTGAAATACCGAAAACAAGACGAACTGAAAACTTGACAATTTGATCTGAAAACTGAAACCTGACGAATTGAAAACTTGGAGAAAGCTTTTTGGAGCAGACGATCCTTTGGAGCAAAACGAAGTTCATTTTTTATGTAGATGGAGGAAAAGGGTTGTGTGCATCACGGGACTCAAGTACTTCATCTCCCTCAGAGGAATTGTCATCTTGATTGCACCGTCAGGGAGCAAAAATTGGCAAGAAAGAATGGCACGTCAGAACCTACATTGAAATTAGATTGAAACTGTCAGCATTCATTAACACCACTTATAATTACCACCAATGCTTCCCATTAAACCAATAACATTATTATATAAATCTAACTTTAGAAGCATAACAATTGATTCACTTTATTAAAATGTGCTGATGACATTTGCTGACCTGCCCGCCACTCAGCGGCCGCCGCCTTCTTCTTGCGCGAACTGCTGGCCCTCTGCTTGCCGCCCCCGGCCGCACCACCCTCCACCCCCTTTATCACAACCGCCTCCGCTGGACTTGGCAGCACCGAGCTGACTGCAAACGTCTGCCAACAAAATGTGCGATTGTCAGTTATTTGTGTGCTAATAGTGCAACATAATGAAGCCAAGAGAAATGGGGGTTTCATTAATCAAAGGAGAGTTTATGCAGTTTCTACAATATTGGAAAGAAAAACAGGCGCAGCTCAAACTCCTGAACGAGGGTTGATTTATGCCGCGGTTTCACGATTTAAGCTCGGTCAAGGAATTTGAACATCAAACTGGGTGCACTTCACATGAGTGCACTGGAGCTATCAATATGTGACTTTTCCATACAAATCGTATGTTAATGCCCTTGTTGTAGACAGTCCCCTATTTGACAATGTTCAAATTACTATTCAATAAGATAGAAATCCTATGTCACGCCCATAGTCATCTAATAGTCATTTGAACATGGTCAAATAGGGGACAGTTTACAATGACGGCATTAACATAAGATTTCCATGTAAAAAGTTACCATCGATAATTCTAGTGCACTCCTGTAAAGCGTACCCAGTTTGATGTTCAAACGTCTAGACCGAGCTTGGTGAAACCGGGCATAAATCGACCTCATTTACGTAGGGGAAGAAGTTTGAGCTGGCGCCTCTTTTTTCTTTCCAATATTGTAATTTTTGGGTGCAATGAATGAATATTTATAAATTATTAAATTATGCTGGTTTTTTGTTAAGTAATTTATGATTACACTTTTTAATTATAATGAATGCATTATCGTGTGACCTAGCTGGCTCAGGTCTGGTGTAACAGTTTTCAGGTCGCACCTGATCAATTCCAGGGCCTGTGACATGACCTAACGACTGTTTTAGGCAGCCGGAGCTGACGGTTAACATGACCATTATTATACATTAATTTAAAAACAGAAAACTCAGCAATATTATTATATTATTTGATAAGAATTTGGCTGACCAACCTGTAGACAAGACGCGGCAACCTGCTCCCAGAGCAACACGAGTGCCCTCAGCGCAGAGGGCAGTGCGTTCACAGTGGAGGGGGCAGAGGAGCTTGCTGCCTCCTCATCCGAATCCCTTATTGGCTGCTTCTGCTTGGCCTCGTCCGACTCCCTGATTGGCTGCTTTTGCTTGGCCTCGTCCGCTTCCCTGATTGGCTGCTTCTGCTTGGCCTCATCCGACTCTCTGATTGGCTCTAATAATAATAATAATAATAATAATAATAATAATAATAATAATAATAATAATAATAATAATAATAATAATAATAATAATAATAATAATAATAATAATAATAATAATAATAATAATAATAATAATAATAATAATAATAATAATAATAATAATAATAATAATAATAATAATAATAATAATAATAATAATAATAATAATAATAATAATAATAATAATAATAATAATAATAATAATAATAATAATAATAATAATAATAATAATAATAATAATAATAATAATAATAATAATAATAATAATAATAATAATAATAATAATAATAATAATAATAATAATAATAATAATAATAATAATAATAATAATAATAATAATAATAATAATAATAATAATAATAATAATAATAATAATAATAATAATAATAATAATAATAATAATAATAATAATAATAATAATAATAATAATAATAATAATAATAATAATAATAATAATAATAATAATAATAATAATAATAATAATAATAATAATAATAATAATAATAATAATAATAATAATAATAATAATAATAATAATAATAATAATAATAATAATAATAATAATAATAATAATAATAATAATAATAATAATAATAATAATAATAATAATAATAATAATAATAATAATAATAATAATAATAATAATAATAATAATAATAATAATAATAATAATAATAATAATAATAATAATAATAATAATAATAATAATAATAATAATAATAATAATAATAATAATAATAATAATAATAATAATAATAATAATAATAATAATAATAATAATAATAATAATAATAATAATAATAATAATAATAATAATAATAATAATAATAATAATAATAATAATAATAATAATAATAATAATAATAATAATAATAATAATAATAATAATAATAATAATAATAATAATAATAATAATAATAATAATAATAATAATAATAATAATAATAATAATAATAATAATAATAATAATAATAATAATAATAATAATAATAATAATAATAATAATAATAATAATAATAATAATAATAATAATAATAATAATAATAATAATAATAATAATAATAATAATAATAATAATAATAATAATAATAATAATAATAATAATAATAATAATAATAATAATAATAATAATAATAATAATAATAATAATAATAATAATAATAATAATAATAATAATAATAATAATAATAATTTTATTTCTCAATAAGCATTCATTACAAACACAACATTATGTTGAAAGGAAGGCCTAGGATTTAATTTATGAGTGCCTGCCAACTATACGGACACTCCTCAATCAACCAGTCCTTAGTCATTCTTTTGAACAGGCCAAGTGATTGAGCCTCCTTTAACCGGGTTGGCAACGAATTAAAAACCTTTATACTTTTATGCTCCGTACTTTGTTCATAAAATGCTGTTCGGTGCTGATTAATTCTTACAACATTTCTTGATCTGGTGAAATGATCATGAATATCAGATCCTGTTGTCCAACTGTCATGTGACTTATAAGCAAAAATAGCCAGGTTGTAAATATAAAGAGCAGGAACTGTCATGATTCTTGATGACTTGAAAATGGACCGACAAGAAAATCTATGGGGCTTCCCAAACATGATCCTAACAGTTCTCTTCTGGGCTTTGAAAACCATCAGTGCATCTCTTGAAGCACCCCAAAGCAGTATGCCATATGAGAGTAGTGACTCAAAATACCCATGGTAGGCAGCAATCACAGCATCTCTTGCCAGAACCCCAGATAATCTTGAGATAATGAAGGCTGCTGAATTGAGTTTTTTTATCAGTGATTCCACATGAACTGACCATGCCAAATTCCGGTCGACAGTCACTCCCAGGAACCCTGCCGAGGTAGAGGGCTGAACCTCCTCACCATCAATATCAAACTGAAAAGAGCCCAGCTGTGATCGCTGTATCTGGAATTCAATAAATGAGGTTTTCTTAATGTTTACCTCCAACAAGTTTGCCTTGCACCACTGAGCCACCTCACTAAGCACAGAGTCTGCAGTCAGCTGAAGTTCATCACTATTCCTAGCTGTTATTAGGAAATTTGAATCATCAGCAAAGAGAACTGATTTGGCATGATGTACATTTGCAGGGAGGTCATTAATGTAAATCAGAAACAGAAGGGGGCCCAAAATTGATCCCTGTGGGACCCCTCTCCCAACAGGACGAAGTTCAGACCTGAATTTACCATTAATGACAACACCATTATCGCCCTCTATTTCAACCATCTGGTTTCTGTTACTAAGATAAGACTCAATCATCGACAAGAAATTACCTCTAATTCCATAGTAATGAAGCTTCCTTAGGAGAATGCTGTGGTTCAGGCTGTCAAATGCCTTCTTCATATCAACGAAAAACCCCATGACCTTAACACCCTGATCCAATGATGAATAGATATCACTGATGAAACTCTCCAATGCATCTACGGTTGACATTCCAGCTCTAAAACCATATTGACACTCACTTAAAAGATTGTTATTCAGGAAGTGAGCCAGCAAGGGGTCATATATTGCTCTCTCCCATACCTTGGACAAAGAGGTCAAGTTAGCTATAGGTCGGTATTTATCCACTTCCTTCCGAGAGCCTTTTTTGAAAATTGGCTTTAGCTTAGATACCTTGAAGCAGGCGGGGAATGACCCAGAAGCACATGATCTGTTCAGAAGCTGAGTGACAGGACCACTGACACAATGGAAAAACTCATTTAGTATTTTTGAAGGAATTCCATCAGACCCACTGGACATTTTCATTTTTAGCTTCTTAGCAATAGATACAACCTCTTGCTCAGACCAAGTTGGCATCTCAGAGACAGCAGCATTACCAGGGTTAGAATTTACAAGTAAATCACAAAAAGAAGGACCGTCAAAAACCCCCAAACTGAGCCTATTATTCGATGAAACCACCCCAGCAAAGTAGTCATTGAATACTTCAGCAACTTCACAAAGTGATCCTACTGGGAGGCCATCAATCACAATTGGATACTCAGTACTCACCCTGATGGGAGTTTCCTTCCTGATTAGATTCCATACAGCCTTAGATTTGTTGTCAGCAGAAGCTATCAGTCTCTTGGAATATTCAGTCTTGAGAGAATGGATCAGCAGTCTGATGTCAGAGGATATCTTTTTGAACAACTCACGAAACAGAGTATTTTGAGGATAAGCCTTCATAAACAGTTCCAGGTCTCGCTTCCTGTTACAGAGATCCTTCAAGTAAGGATTTGACCAGGGGATCTTTGAAGTATTTCTGGGAATTCCTAACTTTCTCAAAGGAAAGGCCATTTCAAAACCCTGAACAAACATCTGGACAAAGTAATCAGTCTGAGCCTCGTGGTGAATCTCATTCAGATATATAGGTGACCAGTCACATTGACCTAAGTAGTGAGAGAATTTCAACTTGTTTTGATCAGAGAAAGATCGTTTCATTACAGCCTTGAGAGATTTCACCTGATGCAGAGGTAAAGGAACAACTATCTCCTGAGCAAAGTGATCGGACAGAGACAAGCTAATCACTCTTGACAATACAGCATCAATATATTTGACACTGATGAAACCATTATCCAACAGAGTGGAAGAGTGAGCTGTAACCCGAGTAGGCTCCCCAATCACATCCTGAAGACCATAGGCACAGAAGACTGACATCAACTCCTGCTTTGAGCTTGAGTTGCTGAGAAAGTCAACATTAAAGTCGCCAATCACAATAATTCCCTTAAATCTCTTAAAAGTTGAAGAAAGAAGCTTGTCAAGCCTGTCAACAAATGTATCCATTGAGCTGTCAGGGGATCTATAAATACAGACTATTAGAAAATCACCCTCCACAGTCACAGCCGCTGCCTCAAAGTCTGACTCGCAAACCTCTGCTAAGCTGAATTCAGAGGTCAAAAATCCACATCTTGAATATATGGCCACACCACCGCCCTTTCGTAACTCTCTGTTGAAATAGCACACAAGATTAAAATTTTCAATATTAACACTTTCACTGCCATTCAACCACGTTTCAGAGAGACATAAGAGATCAACTCTACTTAGAGATTTGTTTTCCTGCATGTTTTGAATTTGCAGAGCCAACTCTGTGTTTTTATTACGAATACTTCGAACATTATAGTGCAGGACATTTAGAGTGACTGGGCCTGACATAGAATTAGGTGAGTGACCATGGTTGCTTCCAGCCTCAGCAAGACAGTCAATCAGATTTGTGCGATCTACAAATGTTTGCAATCGCTGGTTTAATCTAAAAAATTGATTGGTCTATAAGAGATCAGAACTGGAATTTCATGAGTAGCTACCACATCCTGATCAGTACGGTCAACCACTATAGAATCAGGTGTTGCTTCAATAGAGCAATGCACACTACCATTTTCGCCAATTCTCTCATCACATTGGAAAGGACCATCATCACTAGCACGTGAGCCACTACAGAAGGTGGCATCAACTGTCACAAAGGATTGTGTCATTGTATCATGAGCACGATAGCAGCTGTCAATTAGGTCACCGCTCACTGCCAGAGAATGAGGTGTGAGAGTATCAGGTCCAACATAATTATTTCTATCAGAGACTGAATTCTCAGTTACAATTCTGAAAATTCTCTTTGCAACCATGAACTTACCTCTCCTGTTCAAATGAAGACCGTGACTAGTGTGGAGACGTCTTTCAATAGACCATAAATCTAAAATTTTTACAGAGTGCAGTCTAGACAAACACCTTATGATTCGGTTTATAGCAGCTATAGATCTATTTTCAATGGAACTCTCAAAGAGATCGTAACGGTAGGGTATGGTTGATATTATCAGATTGTTGTGTCTGTAGGTCCCAATCACCTCAACTAGTTTAGCAACAAATCTCTCCTTATCAAGATCATTAAAACCGGAGTGAATACTATTTGTGCCACTCAGAAGCACAATCCAATCATTTCGATTCAGACCTACAGTCTCATTAGGAGACAACATCCAGTTTGCAAGAGTCTCAAACTTCATCCCGGGGGCCACAGTGGAAACACAAGATATATCATACCCTCGAAGTAACCCAGTTAGAGGCTCTCTAATTCCCTTACCGTGGCTATCAGCCCAGATATGAATTTTTTGGCTCTCATAATAATTCATATCACTTACCTCTTCACTACAACATGATTTGGAAAGGCTTTTAATTTGACTTCTTGCTGAATTCATATTTTTTTGTATATCTGACAATAGTCTATTGCTAGAGTTCAATAGTGATTCAAGTTTGGAGATTCTGTGTACAAGCTTACATCTAATATCATCATAATCCATTTCATTGTCTTCACTAACCATGTTATTACTAGTTATTGCATTGTAGAAAGTATTCTTCTTAAGAAAACACTCATTAGCCTGAGTGGCCAATAGGGGAACATTATCTCTAAGAACAAACCCCTCAGCACTCTCAGTTTGAGTTCCAACATCCGTTGAAACTTTATCAGTGAGTTCCATAACTAGTTTCTCGTTCATGATTGATCGGTCAATGGCAGCATTCCATTGAATCCTCATTTGAGAATTAGCTTCACTTAATGCTTGGTTTTCGCTTAACAATCTCTCAACCAAGCTAAAGCATTTATTACACTCATATGGATTAGAATTAAGTGATGAATGAGTAGCTATAGTTGGGTCCATCATTGAATCATTACCTTCTGTATCAGAACCAACTATTTTGTTTGAGCAATTTTTATTAATTATGGGAGTAGAGCACGAACTGCCATTGAGAGAATTACTGACTGGAGGAGCATGGCTATGTAAGATTGGAAAATCAACTATTTCAGAAACATTTTTGTCAGTTTTAAGAGAGGATTTACAATTTTTATCTAAACAACGCCATTGAACCTCTCCAGCTGCCGTGTCAGATGATCTTCTAAAACTATAATTCTGGAATATTAATTTTGGGTTACCACGGTTTGTAACTCCAATTGTGAAATCTCTCATTTTTGAGGGGTATTTAATTTAACAAAATTGAAATGTAACAAATCACAACTAAAAAAAATCAGTCAAGATAAGTAATCAACAATCAGGGAAGAATGAATAATAAATATGTAATTGAATGCAATAAAGAAAAGAAAATTTAAAAATTACAATAGGCCTATTGTTTAATTTAAATCCAATTCGCAAGTACCATTATTTGAATCATGTAATAATGAGAGAATGAATGTCCAAAAGTTAGATTGAAAAGTAAACTAAAATAGTCTAAATCTATGAACTAAGAACTAAATTGTCCAAATTTATTAAGTCAGTAAGGGCAATAGATCAATAAGGTCAGTGATGAGATAAATTAGTTATATTTATTGAGAGTTCAAAAGGGCTAGTTTATTTTTATTACGAATTAATTCGTCGCAGAAAACAATGGTAAAGATTGTCACAAGTCGGTCACCGAATAAACAATGATTGTTTGCGAATCACTTCTGAGGCAGAAAGCTAATCGGCAGATAACAAGTGGGAGAGATAACAGCGAGCAGTCACGGCTACCGACGCTTCAGTAGTCAGTAGGGAGTCGCTCACCTGCAGCGATACTGTATCCGAGGAGCAGTCTCTTTCGTAATTCGGCACTAAGATGTAAGAAGTTCGTTGATACTGGCGTATCTTTCAATACCAGAGGATTGTAGCACAAAGTCTTTCATGTACAGTGAGCATCCTCTCCGTAGTGGCAAGCTAGGTATTGCGGGAGGCAGAATTCCAAGAGAATTTTTGAATTGTCAGGTTGAATGCAATACGATCAAAGTCCAAAATAAGCTTGAATGCAGCAATAATTGTAGAATTCTTACCAAGAAACTGAGGTTATGAAAAATGAAACAAGTTCCTGATAACTATTTCAACACAATTACTCACGGAGCCATGCACCCAGACAAGTCTCGCCTTTCAATAAATGACCCCAACTCATAATTCACAGGTATTTGTGCATATTAATTGATTAATTTCACGAAAACCAATCAGAGAAGGTTTTTCAAAAAGAAAACTTCTCTCATTGGTTCTCGTAAAATTAATCAGAATTAGAATTTAGCCGGCTTTTGTGCAACCGGCACATAATATCATAAATATTGTTATTTTTGTTGATAAACTGATTAGGCCTTAGGATTTTGATCTGTTGAATATAGAATAGAATTTATTGTTTCTCATAAACAACAGTGCAATATTACAAGAAAAACCAAAACAAAGATATTAATTTATAAGCCAAATTTATCAAATGCTATCAATGGCTCAAAAAATATAACAATGTAAGAATACAAAGAAATATTTCTCATTCAAACATCGCCATATGAAATCATAATAATAAAACCAAAAGTCATTAGCCACATTTTCCAACTACTTATGCTGAAAAAAATAATATTAAAAATTAAAAATTCATATTTCATATTCATATGGTTGATAACTTCATATATCTGACGATGTGACGATAAGCAGGTATTTTTGTGAATACTGCTGACAATTCCATTTTTTTTCCGTACAATATACTATTTTGTTTGCGTCTCTTCAACACTCTATTGTCTATTTTTAATGGAGATGATGGGTGACCTGTGAATGTGTCGGGTGACGACGAGGGCGCCGTGCTTGGGCAGGGCGGGGTGGAACTTGAGGAATGCGGCGCAGGCCATGGCGTCATGCACGACTCCCTCGTGCCACAGCAGAGCGGCGAATGTCGCCCGCACGCTCTCCGCCACCGACGGACGCATCGCCTCCTTCACCGGCTCTCTGCAACGCAAACACACCCCCATCATCTCACACAATACAAACGATTCAAAATGTCACAATGTATCAAATCAGTTAATAAACCTTTTTAAATTCCAAAAGTTCTATTTAAAAATGTATTCAATTGATAAAGAGAGAGATAAAATCAAATTTTATTTTATCCAATTCACAGTATTTACAAATTATAAGCAAAATAATAAAAATATCACCGAGCTCAATGGAATAAATTCATCCTAATTATGACCAGTAATTAAAACTTTCCCTTGAAAAATGTTCAAAGGATTTTCAACTTTAGGCTGCGTTACACCGGAGTTAATAACAAAAGTTTTCAACACTTTAGTTATCAACTGATGTTAATTACAAAAGACATTAACATAATGTTAAGCTGCGTTTACACCGGAGTCAATAACACGAGTTATTGACAAAAGTTCAACTGACTGAATCAACGAAAATTTATCTTAACAAAAGTTAATAACTCGTGTTTTTAACAGAAAATTCCATGTTATTATCAAGATTTATGTTATACATCGAGAGTCGGTAAAGATCAAAGGAAATGTCTTATGTTATTAACAAAAGTCAATAGCCTCTTTTAGCGCATTAACTTTTGTTAATAACAGGTTCCTATCTTCCCCGCAACCCCCTCGTCCAGCATCCTACTACTCGGAGCGCGCCAGTATTCCCTACCAACTACAGCTGCAGACGAAACACGTGACAAAGTTATTAACTTTTGTTGATAACAAAACTAGCAGCCAAAAGAAAATGTTATCAACATATTTTAATGACTCATGTTATTAACATCAGGTAATAACAAAAATGTTAAAAACTTTTGTTACCAACTCCGGTGTAAACGCAGTTTCACAATATGATAAAACATATATGACTATAAAATAAACAAACAGAAATTTTTTTCTCAAACGTTCCCTTACACAAATTATGATACAATAATAGATTTTGAGCTGAATTTAAGATTTTCAAATTGATTTATACAGTTTTTGCCTAGTGTGTTCGAGAAAAGAGGACAGAGAAGATAGATAGCTCATAGTATATGTTCCAAATTTCACTGTTAACTCAAGTTGATAGTCCTAGTAGTTATTTTTCATGAAGCCATGTAGCGCTGGTAGTCTCTCATACCATGCCGTTATTACACTCTCACCCGGCCAAATCAAAATCAAATTTATTGCCTTACGAAATATGTTTACAATATTAGAATGCAGAATGTAGAAGTAGAATGTAAAATTACAAAACAGTAGGCTAATAGTAGACAGTAGTCCACAGTAATCAGCTTGATATAAAAATGGCTTGAGAATTGGAAAAAAATTAACTATTTATACCGTGGGATATCTTTTTTATAGTATGTTTTCTCTATGGTACGGACTAAGTAAGAACCTGGGCGCATGCGTTGTCGCAGGCGGCTGGTGCGCTCGCGACGGCAGCGGCGCGGTTTGGGCAGCGGAGGGAGGTGAAGCTTGTCGCTTGGAGCGAGGCTTGCGACCTGCCTTGGGCGACAGACCACCTCCGCCACCAGTGGTGCTTGTCACCGCTGTGGAGCCGCTTCCGATGCTGAAGTTTGTCGCAGTGGTTGTCGTTGTCGTTGTCGCAGTGGAGCCGAAGTGTCGGTCGGGCGACGTCTGCGTGCCGGCCTGTTTAGAGCTGCAGCTGCTGGGGGGCGACGGCGACGGGTCACGTGTCAGACTGCTCACGTGTGCACTCGTGTCGCTTTGGGTCGAGCCTGAAACTGGGCCAACATTACTTTCATAACAACTTACATTAAATAGAGAATATCTTCCAGAGTTCGTCAAAATAAAACGTACTATAATCATGTGATTGTACGTTTTCTTCAATACTACTTTTATTCTTCTTCAACACTACTATCTTTAATAATTTGTCTTTACTCAATTAAGCTGGATTCCCACATATTGGTGACCGGTACAGTTGAAATGTTATTTCTTTAATTGTAATTGTACTATTCAAACTCTCTCGGCCGTGCTGAGTAGGAATAGTCCAATAAGAACTCGTGGAAATTATATTTTCTCTGTGCCGGTCACTTTCACTGTCACCGATATTTGGAAATCCAGCTTTAATTGGGATTTTGAGACAATTAGTTGGGTTTATGACATGATATTGTAATATTCAATGATTCCATAGTAATGTTTAATAAAAGAAGCCCTTTCATGAGATTCACTTTATATAGCACATACCTTGTATTTTACTCTTCACAATCCAATTTATAAGATAAATTGTATATCACACTACTTTCTTAGAACTTTGGGTGTGAATAATGATATTTCCAAAAACGGTAATATTTATAAAACTAGAGAACTACGAATTATGTAATTAAGATACTAATAGTCTCTGTTTTACAACTCCATATTATTATAATTTTAAATGTTTAACAAATGAATATCAAAAACAAATATGATGAGCCCCTATCAGTTCCGTATGGGGCTCCAAAAATACAATAAATGATTGACATAAGGAATAATAAAACTACCTTCCAGGTATGTATTTATTTGCCAAAAACATTATATGAGAAAACTTACAATAATTTCAATTTTACAGTACATTGAAATCCAACAAGTTTTTTACAATAGAATAAAATAAATATTACCTGTTAGCACAGCCGGCAAGGAAAACCTGAGCGCCTGATGCGAGTTCAAAATTAAAAATAAACTTCAAAATTTGTGGAGAAAAATAAAAATAAAATAATAGTAACTTCGGTTATACCACGGAGTACAATATATTATATCCTATTATATATTCTGTGGTTTTACATATATAGAGTAAAACTGATACAAAATGAGAAAAATATTTAAAAAAGAAGCAAGAAGCAGATATTATTGATATATTGAAAGGTGGAATGTTCCTTCAGTGAAAATCATACAACCTTAAGTTACGATGCTTTAAATTAGGCTTTAAGGCTAAGCCGAGTCGCCAATACTGTATGTTCTCAATGTTATCAAGTTCAAGTTGCTGGAAATGATTTTGCTTACCCAATGGTGATAGAGGAATGCTCCTTGGGGAGGTGGCTGGAGGGGGACTGCTGCTATGGCTGTCGCCCAGAGCACGATTTCGCATCGACCCAACGCCAACTCCTTCAAAATACAAACACTATGATTTTATAGTCGTCAACAAAGACAATTATTTTCCAAAAACCATGATAAATACAGAAAGATTCATCTATAAAAATATTCCACAGTCTGTTTATAGGTAAATGAAGCCTATTTAATCCTCAAAATTGAAAAAAAAATTAAATATGTGAACGTTTGACTAATAGCTGACGAAGTTTATAGACAATTTGTAATGCGAGTGTACTTTAAATATTCAATAGAATTTAAGGATGTGAAAGATGCGTTGATGCAGTACATTATCATTTAAACAAGACACAAACACTGTTATTTCGGAATCATAAATGTTTTTAATAATGGTAAATTTAATTTATTTGTAGGTTTTTGTGAGATATATTGAAAAAAATACAAAACAGTGTACTGTAAAAGAAAATTCAGACGGTATTAC
Organism: Nilaparvata lugens; assembly: GCF_014356525.2. Taxonomy (NCBI): domain Eukaryota; kingdom Metazoa; phylum Arthropoda; class Insecta; order Hemiptera; family Delphacidae; genus Nilaparvata; species Nilaparvata lugens. The sequence goes on from NC_052509.1 coordinate 46,236,679, forward strand.
GAGAAGAGTTTTCTAAATACCGTTAATGAGAAATTCATTGGTATTTCAAAGATAGGGTGGTCTACCTTTTAAAGCTAAATTATATTCTTCTTGAGCTACATAATTTATTACGTTTATTCATGCTATGTTTTTTCCTAATACAAATTTATGTCAATGAATGATTTTTATCAGCAACTTGAAAAAACTAGCATTTTATTATACGTCATTCATGAGCATACTGAAACACTGTGTTATGGACAGAGTTACTATATTGATGAGAAAAGGTTATACTTTCAAATGAGAATGCATTGAAGTGAATGAGCTTTGATGGTTATTTACAATGATTCAGAATTTACAACATGCAATCGAGCTTTTCTTGTTACTGAATTCAGAGAGCAAGTGCGATTGAAATAGTCTTAATTGTTTTTTTAACTCAAATGACGCGTACAAGGACCAAAAAATTCGAGTTGGTGAATATTATTGAAGACAATAAGGTATTTTAATTGAAGAAGCTGGCAGAATTATTTGAAAAATTACTCAATTTTGACTACTTTATAATAATAATATTGCATATTCTCACAGTACAGGCATAGATGCAAAGGCCTAATAATTGGAATAATGATTATTCAAGTGACAAGAAAATGTTAGAACAAAAAATATATTTCTAGTTTTGAGCCACCTTCCATGAATTAAAAATTGAAAAGCATTTAACGAATTTCAATTTTTCTATTTATCTAATTTTAGTCTTTATGATTACAGTGATCAAGTATTCTAATATATCAATGACAAACAAATTAATTTTTACTAATAGCAGTTCCAAAAATCTACTACTATATCTAATTATCAAATTCCTATTGGAATGTATACAAATGAAAACTTCCTAAACATAAATCGATCAAGTAATAGGGAGTACTGAATCCCATGGGTAATCCTAAATTATGCAGACTGGAAAAATAATATCTCAAGTGCCAAAATTTATTATTTTTAATATGTAAATAGCAGAAAATTAAAGTTTTGAAGGTTGCAGCAAATACCTTGATTCCAACTTCTTGAAGTGTTAGCTATTAAAATAAAGGCAGAAATAAACAAACCGTTTTCTAGGTTTGCTTTTGGTAATATCGCTTCAAATTTTTCCATATTGGAAAGAATAAAATTCATCCCAAATTTGAATTGCTCCCAAATATCTTGGTAGTAGAACGTTAGAAAAAAACACTCTTGACCATCAAATTTAAAACTACTTATCATTGAAGATTTAGAAACTTTCACTTTTGAAAAAGTACACCAGCACTCGCGATTAACGACCAAAAATCATAGTATTAGGTGAAAATCAATTGCACAAGAAAAACAATAACATGGCAAAAGTAATTCAGATGCTTTCAACAATGTTTTCATAAATTATGAAAATTATTAAGACTAACCATTTCCTTTGCATTTCTAATCAATTCTACAACTATCACTAATTATTATTTCACTATTTTCACATATCACTATTCTCACTCTTATTCTCAAATGTGATTGAAGAATCGTAATAACAGAAACACTTATAATGAACTCTTAAAAAAATTTATTCTGAGCATCAACTTAATTCACATGAATTATATTTCCCTATTAAACACGATAAGAATTATTCATTTTTATGCCTTGCTGTCTCATTTAAAAAAATTTAATTGATCAATTTGAAATTGAGTTCCGTTACTAGATTGAAAGTAGGTGAATCAATTATTCAAAATGTTCTTCTTAATTCTTATTATATATTGAAATATTCATGGAAATCAAGTGATCACTTCTTCAGTAGATGTGATCAGTAAAATAGAACCAAACAAATGGTTGACATAGGGGGAGGCATCAGGGTTCAATTCTATCAATATTTCAACTCTAAAAACTCAATTTTACAACTCTATTGCAAATCAGTTTTAGAGAATATCTCCAACTGCAATCCTCTTTGGGGGATTTCTCTAAACAATAATTATAATTGGGAATTAGGAGAAATTATTCTGGTCTTTTGTAAATTTCAATGATCAATTATTATTAACAATACAGATACATTCCTCTATTATATTCCACGCCATTAGACTAGCATTAATATAATAATTTATCATTTTATATTAGAATTTCTTCTGTTCTTTTTTAGATTTTTATGATCAATAATTATTATTAACAATACAGAGACATTCTTCTGTTATATTCCACGCCATCTGTGGACTAGCATTAATGTAATAATTTATCATATTCTATTTAAATTAATGTATTTTGTGTTAATAATTCAATCTATGTAATTTTCATAATTTATATTGTTATGTAATGTGGAAAAATAAATTGATATGATTTGATAATGGGCGATATGAATAAAGTTGAGCATTTGCTCATACTTCTAAAATATGGAGCATTTGCTTCATTTTCTATGAATAAACGTGAGCAAAACCTTTTGCTCATGCTCATCAGAAAAATAGTTTGAGCAATTGCTCAAAATTAAAAGCTTATACTCAAAATTGTATGAATAAACTAGAGCATTTCCTCAACTTTTGAAGCATTTATGCTTCAAAAAAGGTGAGTCTAGTCTAAAGCAGCTTATCACCTTTTGCTCATAGTAAATGACTCAACTAATTCGTATGAGGAAGAGGAAACTATACCAGATACGATCACAACCAATAGTTGAGAACTATAAAACTCTTTTTAGATTCAAGCATGATACATATCACCATTATTTCACGCTATTATTTCAAAATTCTAAACTCAACTAACCTAAAACTCAATTCATAAATAGAAAACAGAGCAGACGACGCAAACACAAGCGGTGTCTCCCTACTTGCATATTTAGCGCTAACGGCTTACGTGAGCTATAAAAACAAAGTAAGTCCACAAAAGCGAATCAGCTGATGAAAACCCTTTGAAATACGTGACCATTTGCTCCAGAGTTCAGGAGTATAAGGTAAAGCTTATTCATATAAAAATGAGCAAATGCTTATGCTTCTACCTAATGCTCATGAGCAAAACCTTATGCTCCATGCTCTTGCTCATGAGCATTTGCTCTGGTTTTATTCATATGGGTCATTGAGTTTTGACAGTATAAAATCGGAATACAGAGAAATTCTTCTGTTCTCTTGTAGATTTCACTAAATAATTTATTATCATTGGCAATGAGGTGACATTCTTCTGCTAAATGAAGTGTTGACGGTGTAAAGGCTTACCAGGGATAGGAACAGGACTGGAACTGCGGGGGGATGCCCGCCGGGGAGAGTCGGGGGGAGTGACGCCATTGCCGTTGGCTCGACTCTCTCCGATCGCTCGCACCAGCTCCTTCACTGACACACCCATCAGCTCGGGAGGCACGTCTCTACACATCGACAATAACAAAATCAAATAATTACATAATATGAAATCAGTATATATTTCATCATAACATAATAAAATGGTTAGTATGATTAATTAGTATGAAACATGAATTATATTATCCACTTTTATTTTTTAAGTATCGAAACGCGAAACACAATAGTATAACAAGTAATATTTTACTTTTACACTTGAAAATGACTCTTGAAGAATTGAAACTTTAATAAGAGTAAACTGAATTGTGTTGTAGTAGTGCTGTAATAAAATAAAAGGGTACTTGATGTATTCAATTTATTGTGTTTTGAAGAATTATATATTTTCTTAATATTATATCAATCATGGATAATAATGATTACACTATATATAATATATAATATTTGGACAATTTGAAACTAAATTAGGAAATTGAAAAAGTTTTGGGCAATAGCCTGTTTTTTCTTTTCCGATCATTGTATTGTTTGTGATAACCTAATAAATAAATATCATATCATTATAGACTGGCTAGTAACTTATTAATTAGTATAAATTTTATATTATATCTTAATATTAAAAAAAAATTGATATTAGAGATAATAAAGATCATATCAAACATCAAACTAAATGAACACATTGTCTGATCGTAATATGACAAATGAAGAAAAATGTGCTTTCTAATCTGGTGTTCAGTGGGATTTGAAAAAGAGCAAACACTCAGAGACATATTATTTATCCACAGTGAAAATATCAGACATTAGAAGGTATTCAAAGTTAGGGTTCAGAGTAACTTATTGAATGCCAATTTAAGACTTGAAATTTTCATTAAGATGTCAGAAAATTAGAAATCGTGGAATATGATTTTATAATATACTTTTTGAAGTGAAAATTTCTTGTAAAATAGCTGGTAGAATGAAGTGCAAGTCATTAATGTGATTCTAAATAGAATGAAACTTGAAATGCCCACCTATTCAATGCGATTCGTTTCTCCTCCGGTTTCAACCATTTATTAACTGGCGTTGAAGATCTCTCTCCTAGACATAGAAAATTCGAGATATATTATTATGCGTATCGTCATGATTTATGATAGAATAAAAAGATCTGAACTCAATGAATCAGATCTACTTAACAAATTAGTGTTTATAGAAGCTTTATAGGAATTCAAATATTCACAGAAGAGACATAAAGTACATTAACATGTTTTGGAAAAGACATTACGGTATAATTGACTAGGTATTAATTATACACAGAAAATTATACCAAGTCTTTGCAGTGTATTTATGATTTTTTTGTTGTTTTTGTCCATGTTGATAAATCAATCTTCTGTTTTTTATTTATCTTCTTTTCACTGATAAATTCTATTACCTTGAACTTTCAAGTAAAAAATGTGAGATTCACACTATTAAACTCCCAAGTGAAAGCATACTAACGTAAACGTTATTTTTAATGAAAAAGTTCAACTCAATCAAAAATCTATAGTAAATACATCATATTCAAATGCATCTGACAATGCTTCCGCGTTGCAGTGAAGGTGAAATCCATAAGATCCTGAAAATGTCAAACTTGTAGCACGATTATCTTGGGAGCATATTATGCTAACCTATTTACGGGATTTCACTCAATTAACAAGAAAACACACTTTAAATCAACCTCACAAATCGACATTTTTAAATTATCTCCGATCTATAAAAATCCTGAAAATTACTTGGTTTACTGAAAATTCTCCAGTTCAATTTTAATAAGACATGAAGCTCTTGTGGGAATGATTAGCATGATGTAATGTACCTGCAGCATGAGAAGTAGAGCCGAAAACAAATGGATTCGTATTAGAGCTGGATGTTGAGGTAGGAAGGGGTACAGGACTGCCCGGAGCTGACGAGAAGTCAAATCCTTTTTTGGCCGGACTCTCACTTCTCTGTGGAGGTCTGCTACTCTCCGCTTGAACATCTGCAATAACTTACAGTTTAATCCAAGTTTAAAAATGTCACAAACAATACACAATATACATATACAAAACTTGAAGAAGGTTCCTCACATGGGCAAAGCCTGTGTGCGAGGAACGAGTTCTCTACATTTACATAGACTCTTAAATATGACAATGATACAATACAATTGAAAAACAAAACAATTCCAACCTATAATAAGCATTAAACAATAACATAATATCAAAACAAAAGAAACAGAGCAATAATAATTATTAATTACAAGATAAATTACTTACAGACGTAAAATGATAATTAATGGTATTAGGATACTACAAGAGATTAATCCTAAAAGAGACATCCCAGACAGACTCAAAACCCCTCAACACACCGTACACATTAAATTTCGTATAAATCCATTTGAACTTCCCTATTCCCATGTTTTATTTTCATTTTTATTCATATTATATATGGGCCTACTATTATAATAGGCCTACAAGACGTTTCAAATTGTCCCTGCTACCAGATTTCAACTTTTTTCTTTTTGTCTATTTGATTTTTTCCTTCAAAAAAGTGATGATATATTATGCACTGTAAAACATGTAAGTTATGTACATGCAGATATAAAGGATATTATTACTATTGAGTGTTGTTAAACTAATGTTTATTTTGTGTGATATGTACAATATATTACATTATTTTTACAACTGTTTATTTTTGAAGAGAATAAAATTTGATCTAATAGACTTACTAGAGTTGCAGTATTTTACTGGTGCATTTTACTTGTCTTCAGAATCGGTTTGTTGTTATTGGTTACCATATATTGTAATAAGGTTAACGAATCAATATAATGAGAGCATGTTTTTTGTAGATGAAAAGAACAGAAATGTAGAAATATAATATGAATGGATAGTGAGTGAAGTTTAATAATACCTGGCTCAGGCTGCAAATAAGTATGAGGCGTTTTGTCGGAGGCCAATGACCAGGCTTCTCCTTCCCAGCTGACGCAGAACTTATTCATTGTTTCTCTGTCAAGCTGCACCCAAGTTCCTTCATTGTTTACAAGCTGTTGAAAAATAAATAATTTTTGAAGTTAGTTTGAACAATAAATTGTACCAGATTGAAAGAATGATAACGCTTTATTTTTATAGCGAGCAATAAAGTTCAGAACCAAGGATAGTATATAGCCTAGCTGTATACTACCCTTGGTTCAGAACCACTTGCAAGTAACTGAAAAGAATTAGTGGAATTATAAATAAATCCTTGATTGAGAACCACTTGCAAGTAACTGACAACAATTAGAGGAATAAATAAAGTTTTAATTTCATAAAGATAATACAATAACATGATATATGAAGTAAAGCAACCAATAATGATTGCCAGAAAACAATTTCAGGGTGAAAAATTCAAGTGTGTCCAACAGTTAGGCCTATTTATTTATTCCATAAAAACATAGAAAGGCTCAAAGACAAACTCCAGTACGAGCCTTAATGACATATTTGATAGTGTAACGTTACAATTAAAAAAGAAAATAAGAGAAAAGAAAATAATATTGCACTTCATTAAATATTCACAATTCAGTAGGCTATAACTAATAAGATTAGAAGAGAACGATATATTGGTTAGATTCCAGAAAGTTAGTAAAAGGGTATAGGATGAAAAATATTTGAATAAAAAGAAAGAAGAAACATTTGAAAAAAGGAGAGTTAGTAGAGCTCAAAAATAAAAATTTATTCATCAATTGAGCAGCATAATTTTTCACAAGATTTTTTGAATGTATTGAAGCGATCATAGAAGGGGTCAAGGAATGGGTTTAATCTATTGTTCTATTCAGGTAGGAATTGAAATGGTGAGCGGTTCTGACAAACGGTATCTGAAATAGCATATTAAGTCTTGGTCTATTGCATGAAACATGGAAATTTAACAAATTGATGAAATCTGGCATGAATATATTATTATTTAGAATTTCATATAATAACATTAATTCTCTAATGGATCTTCTGGTTTTTAATTTTTGGACTTTAAATGTTGACCTTAAGATTTCGGTGGAAAAAGCTATTGGACAAAATGTATTATACGTTTTGAAATAAAGATACCTCAATAACTTATTTTGAATAATCTCCAAATCATTTACGGCAGTGCTCTGTGATGGCTCTCAAACAAGTGCTGCATACTCTATCTTGCTCCTCACTGTTGCATTATAGATATTCAATATGACCTCACATCTAGTGAAGGGCTTACACTTACGAAAGAGAAACCCTAGTGATCTATTGGCCGAGTTCATGACATGAGCCAAATGATCCCTGTATTGAAGTGCTGGGTCCATCAGGACACAGGTCTCTCATACTCGTTACCCGGTCCAGAAAAGTATAATTTATTTTATAACTATATTGTCTAGGCGGGTAAAGATAATGAACTTGGTTTTTGAAATATTGATTTCTAATTTATTCAATTCACACCACCTCTGAACACCGTCCAAATCCCGCTGCAAGAAGGCACAATCACGAATACCAGCTATAGACCTCAAGAGCTTAACATCATCAGCAAACAGCAGAATACCGGACTTTTCAATGTAATCATTGAAAAAAAATGAATGAATTGTAATTCTAATACTATTGAATGAATTGTAAAGTGTGTCTAACTTGGTCCACGATATAGCCTATTATTCAAAATTAATTACTAATGAAGGCTATAGCCTAGTGCTCTCAAATTTTGAAAAACATCATGGGATGGAAAAATTATTTACATTCATATGAAATTAGATAGAATAGAATATTCTTCAAATGTAATTTTACCGACTTACGTGATCAATGACAGAGATGGTGTTTCCCATGAATAGCATTCCAATACTGGGTGCCTTCAGCGTAGGTTTACTGCGAACGTTGTGACTGGAGGCTCCACAGTTTACAACTTTATAAACGTGAGCACTTGGCTTCCTGTAAAGTTGACAAACAAATTGATAATAAAGTTCTTGATTAGTTGATAAGAATCTCTTATGCCACATCCACATGTTAGCCCAATAAAGGCCGATGACGACCAGCGCCAATGTGTAGATGGGTAATTCAGTAGTCTCCATCTACGACCAGCACTTGCTGGATAAATTTCCTAAAAATGTAAAACTTGATAACAGAAACTAATATCAAGGTGGGAGGTCAGTCATAGATCTCAAAAACAAACAAAAAAGCTTACTGGGCCAACATGTAGACTATAGTCCAACGAAATTACTTTTGATTTAGAGGAATATGCGGAGCAGAGAAATAGAGGGAGATCAGCCAATTACAGTGATGAATAGAGTCATAGGTAGAAGCGCACTTGCCAATTTTATTATTAGACTCAGTCGACTCTGTGCTTCCAGAGGAAATTTCGTAGAAAACTTCCGATGTTTACCATGAGCACTTGAACATTCACTAGAAATTAGAGAACGCTAGCCGATTTAGAAAGGTAACATCGCCACCGTTGTATCCCTACTTTTCATTGCTACGCATATCCCTCCAAGTCAAATGTAATTTTGTATGGAATATAGGCATTAGAATGACATGTTTTTTAAAAAGGACTACCTATATAAGAAATAAAAATGAAATGTGTAGAATATAGTTTAGAAATGAATAGGAAAGCCCAATAATAACACTATTTAACACTAGCGTTTTCAACATAAATAAGTAGACTAAGCTTAAAAGCACAGCCTGCACTTATAATACAATTTCATCACAAAATTTCAAAAAGACAGGCAACGGTTAGACTACCTAATAGATTTTAGTCAAAATAACTATTTTATATAAATTAAATATCATTTTATCTTTAATATAAGTGAAAATACGGGCACTGTAATTTCCACCGTAGCCTGTATAAGGACAATATACATAGCTACCATACTGGAATTATGGTTTCTTCTTAGTTCTCTCACTGTATGCGGTAACAGTTAACACAAAATAGTTACTGAATACTGATGTTACTGGAATTACCTATGGCTTCTTAGAAAATATATAGACCGTATAATTTCTGAAAGCCTAAAAGACATAGGAGGCTACAGTATAATTAAAACTTACTTGTCTTCATTAGCCTGGTTCAAAATATTTTGAATTCCTGCCCCAAAAATGCTCTATTTTCAAGACACTTATTAGCTCTTGACATGTTGTAAATAGATAAGAGAAAGGATGAAATAAAATATTATGAAAAAATAGCCAAAAAACCATTATTGACTAGTAAATAATAATAAGTTACTTCTTTAACAACCTGTAATAATTATTTTATTTCAAATATAACCTCTTTTGAAAAACGTAAACTTTAAAGTGTAAATAAAGACAAACATGAGCTGACTGATCGACTGATACGCAGTCGACTAAAGCCTATCGACTTCTATAATCAAACCAACAAGCGGCAATTTCAAATTGCCGCAACTTCCGTGACTTCTGCCGCATTTTAAAAGGATTTACTCATTATATATTTAGGAAATAATTAATTTTGCAAGTTATTATCCAGTGTGGTTAAACTCTAACTTAAGGTAAATACAATAACATACGTGATTTCATTATAAATATCGGGGACCGAGCTTCGCTCTGGAGTACAAAAACATAAAAAAATTATTACGAAGGAAGAAATTATAATAACATTCATAGTTCATAAAGAAATGTTCTATCTAATCACAGTAAATTTAGATTGATTCCTAGAGGAATGAAAAAAAATCTCTTACAAAAGCCCGGTTGCACAAAATCCGGTTAAATTTTAATCCTGATTAAATTTTACTTGAACCAAAATTAAAAAAGACAATTTCAAAAAGATGGATCTACTGGAATTAATCAGGATTAAAAATAACGCATTAACCCGGCTTTTTTGCAACCGGCACTAAGTACCTTATTACAAAAGTTCAACAGCTGAGTCATGATTTGACACAGTCCCACACACATGAACTTGCTCACTCACTTCCATCATCAACCGACTACAAAATAATTATTATCAGCTGTTTTTCCAAGGATGAATGATAATTATCCTTTTCATGTCCTTCAGCGGGTTTTTCCAGAGATAAGATCTAGTGCAATCGAATTTTTATAATATAGACCTACTATGTTCTGAATTTCGTGAGAATCGTTAGAGTTGTTTTCGAGATCCGGTGAAATACAAACATCTGTACATATAAACAGAAATTGCTCATTTAATAGTACCGTACCTATAGGATGTGTACATGTATCATAGTATTCGTTGAAATAACAAATCTGGCAAAATTAAACATTCAGTCATTAAATTGGGCTCTAATAATAATGTTATCTTAAAGAAAATGAAAGAAATCTTATGAAGTGAATTAGGAAGTCTTATTTTGAAATATAAGATCCTACATATAATAATAGATAAACATCAAGCAGCAGAAGCTGCAGAAGAATCAAACTCAAAAATGTAATAGCTCGTAAATCATCATACACAATTGGGAATTGAATGAAAATGGATTTCATATTTTGAGGCCTAGGTTACAGACGGTCATGAGGAAAAGCTTGAAATTGCATAGGTTCAAAATACAGTAATCAAGCTTTTTATTGTGACTGAAGCATCTACGAAGAGTAGGTTCACTAATAGAGTAGGCATTTTACAAAAATCATGTCAGAAGCCTACTGAATTAATAGTGAAACAGTTCTGCCCAACTTAATAGAACTGTAATAATATTTAACACTTCAATGGAAATTATTGCAGAAATTCCTGTTTTTGAGATTATGTTATTGTAATTTTATAATGAATATCATTGAGCGGACATCTTGAGGCTTGAAAGCCAATAAATATCATCAGTATGCTGCAATTTCAAGGGAAACTAGAAATTCAAAAGTTTGAATGGCCTTATTATTATAAAGAATACACATTCAATAATTCATTTGTTAGGAAAATAAATTTCATGGTTTTTCGAAATTATTTCTAACGTTGAATGTTTGGAATTTAATCTTCTTAAGGCTTTTTTCTGTTCCCTTTTGCCACTTAAAACAATCCACTTATCAACACTACAGTTTTGTAAAATTGTGTCTGGGTCTACTCCTTATTGATCGTTGAACACTGTACATAAAATTCATTGACAAGCATTTCAATTAGTGATGAAAACTCACAAAGTTTCGGCCTTGCGCAGTGCAGTGTGACTGATGACGTGGTCGAGGAGGGAGCGAGGCTCCTGCAGGGGCAGCAGCAGGGTGCGGCTGAGGTGCTGGTTGTACTGAAGGCACCAGGCCTCCGCGTGGGAGCCGCCTCCACTGCCTCCGCCACCGCCCCCACCACTGCAGTACTGGCGGGTAGACTCCGCGTTCAAACGCAACCATACACCATCATCGTTGTGGATCTGTCAACAGAAAATCATATAATAAAACAAACTGAAAATCATATAATAATAATAAACACTCGGCTCGGCCCCTAGTTTTCTAATATTCCACTTCAGGATAGAAAATCGGCTTGTTTTTGAAACAAGAATAATTCTTGAATAGATAAGATGTTTTAGAGACTTTATCCATTGCAATTTGTCAGTTTGAATATTATGTTATTTAACTTTGGGTTATTCTATGAACATATAAATTTTATCCTATGAACAGAGACGTTTTGAAATTTCTCTATATTCTATTCATTTATTTATTGGATAGAGCATACAATACAATAGTCGGAAAAGAAAAAACAGGCTATTGCCCAAAACTTCTTCTATTTCCTAATTTTGTATTAAATCGTCCAAATATGTAGGTTATGTCCATTTCAAGTTCTACACCAAATCATCAATCTGATGATTTTAAGGTGGAATGAAAAATTTGTTGTCAGTCCCACATCATTTAGGGCCGGTTTCCGCTCGGGATTTAGTCAAGTCCTAGACTTTAAACAGCTGGAGTCAGAAAATTGGCTTTCCAAAACGGGGCGTAGTCGCAGTCATTGTCATAGTCACGTTTGAATTAAATTTCGAAAAACTAGAAAATTGAACACAAAATGAAATAAAGAGAAAATAGTGTAAAGTTTCAGCTATTTTGAATTATTCAGGAATGTCTAATTCCGTCAAGGAAAAACGTTTCCAATAATAGAAATGAGAAAATAAAAACTACGACTACTGTTATAAAAGCTGCGACTACGCCCTGTTTTGGAAAGCCAATTTTCTGACTCCAGCTGTTTAAAGTTTAGGACTTAGCTAAGTCCCGAGCTCGGAAACCGGCCCTTATTTGAGCCAAACTGAAGTTTCAATGCACTCAAGACATCATCATAATTTATTGATCTTATTTGGTTAGACTTTCGACTATCTATAGACAATCCAAAATCAGTTGTGTTAATGAGCGGTAATTTCAAACTGCTGCAATTTCCGTACCTTCTGTTTGTCGCTTCAATAAGATATACCGATTATAAAAAAAATCAGGCAATCAATAACAATAACCAAAAAATAAAACTGAATGATGATGCCTTGAGTGCATGAAAACTTTAGTTTGGATCAAATCAATTATTTTGTGGAAGTGGAACTGACAACATCTTTCTCTTTCCACCTTAATATTGTTGTACAAGTGGTAAACAATACATTAGGAAAATAAACTGAAATTGTATTATGCAAGGATAGTGAATGTGAAAGAGATTGGTTACTACAGTAGTTTTTCCTCTTTCTATTTCGTTTCGCCACTTATCCAGGACCTGATAACGTAAGTGATATTCTTTCCTTGTGAGTTTCGTGTTGAAGCCGACACATCTTCAACTTTAGTTGGTCATTTATAACAACAGGAAACAGAATTTAAATTAGTATCAATATATAAATGCAGTCCTGCAGGTTAGTTTAATAAAGTGGATTTGACATTGACAACAAAACCAGTGTTCTCCAATTATTTTTGTTCAATTGGAAGCGTCTACAAAGAGTTGCTGCTAGTACAACTCTGTTATCAAAAAATTTCATTTTTGTACTTGTTTATTAAGGCAGAATGAAAATAATTTAATTTTTTCATTTTCTAGATTAAAATATATTTTTTTTAATTTCATGAATTATGTGCTTACCTCATCGATGAAAGCGATAGTGCCATTGACGTGTACAGTGCCGATCATTTCGCTCTGCAGCGAGGGATGCGCCCTGACGCGGAGGCCGGCGCTGTTCTTGGCGCAAAAGCGACGCAGCCGCGACGCAGGCTGAGTCCCGGCGCCACCTCCTGCCGCCCCTCTCCTTCCGCCTCCACCGCCTCCGCTGCCGCCTCCGCCGCCTCCGCCAACAACCGGCAGCACGCCTTGTGGCGGCTCTTTCACTTCCACTTTGCAGCCCTGTACAAGTAGTCACAAGACGTTCTTACAATATGGTAGTTATTATACTTGGATGCGCCAAAATTAGAGCATTAGACTGTATATAGTGAGGTCCACGTTATAATGGCAGTGATTGATTAGCAATGGTATTGCTATCCTTTTCTATCATTCAACAAAGCAGATAGCACTATCTCTTTCTCGCTTTGGTCTGTTTCCAGATTGAAGAGCTCCATTCCAAAACCTGCTAAATCAATTTTTTCCGATTTCTGTTTTTCAGGTTACATCTCATCAAAACATATGACTTTATCATTTGCTGGTGTGTTTCTTGCCAAAACCTGCTTCTTAAAGCTGTAATCACCATTCAAACATTAATTTTTTTCTTAGCAGGTTTTGAAATGGAGCTCTTCAATTATTAATTAATTAACAAAATATTTCATCTTAATTATGAAAATTCATTATTAAATTACTGAGAAATATAATGTTTTTCTTGATAAATTATAATAGATTATTTGAAACGAGAATGAACCGTTAATATTACATGAATAAACCTGTATCAGCTACCGTCTATAGAAGGCATTGACAAGACAGAGGTTCAGCATCGTTTTTCTCCTATCTTGCTCCTCTGCCCTAAAGTAGACCTCACTATATAGTTACTGACACTGAATAAAACACTGTTGGGTGTTCTAAGCGTATAAGTTTTTTTGTTACCAAATTTTAATTATTCAATTTAATCAATTACAATTCAATTTGTAATTAAAGCGACTTAAAATGTTGTCAAAAATCCACTTTATTTAAATAAAAATTAAATAAAAAGCTCCACAACATCAACATTCACGCTACAAACTCAATTTGTAATCGAATTAATTAATTCAATTTGTAATCAAATTTAAATTTACAATATTATTACGCATCTCTCTAGAAAATGAATCACATCGAAAATAGAAAAAAATGAATAGTTAATCATCCACCAGCGGTCTCTTGAAGTTCATACCAATTAATTGTCAGGTTTATGGCTAGGCTTCTTGAGATGGGAGTATGGGTAGGAATGATGTATGTTGCCCTACCCAATTGGCCTGTGTCATCCGAACTCCTGTGCAGGAGTGTAGCTCGCCTCCTATGTCTATGTACAATTTACAGAGAGATACTTATAATTAATGAGTTTACTAACTTATGAAAAGCACTCGTAGATACTATGGTGTATGGTCAGATAGGAGGCTCAACAACATCAAGTTGCTTACATTCTATAAAAATGTAGGCCTATATGCTATTTAATTGAATAATTTTCCTTTATTGAGGGCGAAGTGAGGACTCTAGGTCATCTCTGCCAAACAATCCTTTTGTGAGAGCTACAATGTTAATGTGAGTACAGTATTTATAGAATATAGTTTTATATTCACAGTATTTTACTGTAGTTTTATTTTACAGTATTTATGAGTATAGTTTTATAGTTTGGAAGAGAGAATGTTTGAAATGTTGTGGCTGACATAGGCTACCTCGTCCATACTATATCCGTCGATGGTGGTGAGAAGGGAGTACCAGCCCACACTGGCAGGAGTCCACGTGACACTGTAGGAGCCATCCCCGTTGGCACGCACCAGCATCTTTTCACTCGACCTCTTCATGGCTGGCGAGGTGTAGCGCAACTCTTCGAACGAGTAGTTTTCATATGCCTGAAACATACATTTATTCATTTAATGAGTTAATCTATTGAATCTCAATCAATAATTCAATTCAATTCAACACAAAAGAAAACAAAAATACAATCAAAATACAAATTTCTAATAAAAATAGAAAAAATAGGCTTCATGGTGGAGTGTGCTAAAGAAAAAATACATAACCAACTATGGTTTCCCATGTAAAATACTGGTAGAGGGTATAAAAGTGATGAATGAAGGGTAAAGAGGAGCGAAAAAGGGAAAAATGAGAGAGGAGGGTAGGAAAAAAGAGAGGAATAAACACAAGCAAAATTTGTAAGCGAGTCCACTTCTAACAAATATATCTAAAGAAATGTTTGAAAAAATTATGTAGTCTCCACTTCAATCATGAGTTGAATAGCCATTTAAGTAATAAAATTTACAATATAAGTAAACCCTCTCTGTTGTAGTTTAGATAGACACTGTGCTTCTTAGTAAACCTCCATTTCACGATTTTACAAACTTCTCATTCAATCTCTCTGTAAAACGTTGTGAGTTCTAGGTGTTCTACCATAGAGAAAAGATAGCATAAGAATCTAGCCCATGGTATACGGCATTTATGTTTCAAAATATCGGCTTAAAATGAGGAACATAAACGACCTATACTATATGGAATATCTTCCTAACTTTCCTCTATGGTTCTACATAGTTAGTTTTTGCAGGATATTGTTTAACTAGAATACTTTCATATTCTTCCAAATATAATGGAATGCACTAGATTACATTAGTATGATGTAGTTAATATGAAACACAATTGAGCAGTATCATATTTAGGTTATCTCAAATTTATCAAAGCATATCAAAATGGAGAGCATGAGATGGATTCAATGATAACAGTGAGGACTGAGAAATCTAGAAATATAATTTCTACTGGTGTTTGATAATTTGGTGAATTAATTTACCTTCATTATAGATATGGCCTTGTAGCACATTTTGTCCTTGACAGTGACTTCGTAAGGAGTGTCGAGAGACGGCAGAGCATGTCCTCCCAACGACATCTCATCAGGCTGACTCACTCTGCGAGATTTCAACTCACTCTTATCAATTGGAACTGCTTTTACCTCGATCTAAAAGCAGTCAACAATACATTTCATCAATGAAAGTAAAAATTACATTATAATTATTTTAATATTTATTTTCACACAACATGTTTAGAACTTTCAAGTAATTTTCAAATTTGAAAGTTCGAAACATGATCAGTGGAAATAAAAAATAAATGTTAAAAGGGAACTTTGATTTTTCATTTGTATGTACATACAAGTAAGTGGAAGTAGCCTGAACAAAAAAGTGAACATTCCATCAATAATTATGTTCTCGTTACATGAGATGTAACGGCATTATGTAGTTTCAGTAATTTCACTAAAAATAGGAAGTGTGTTCCATAATAATCTAGTGGAATAGGAACACTATCCACTAATGAAGTTCGGTCTTTCTAAATTTGAAATTATCTTTGGATAATTTAAATTTGGAATGGAAAGGTATACGATGAAAATTCAAAAAACAAAAATATGTAGCCTACATTTATTGGTCTGTAAGGATTCACTTTGATTCGAGACAATACACACAATAATCCAATGTTTGAAATCACCAAACGCAAATTTCATTTTTGGGGTACTTCAATTGTTCACTGCTTTGATAAGTGAAACAAAATAAAAATAGAAAATTACAAAGAAATTACAATATACAGCCGAAGACCATAGATTCTACAATAAATTTACAGCAAAAAATGTCCAATAAAATTTTCTTATATCAACCTTAGCTTTCGAAATATTTTATATAGATTTTTCGATATTAAAAAAACGTGAATAACTAGAAAACTATCAGTCAAAATCTAACTCTAAGGATATGGTTGGAAAGAGGAAGAAATTTCCAATAGTATTCACACAATTTGTTCTTTTGATTGACGTTTTGGAACTTTTCATGAAGGCTCAAAATGTTTGAAATTTGGATTTGAACTCGACGAATGTACTTTTTTCAACTTAAGCGCTCATTAAAAGTTCAAAAAGTCAAACGAAGGAGCAAATCAGATGAATCTTATTATTTTTTCCACTTTTCCAACCATATCCTTAGAATTAAATTTTGACTGATAGTTTTCTAGTTATTGACGTTTTTCGAAAACTATGGTAGATGAAATTAAATTTTGCTGGACATTTTTTGTTGCAAATTTCATGAAAAAAATATAGTTATTGGCTGTTACACCTTTCGTGGGACAGGGAACATTATAGTCATGCTATACATTGTAAGCATCCCTTCCTTATAAGTAATCACTGCTTTTCATTTAAGATTCAATCAACTGAATCGCACTATAGGCTACCTGTCCTTCAATTTTTTGTTAGAGGTACTTTCTGGTACCCACAGTAACTATCTTTACATGATTGATTTCAAAGTTAGTTTTTTCTATAAAAGGGTGAGTAAGGGTGACCTTGAGATCGGGCGTGTGCACTCGGTCGCCGTACTGGTCGCGCGTGATCAGCGTGAGCGTGGCAGGGTGGGCGCATCGCAGCGGCTGGTCGCGCGACACCTGCAGCTGGCATCGCTGCGGCTCCACGTGCGACTCGGGCTGCAGCCACCGGCACAGGCGGCCGCCAGGCGTACCGGACGTGCCTGCGACCAGGTCGCGCAGGAACAGACGCTCGTTCGAATGCCAGCTGCAAACAAGCCAAAGTGATATTCATTACAACAAAACAATGATGAACAGTACAATGTAAATCCGCAGTTCAAGAGAAAATAATTATGGATTAGACAGGCACATCGACCAGTTATAATATTTATGCCAGATATATTCATTATACATTATTATCCTGAAATGTGAAATCGAAATATATTCATGTTATAAACATGTTCATGTAATATTATTGCGTACACTATTTAAATTTATTCTATTACTATGACTTATGGGTTATTGATTACAATACCACTCAAATTGTTTATTGCTTCATCCTGCAGACACATAAGCTCTTCACATACACATAATTACTACTCGTTCAAGAACAGTTCAAACCTTAGGACACTGATGCATAGAACAGAAAACGACCTTAGCTAGACCGCAAGACCTGATCTGAATTACTAATGAGCTTCTAATCGCCATTTTCAGTTAATTTGCTATATTCACCAGCCTATTCTTCTTAGTCAATTAGTGACACTTAAGAATTGTGTATTTTGTCATGTAAAGTACGCTCAGTGGGCGAATGCCTAGGGCGGAAAATTTTCAGGAAACCAACCGAAGTAAATTATTTTTTAGTGCTATTTATTGTAACGAAACAATTCAAGTAGAATAAAAAATAGCAACAAATGCTAAAAATACCTGAATAGAAATACGGTACTAAAAAAATTAGGTCTGAATAAGAAATTGGAACAAAATTGAATAGGCCAACGAAAAAATGGCGGAAATTGTCTCAGGTTGCCCAGTGCACAACTCACATAAGATCGGGCACTGACGTTAAAGTATCTGACACCAAGTTACAAGTTAGTAGAACTCCGGAGTGCCGAAGTTAAAACCCAAAAAATTACTCTAAAAACAGAGATGTTGTGGAAAAAGTGATATTACTCCATATTAAATAAATGTTGTCACTTATCAGTTCCACAAATTATGTGGAAGTGACATCTCTTTTAATTCACCAAATATTTTTGTTGGGAAAACATAATTGCATTTTGCATAATTCAATAGAACACTGAAAAGTTGTTCATGAATTATATCATTACATTTTTGTCATTTACATTTCGTATCATACACATTTGCAACGAGACTGTAGCGTTGCATTGGAGTGTGTGGCGCCGTATCACGATGAAGAAGCGGGAGACACTCAGACATGTCTGGCAGCAATATACAGTAGTGGGAGGTAAAGTTGTGGGGTGGGGAAGTTGTTGAGCGAGATAGACGTAGCGGCCCATGCGAGTGTGAGTGAAAGAGCATTGTGAGAGAGAGACGGAACAAGTTGGTGAGCCGTCGGCCTAGTCGTCGGTTGTTTTGGTGCCAAGGGGCAGTAGCGTAGCAAGCATTAGCTTTAGCATTCAGTTGTAGACGAAACGTTTTGCGGTGATGTGTTCACATATCAGTGCCGTCTGATAAATTACTTTCAGCTCAGTTTCCTTTAGTGAAGTGTTTGTGATTTTGTTATCAGCTTGCAGAGGAAGTGGTAGCGATGTCAACAATACAGGATTAGCGCTTGTGCAACGGATAAAGTTAGCTAGTGCCTTCGTTGGTGTGATGTTGGTTGAAATCAGCTGATCAACAGCTTCTTGACAAGTGTAGTGTTTGTTCAATAATTGTAATCGTTTTGCCCGGTGTTGAAGGGGTTGTTGTCGATGTGTGTCGATAAGTGCAGTTGTGGTGCCCCCAGAAAAAGATGAGGCGCAATGGATCTCCAGCTGCCGGCAGCCCTTCTCTTGCAGCTGCTGCTGCTGCCGATGTTGCTGATGACCAGCGGCTCCCAGGCTGCCGCCCCCGCCACCGCCTCCGCCGCCTCTATTTGCCAGCAAGTCGAGTGCCACTGCCAAGCTGTCAAGGAATTCGTCAATGTCACCTGTGCCTTTGATAGGAAAACGGTAAGAATTTCAATTGTCATTTTCGTCTATTTTGCTACAGGATGTGGCAAGTCTGCTACAGACTCTGTCTAGTAATCTTGATAGTATCCCACGAGGGTTTGACGCATATAACTATCCCTATCTTCAAGAAGGGTGATCGTGAGAGCCTTCGTAGCTTCAGGACAATCTCCTTAACTCCTGTCTTTGGAAATGTGATCAAGCTTCATCTGCACTAGACTTGGGTTTGGGTTTGACACTGGAGAGATTCTACTAATCCCGATGACACCTGACAGGATACGAGCCCTCTGTGTTTTTATCAATCGAGTTCTTTATAAGCCTACCATATTATTAGAAATATTAATTAATATTTAATTGAAATTAATTCATTGTGCGTTGATGAAATTCACAATTTATTCTTTACAATTTAAGAAAAAGTCCTGAGCTTATTTCGCCCTTGATGATGAATCTATAATGATTCATTCATCCATGGTTAATATCCTACAGTTATTAAGTAGATAATAATTGAGTTGAGTAATTTATTCCCCAAGCCCAAGCGATAATATTGAATAAGTTGCATGCAGCAATTAACACAATGGAGATGGAGCATGAAGGTGCGCAATGGAATATCCGCACATGCGCAGATGCAGAGATCGCAAGACGTCTGAACCTTCTCATTATTCATTT
Organism: Nilaparvata lugens; assembly: GCF_014356525.2. Classification (NCBI taxonomy): domain Eukaryota; kingdom Metazoa; phylum Arthropoda; class Insecta; order Hemiptera; family Delphacidae; genus Nilaparvata; species Nilaparvata lugens. The sequence continues at coordinate 46,256,993 of NC_052509.1, forward strand.
ATTTTATTTGTTCATTTATTGTACAAAACACTATAATCATTATTGTACTTGTTTTCCAACTTATTAAATTTTCATGAAATAAATCTTATTATTTGTATAATAAGTCACAATGATGAATACGAGTGAAAGTTGTAAGAACATCCGAATTCAACATCTCTTTTCTGACATAAGTAATAATTGATGCAATCTTTTCATAAGAAACAAAGTTAGAGCAAGCAAGATGATTTTATAATTCTTGTGATGAAGTGAAAAAAGAACAAGGCTCAGGTTCATGAAATAGTTGGTGAAGTTTTCCAGGTAGGCTACATTTTTTAAAAGTGGATGTGTGATCACATTTTTTTTAACATTATTCGCAAGTGCACGCGTGGTTATGCATGACCAAGCGTGCAGATGAGAAATAATATCTGGAAAGAGCAATAGGAACAATCACACTGGACGCGTGCACTTGCTGGTTGCGTTCAATGTGACAGCTACATGCAAGTCATAACGTTATTCAATGGCACTTTCCAGATTCTGTTTTTCGACTTATGCATGATTCGACGTGCACTTGCACATAATACGCATTCAATTTGACCACACACTTAGGAGATTCACGTGAAGTGGCACTTTGGTTTCCTGCCTAATGAATTCAAATTATATCAATGAAAAAAGCAGAGCATACAACACAAAGCCAGAACTCATGCTCATCCAACATTTTTTACGAGTACCAAAACTTATGGATTATTCTACACTCTACATGCAACAAGTAGTGTGGATCGTAGTCCTTATAAGATATCTTATCAAATCTCACATCATTAATTATTGAATATCGAAAACCACTCGAACAAGCCTCTTGAGTCTTTTTCTAACTCAAAGGCAAATCTTCAATGCAAAATTGTAGAATGATGGAAACGATAAAATTGTTGTTGAGGAACGTTCTTACGTTGAATACACTTTCTACATATACCGGTCTTAAAATCCAGTTATGATTTTATTGGAATTTTACATTCCACCACCAATCACAGTTAATTACCAAGAATCGTCTTGGTAAATGAATTTCACGGTAGATGCATTGAGCTTTACAAAACGTGAACTCAGTACTTTTATATACATACAGTGAGGAGAAGGAGAATTTATTTAATCATTCAGAATTACACAACGTACAGAAAAGTACCACAGGATTATAAGCCCAAAACGGTTCCAATTCTAATTTTTAAAACAGTCCAAATGTAGCTAGGTTATGTGTCACTTCAACATTATTCAATTACACCCTCAATTTACAATTCGAAACAAACAAAAATCATTTTTAAATTGAAAAAATACTTCTAAATTAAATTAAATCAATTACAAATTTACTCCTAACTTTAGTAAACTCCCAAAACATTTAGTATTATTTAAAACTATAGGAGAATAACAATCTGATACACATTTTAATCTTAGACAATTTATAGAATTTTAAACCAATATTACTTGTAAGCTGTTGCAGCCTGATAATGAATATTGAATAATATTGTGAATGTGTCCATGATTGAAAAGTTTTTCAATCATACTGTCATACTGCATCATGATTCAGGAAGCATCTTATATTCAACAATCTATTTGATTTGTTCACAAGAATTTATCATCATTTTGTTTTCCCTATTCCCCTTTGGATGACGTAAATGATAGACAAATCGTGATTTAACATAGACTTTCAACTTGACTTTGAAAGATTATAAATCTATAACTTGAAAATGTATTGTGTATAAATAAATAAACTATGTAAATTTATCTTCAACATTCACAAGATTGCAAAGTTTAGACCGTTGACCACTTAGCTGTACTAGTATTACGTATGAGAATAAAATACTACTCAAACAACCCCCACTTCTAAAGTATGTGGTCGCTCGTTTATAGTGCTGTATTATCCTTTCATAATGTTCCTATTTCTCAAAATATTCTCCCATTGTCTAAACTGAATTCCAACTGTCTTTCAATTTTATTCAGAGGTATTGTCAGAATATACTTTCCAGGAAATGGAACTGCCCTTCTACTTCAAATTCCTAGAAATGTTATCAGAGTTCAAAGGTATAGAATGTACCAATGTATACAATGCAATTCTATACTTTCTTACTCAACCGGTTCAGTTAAGAGAGTTGAATAGACTCACTGTTTGAATAGACGTTTCTATATTTAAACCCCTCTTCCAAGAACACAACATATATTATTGGTTATTGGTAATTCATGCATGCTATTGTGATCGAGTGTCAACGGCCTACGGCTGCTCATGCTTAACCCTATCTTCTAAAAATGACTCAACTTTTGGAAGAGACTGTAAAGTGAGTAGTTGGCTACTCCACCCTCTATTTTGATGATCAATAGAACGGGCCACTCTCTGGCTCTCTAGGCCTACTATTTAACATGACCCTATTCCAGATCAAATCATCCGCTTCCGCACAAGACTCTTGTGCTTCTATTAGCCTAATTTAATTAGTCTTACTCAACATTCAATGAAGAATAGTGTTACTGTGAATTTGTAATCAAGGGCGAATTACGAATCTTATAGGCCTAGGTCAGTGATTATAAAGGCCAGAAAACTGTTCTATTGTGAATAAAAAACATTTGATTGCTATCGTACGTCACATAGGCCTATTTGAGAGAATAGTTTTTGGTTAGTATCTATGGCTATCGTACGAATATTATACATTGAACAATATTATATATTGTTCTGTTTGAATTGGATAATTTCTCAATTCCCTTATCCATATTCATAATTCTACGTTTCTTTTATTGTCTATATCGTATTGAATATCCCGTGAATACTGTTCGAGGAAAACATGAAAGTAATATAATATATGACTCAATTTCCTTTTTGATTCTATATCTTCAAACTGTACTCTAGGTACCCTTCAGCAGTACATACAATGTTACGAAAGTTGTGTCACTATCACACTATTGCAATAGTGGTGAATCAAATCATTTCGGATTAACCTATCAAGAAAGTTTCTACGAAATGAAACTTAAGTTTTGGGATTAGTAACAAAATAATTGTCCAGATTGATCGCTAATGTCAAGGACATCATGATGATCAGGACTGTGATGATCACTATCCTGTGTTTATAATCAAGTTCAGTGCCGACACAGAAGTCAATCTTCTGCCCAATTGTTTCTTGTAATCAATCATTGTGGTGATTATCCAATAAACGATAAACCGTATACTGACATGAGAATTCAGAATCCCCTTAAAACAAACAAAATAGCCTACATCTCATAGAAGAAATCAGTACAGCCTTTTCTTTCTATGGAAGAAGAGACAATTTTCAACGTTCAATTTCATCTGTAGCCTACATTAGTAGGCTACTAATTTATGAGTACATTAGTTTCCTGTTTATTGAGGTAGAGAGCAAAGACTAGCATTATGTTAGTCTCAATTGAGCATAACAAACAATAACATACTAACTATACATAATACCAAATCATAGCTCAAACTGTTTCAATATTCTGCACTATCAAATTTAAAATACAAGATAAGCGTATCTATTTCCCGTGTCATACTTGAAAATGCTGATCAAATTCGCATCCTTTTTCAGTACAGAACGAGATGAAACGCAGTAAATTTCTTAGTCATGAAGCTTATAGGAAATGTTGACTCATCTGAAACGGATTCGTTTGAGATAACGACAATGTAAACATTCTATACTCTTTAGATAACAATTCGCTTCATTAAAAAGAACAGATTCTTTTTCTTTCAACTGTTGAAATATCAATGTGAAGAAAATGGAACTTTTAAGGTGGTTCTCCTTATCAATGTTAACCAAGCCATTGTATCAAGGTGAACCTATTCTCAATTTGCTAATTTTGATTAGCTCGTAAAAGACAAATTAATATATTGATGAGATTAGCATTGTGGATTAATAAAAAAAATCAAACAATTCTAACGATCTGTTTTATCTCCGTAATCTACAGATCTTCTACACTCAACAGCACAATAAAGAAGCACTAAAATCCCATACTTGGGTTCTTCCGGTAGAAAACCTGACTCCTGTTCTCTTTCACACGATTAAAATGTCTCATGCGGTTGAAAAATTAAAACGCTTGACCAGTCTTGCGCGCAGACGAGAAAAGGATCTCAACCCTTGTTTTCGAAAATTGGATTCAACCAACAAGACACCACGCCCAAATGAATGGTTGGATTAGGAATGATAAAGGAAAGAAAGGGTTTGATACACGTCACGCAATATTTAGTGATCCAACTAGTGCTTATGTTGTGAAGAATGATTATAATATTACCGTATTAAATACTCAAGTATTACTTTACATAAAAAGAGGCCTAAACGTTGAAACTCATGTACGGTACTGTATTCATGCATTCATATTTTATTGTGTTGTGATCTTGTCGCAACATTACAATCTTCTGATTGTTTTTGTGAACTTGTCATTTCTTCATATTTGAATATGGAATTGGTACTCATATAAATTGAGTAGGCCTAATCAAACATTGAATTATTCAAAATCTCATTATGTAGGAGTTCCATTTGAAATAGTAGTTGTGGATAAATATCTGTAATTGTTACTGCTTTTTGATTGCAGTCAGTAGTGTTATTTTGATTCAAAAGGACAGTTAGATAAATAAATACATTTGTCCAATAGCCAATAAAAACTTGTTGCAATAAGCTTTTCGATTCCACATGACATGCTAACTGAAGCACTGAAGGACATATCCATATCCATCTGATTCAGGTCAAGTGGACAAATTAGAGATGCATTGTTAAATTCGCTACACAAGTTAGAAGTTGCATGAAATTCTAATAATAGGTATTTCACTGCTGAGGTCACAGAGTTCACAATTTAATTAATCTAATAAAACAATTTTAATTGAATTCCATGGAATAATGAAGTTGATAAAATATAAATTTAATAGCTTATTATCTTTTTATGTATGAAATATCTTTGTTACAGCAATAAAAATAATTATTATACCTATAAAATTCCGATCATTCCCTTTCATTAGATAGGACTATTTTTGAAGTACTGATATATTCTCGGCATTTTAACGTTATAACAACTACATTATCTTGATTTTTTAGCAATATAGAAAATTATATTGTGGAATTTAGCACTACGATACCAGAAAGTTTTACTTTTTTAATTTCATCATGACAAATCAAACTTGGAAACTATGAGCAAATCAATAATTGTTCTTCGACATGTGTGAACATACTTACTGTAATGACATTTTTATCTTATCAAAAACACTTTTTTCATTCAGAAAAATGTTTGAAGAGTTGTGAGTCATAAGTATTTCAGCATTAGATAAGTTTTCTTGTCGTTTGTTGGCAGATGAATATAATGTTACTTCAGACTCAGTTTACTCAATTTACAAGTACAGTAAATCGATCCATGCAAGTGGATCCATAAATATGCTTTACATCAGCACTCAGAGTATAACCCTTAATTTTTTTGTATCCTAAGATTTTAAATTTGGAAATTTAATATATATTTTTAGAATTATTAATGATAACTATAGACTATTCGTCTCAATTGCAAAGCGACGTTCATCCAAAGGAATATGATATGATACAAATCCTCCTTTTCTCACTGGAAATTAGACAATATCTTTCATCCAACACAATTATTATTTACATTTAAGTTGAAAAACTTTCGCAAAACACTTCTGCAATTCATCATCACAAGCTCTGTAACATGATAAGTAAAGAAACTGTATAAAATACTTGTAAGTCAGTGTTTTCACCTTGCAGCCTCTTGGCAACTAGACGTGAGATTAATTATTGCGGTTAACCTCTATAGGTCAAGTTGACAGGGTATTATTTACACTTCTGGTTGAACGAGGAATAGCACTCTATTCACTGTAGTCAACTATAATCAACAACAGTAATCTATCCGAGTTGACTGTTGAATTCCAAATTATCCACAAGTCCGGCATCAAATGCATGTAAATTGTTAATTCCTAAAAACAAACTAACTGTTGAAATGTAGATTAAATTTCAAATGCCAAAATCAATCTCCTTCCTTATGAATCACTAATTACAGCAGTCAAATGGAGAAATACTGTAATAATACAGAGGAGAGGCTCAGATGATGCCTCGAGTGCCTCGATGAGTGCCTCGATGAGTGCCTCGGATGATGAGGCACAGACATGGCTTCCTCCAATTAAATTGCATCCCTGCAATAGATTTCTCCAGTTACCGAATTCCTGCCACAAATCTCCTAAGAATTCTTATAAATGATTCAAAACAATCTAATTTCTCAATATTTTCAATTCACACATTCGATGGAAATTAGAATCTTGCTATCACTGTAATTCATTGTGTGAAATTGGTATTCTGACAACATTATCCTACTTTGTGAAGAAATTATGTACGGTATTGTGGGGCCTGGTCATTTCACAAGATGTTGAAATGAAACCTCAAGAGTTGGAATAATGGAAGTTGGAGAATCATTAAACTTGCAACAAGTTGCAATTCCTATTCATTGCAAATCTTTCCTCCGATGACCTGAGTTCAAAAGGCTACGTGGCACTTCAAACGGTGGCTTTTCCTACGAATCAAAATTCAATAGTTTACTTTCCTACGAAGAGCTGCTACATGTATTCAACTTGTATAAGGAATGTGGTATGGTTACTTGTGTCTTGAAGTCACTGTTACTGTTACTTGTCTAATATTGCATCTGTATAGATGTCATTTTTCTGTATCTATGGGTGATACACACAGACGGTTGGCAAGTTCATGAGTATTTTTATAACATCCTGTCCATTTTGGAACGTTTATGGATAATACTATATATACAAATAATAGAGCCCACTGAAGTTGGGAAGTCTGTGAATCATTGAAGTTGATAATTGAATACAAGAAATACCAACGCCCGATTTAGAACTCGGGAAAATTTCTGAATAGGCAGCAAGTATTGTGAATCTGAACTTTACCATGCTTGTATTGATTTTAATTTTCATAACATCACCACTGGTCTATTTCTCAAAGTATAGGCTACTGCTGGTCGTAAAGGTAGGTAACAGAACAGTAATTTGGAAAATGGTATACATAGTTTGCAAGATATGCCACCTCAAGTTACTTTGTAAGAAGTGTCACTTCACGAGAGTCCATCCATACGAATAACACTTAAATTACTGAACAGACAACATTAACAGATACAAATTGAGTGCAGGTCGAGTGCATTTCGCAATTCTTCTTAGAAAAGTCACGATTGAATTTTGATTTTTAGGAAACGCCACGCTTAATGGGTTGTAGGAAACGCCACGGTAGGATGAGGCACGCTACCGTTCAAAATAAGTCTGTCAATATGGATGAATGATCATTGTGATTTGTGAAGTAGGTACTGTGCCAAGAATTTTGAGTCGTGACTATTTCACACAATGAATGCTGGGATCTGGGAACTCGCGCCATCTGTGTTGTTTCTAGAGTTGTATGACAAGTCCTCTCAACATTTTCAATTATTAGTTTACTCACAAGTGTGTTGGCGTTGGGACTTGGGAGGTATCAATGAACTGTGCCTGATCGCATTTGACAGGAGATAAGAGAAATGAACTTTTAAACAAGTCAGGTTGCATATTTGTATGATCGTTGGGGCACGGCAAAGCTATTTATATAGGTTGCTAGAGGAATGCAATAGTCTACACTGTTTTCTGGAAGTTGAGGTGTATGCGAGTACTGAAAACCTAAAAATAGAAGCTTTCTCGACCATGGGAACCTGTCGAAGCTAGGGTCAATTTCCTTCAACTTTCCTAGAATCAAAGACAATACCATAATAGAATGCAACGATGGAATAAATTCTTATTATCTAGTTCAACGTTTGTAAATTTATTTATCACACAATTTAAAATCAAGAATATATTTTTCTTCTATATTGCTACAATACTATAACGGCAACTACGTTTTATATTTTAACAGTGATGCACAAAGCACAATACACTATAAAAATACACTACTAAACAGTGACTATGGTTAGAAAGAAAAGAATACGATATATTATATATTTTATCTCTGCTACATTTTTGGTTCACTAATATGTTTAATTTTTAAATAGCATACGTTCATACACTCTATACCCTCTAGATGTGATCCTACTTCAGTTTTTTAGTCTCTTTTACATAAATTTTGTGAAGGAAATACAGTATTTCTGTTTTCTTCATTCATGGTAACTTTAGAGTAGTAAATAAGGACGGTGAACCATTTCTCCATCGACAGGATCCACGATGGAGAAAGATCTGTCAAATAATATTCCTGAATGAGCCCTCATTAGTGAAAAAGAAACCACAAAACGGAACCGATTACGTTCCCATCCTATTCAGCTTCACCCTCGTCCTTTTACAGCAAACTTCCTCAATCATCATTGATGTCTTTAATGGCTTACATTGATTGAAACCTGATAGTTTTTGAAGATCTTACCAGAATATCGTTGTATGAGTGCCCGCTCAAAGATAATTTTATACCATACGAAAATACTTTATTCAATTACTTTCAAGATGAGGTTGTGTAATCATATTGAAAGGGGTCTTTGAACTGACTTTCTAAAGCAATCAACTTATGGAGAATATTCTATGGATGGAGTCTCCAACTTATAAATGTTGGAATATTCCATCAGATAACACGGCTACTAGTTTACCCAAGGTAGATACGATCTGTTTTTGTAAGGAATCCGTTATTTAATCATACGGGATATACCATGTTATCATTGGAATGAAGTGTATCTCTGACTCAGAGCTAGGATTTTCCAATAATTCTAAAAATATGAGCATTAGTAGCTTTATAAATAGCCCATATAATCGTATGTGTATTTGCAATGTGATACAATTTGTATTTAACAAGTTGTCCTAAATTGATTTATTTTAATAATATTTAAGGCTATAGATGGACGTAGGACGATCTTCAAGTGACAACTAATATTTCAAAATCAGTTTTTCGACAAATGATGATTAAATTAATATTCTCATTAATTTATCAGGCGTAAGCAGTAGTAATCAGGTAATTAGGACATACAGCATTCTCTCCAAAAGATTGAAGAAGAAAAGATAAATCTTCGGTTTTGAAAAAGAAGTATCTAAAAAAATCAATAACCATTAGATTCATTTCAATAATATTAACAGCCACCGACTTCCACATTATTATGCAATGTAGGCAAATAAAATAAGAAAATTACTTGTGTTTGAATTTACTACAGGTTACAAAAATGAAAGAAGATAAAGTGGTTAGTAACAGTAGCAGGTAACTGGAATGAAGTACGATTATCACGGATCCGCGGAGTCTCGATTGTCGACCTGTGGGTTGGAGGAGGAAAAGGGCAGAATGTTGATGAGGATGTGGCAAAGGGCATCTCCTCAGCGACAATAAAACAGGCGTGACTGCGGCTATTATTGTCAACCGTAGGCCGGAAGTAGGAACTTTTTATTTTTACTTTCGTCTTTCCAGTTTTCTATGTGAGTGCGCACGCCAAAAGGGAGTCTCACATCCTAGCTTCAAGCAGCAGCACCTTACACCGTTTTTAGTTCAGTGCTTCATGTGGGAATAGTGTTCGGAATAAGGTGGTTTCCTGAGACTGTGTGGAGGTGGCAGGTGCCCACTTGTCTCTCTCACTGCCGGTCAGATGGATGGAAGGACAGACGGATGGGTAGTGATCCTAACAATCATCTCGTCTGGGCGTTAATCGTGGCTGTCAAGCTTCATTGCTTTATACGATTTATAAACTCGATGCTCCCATGTTGTTGCTGTCAGGATCCCAACCCAACTAGGCTAATAGTAATTACTGCTGCGATTCATCATTCAAATGATCCAATTTAATTCAAGTTTTTACACTACTATCGCAAAGTGAAAACACGTCAGTGATGTTCTTCTCTGAACATTCCCTCAACATTCACCATTACATGTTGGATCGTGAAATAGTTTCCTCAAGTGAAACAATAATGTGTTGGATGTGCTGCTCGTTTTCAATGAATCAATTACATTATTATTGTCAAAAATAGCAGGTTTTGAAGTACTTGAGAATAATTTTTTGAAAAATTATCAGGTGAATTTAAAGTCGACTGATTATGAAGAGGCGGACCGGATTTTTCTCGTTCATATTACGCGCTATTTGTAAAGGATTTGCGCCACATTATTATAAAGTACAACTAACATTGTTAAATTTTTGAAATTCGAAATATTGAATAGTTGAAAGGACGTTTTGGTCAATTAAATTTGATTATATATTTTAGCATAATATTCATGGATGCTAGAGAAACTTTTGATATTACAGGTTGATATATTGCTGCAAGTCCTAACAAGCTGCTATAGCAAACATCTATAAAAAAAATTATACACAGAAAAATTGAGAATTTTGAATGATTGTGACTTGAAATTAAAATTGGAAAATTTAATGACAAAAATTATATGCCTGTACAACTGAGATGGAACAAAAAAGTAGAAAATCAATTAACACCAATGTATCTGTAGGATTTGATGGGGGGAGTTTATATCCGGCACAACTCTACTTTCCAATCAGGTCCAGATCGACAATCACAAATGATTGACTCATTTAACCCGTTATCAGCAATGAACGCTTCTACGAGCTCTAAATGTTCAGTAAATGAAGGACTAACAATCTGTTGAACTGTTGTTGGTGTCAGTTTTTCATCGTATTCAATTGAAAGTTTATGAAAAAAACATGTTTTAAACACCTCTAAATCATGAGAAAAGCTGATGAAGTACTACCAAACTACCAATTATATACTGAATATTTTCCTTCTGAATGATTTTGATTCCGCAATCGTATCAAGTTGAGAGCTTGTGCGAGCGGCTGTTTATAATCAAAATTATGGCCTAAACTGGTTGTGTTTTAAATTCGAAAATGATTATTTCGATTTCTAAAAGGGTAATTTGCATTCCGTTAAATTTTTTTCCACTTCTAAAACTGGTTGAACTACAAATTGAAAAGCTCTGAACAATCAATTATCTGTGAGTTACTTTGAATTTCTGATCATCGTAAATGAGTTGGTGACATAAATTTCGGCAGGTTTCATCTTCAGTTTCTCCTGCACTTTGGTTCTGCAGATGATTCTGGTAATAACATTCTTCTCCAGTATATTTACAAATTTGAGTCAATAGAGCAAGCCACTACCATCTCACCATTACCAGGATTCGCCAAGTGTAAATCAATAGTTTATTCTATTTGGTCAAATTCTACATAAATTGATTTTCATCTGGTAATAATTGAGGTGAATCTATAAAATATTTAGTTCATAAGCATTTTTAAGCCAACTTGTAAAACCCTGTACCTATTTAGTAAATTTTTTAAGATAATATTGAGATAAGTCGATATGTTATCATTAGGCCTTGTTACTTTCACGAGAACGACGACATTCTACAATTTTATGATCAAATGCCAGTAATAGTTCTATTGCTTATTGATTTTTAGAGGGCAATACATTCAAATTAGAACAGTTCAATATTGGAATTGAAGATTACGAGCCAAGATTATTCTTGAAAATATTGAGATGATTAGTTACAACATTGCATTATTTTTTTCCGTATGACATGAGAAAATATTTGCACATTGATGGTCAATGACATTTAATTTAGAGGTCATTAGTTCAAAAGGAAAATTTACCAATTTCTTCACATTTCTGTAGCTTTGATATAATAAATCTATCATAGAAATATTCATTCACCGGTTTGATCCCCCTAATGCGCACTTTATTGCAAAATTCATTGCATCAATGTTAAGTGTATTTTTTGAGGAGTCACAACTGTAGTAAGCTTTTATTTTTCTATAGCAATAAATCTCATTAATCAAAAAGTGGCTGAACCTGAATTATAACTGATCAACTAATAAAATGATAGCCTCCATTGTGAAAGGAGAACGAGAAATAAACAGGTGTAGATCAATCTACAAGGTTCTCATTTCAAGAGTAATTAATCTGATGCAGTGAGTTCTGTTGTTGATGGAGATAATTTGTTGAGGAAGATCCAAAAAAGGAATCCCTAATTGAATTGAAAGTACCAAACGCCCAAACCTGATCTTTTTAATAATGCAGCGAGAATCGAATGAATCAAATTTGGAGATGACACTATGAAAGAAATCAACTCGTTTTAGTTTCACTTTATCAAGTTCTGCAACTTCATCTCACTAATTAGATTTGTAGCTTCTGAATGATTATTTATTAAAATTTTTGTGGTATATATGATAATACTCCTTTGTGTCTTAGTGATAGTGAGGTATCTTATCCATCTTTAAAAGATTTCGTGTTGAGAAGCCTACCTGAACAGAATCCCAAGTGAGTTTTTGCTCATGCAGTCAGACAGCCCAGTTTTGATATGATATGCCTATACCCTATAGTTACCTGGAAATTTGTTTGCGTTTTTACGTGTGATCTTGATTTACAATCCCTCCAAACATATAGATAATTGAAAGGAAAGTACTTGCGCGATAAACCAAGTCCTCTTTAAAAAAATATAATCCCTACCATTTTGTATCTTTGTCTCTTCCAAATTATGGGATATCAATATTGTGCTTGTGTGCCTAACACCATATTGATTTGATTACATAGTTCTTAAATCCTGGTTCAAACACCAGAAATTATTATACGGTCCCGTTTGTGGAAAAAATAAGATATGAGCATAAAATTTCTTGTTTGTTTGGTTCCAAATTGTTCGCTAGCTATTATCGCCAAGCGAGTTCTAGAAGATACTTTTTTATGCGAATGCCATGTATAAAGGATAAATTGCCTATTGTCTATTCAGATTGGCGTGTTTACTCATTAGAGATAAATCAATGATAAAAGTACTTGTATATATTTTTCAGACCATTATTTGCAGCCCAACAGTTTCCCACGAGTTTTTAATTTTAAAAATCTGGTGTGGCGCACTCACACAACTTTCCTTGCCGTTATCAAAATTGATCACCTGACGCTAGTGTTCCCGCGCATCTCAAGTCTACTATTCAAAGATTTGAGCCAGCTGGTGACAGGGCATTAACCCTGGAGACACACATGAGGTCTGCTATCTCTTCATAGTGGATGATTTAATAGAATCAACAATAATTTGCAATTGAATAATCACATTTTCTCGAATTTAAAGCTTATTTTCAATTTTAGGTGAAAATGTTACTGAACATTAATTGTAGAGATTTTCATGCTCAATCTACTCCACTTGATTTTTTTTGTTTCAATTGTATCTGAAGCCTGATAATTGGGAATCTATCTGCATTGATGGGGCGGAGCTCCTGAAATTTTTACAGATATGGGACTTGTGGAAGTTGATAGAGCTTATCGATGACTATTTTAGGTATGAATTTGATCAAAATCGTTGGAGCCGTTTCCGAGAAAATCACGAAAAACCCTGTTTTTGACAACTTTTTTGCCATTTTAGCCGCCATCTTGAATTGCATTTGATCGAAATTGTTCGTATCGGATCCTTATAGTGAAAGGACCTTAAGTTCCAAATTTCAAGTCATTCCGTTAATTGGGAGATGAGATATCGTGTACACAGACGCACATACACTCATACACACACACACACACACACACACACACACACACACACACACACACACACACACACACACACACACACACACACACACACACACACACACACACACACACACACACACACACACACACACACACACACACACACACACACACACACACACATACAGACCAATACCCAAAAACCAGTTTTTTGGACTCAGGGGACCTTGAAACGTATAGAGATTTAAAAATTGGGGTACCTTAATTTTTTTCGGAAAGCGATACTTTCCTTACCTATGGTAATAGGGCAAGGAAAGTAAAAAGCAGTCCCTTCGAAGTTTTACTGTCGTTAGTATACAACAACAAAATGAACGGATCGTTTCAACAGAATAACAAAACCTATCATGTGATAAATGATGAGTTTTAAACTGCTGTATATGGATTTGTGGATATCGTGTTTTCATGTACAGTACTTTCTTTCCAAATCGAACTAAATAATATTGACTTATTTACTACTCTTCAGTGACATGTTTGGAAGGGGAGAAATTCCTACTTATAATCATCTTAAATTCTTGAGGAAGTCATCTCTTCTGTTTATTTCCGGCAGAAGCTCAATGCTAGTAATAGATCGTAATGCATTGAAAGAATGCACTTAGCTCAAATTTCAAATGTCTTCATTACCATGAACCTTGAGCCTAAAATAATTCCAAAACAATACACTTCTTTTGTGATCATACAAGTATACTTATTAGAAAGCACTATCCGCACTATATTTTATCATGCAGAGTTACTCATATTATTATCTCTCATTTATAGTGAGAATAATGCTAATATTAAGGAGTAAATTCATTTCTCATTGGAGACTAGTCTTAGGATGATGGTTTTTGTAAAGTTTTCGGATACTGCAATTATTGTTTGGGAATTGTTGCTATTGAGGTCAAAAGCAATGAAAATGGAATGTTATTGGATTAAGATTGAAGTTCATAATGACGATAGAGAATCAGATTTTTATTACCAACACATAACTCATCTCTAAATTAGTGAGGACATCATGAAAATTAACCGCTTTTCAATGTTACTAGATACAGTACACACGTTCAAAATTCGTATTATACGAGTGGCCTATAATATACATAAACTGTAAGTAGATTATAACAAATGATGCAAGTTTGTAATTTTTCAAAATTGATTATATGATCAGCCCAATCTTATAAACTTCAAAAAATCTATAGCAGTCTATAATTATTACAAAATGGAACTGATATCAAATAACTCAATCCTGTAATTTATTACTGGAACAGGAAAAATCTGTAGCCGAAACTTATGAATCTTGTAGTTTCACACTGTAGTTGTTTTGTAGACACATCCGTCACTTGATTTATTACGATCCATACAACTCGACTGTTTAGATAGTCCTGCTGATCTGATGTGCAAGGTAGCCTACTCCTCTCAAATCACAGAAGGCTACTTTACTCAACATTCAGTTATTAGATGTTGAATTACTGGCTACTCGAACGCCTTCATAAAAACTCAATTAATAACGAACATATAATAAATTGTAGACTATAAGTTGATGCTAATTGTTAATATCTCAATTTTTGTATGATTAGAACATTTGATGAATACAAATGTAAAATATCAGTTTAATTCTAGAAAGCAATTAACGAGTAGAAAACAAAACTATACAAAATTTTAGCCAAAAATCTAAAACATCCTTTTCAACATATTTCTGAAATCAAATTCGTTTATCTTTATTATTTACCATTCAATCATTATAATATTATAATCTCTTGTAACTGCTGGGGAACTGTCATATACTATCCCATCCTTATTCGTATTTTAGTTTCTAGTCTGGTTTAAAAGTATACTGAATACTGATCTTGACATAATCAAGCTGCCGCCTGTAGGACTAATAGAACAATTTATCGCTTTGCACAGTTTCTGTTGCCAGTTCAATTTCACAAACTGCTGTTCAGCAACTGTTAAAAAGCGTCAACATCCTTATTAACAGCAATAAGTGGCGCTACCCTAGGTGAACGGCAAATAAAAGACATTCTAGTAGTAATTCGTAAATAGCCTTCATTTGTGAGACTTGAAAAGCATTAATTTTTAGATCGGATCTGTTTCCATGATGGAACAATTTTCCCGACTCGATTGATAATGAAGTGAAAACCTCAGCGTTAGACTGAATGGCCACTAACTAGAACTCTATTAATCTCTATTGGAATGTTATCAAAAAAAAAAGTAACTGATCTCATTTGATTTGAAATTGTAATACATTAAAACCAATTTTCCAATTAGTTTTATAAATTGAGAATTGAAAAACTGGTTCACCAACTTCATAACCTGTCTGAAGATAGACAACTTTTAAACAAAAATGTTGGTCTATTTTTCATCTAAATAAAAATTGAACTTCTTTCATTCAGGTATTTCAGATCTACAACCATATATAAGTAATAAATAATAAAGCTGTTTACTAAGTCAAGTCAATGGAGTTTGGATGATCATCTTATTCTCTGAAGCATCTCATATCTTGTTCTTCAATAACTCTGTTCCACTACCACATCATATTATCCTACTGCTTCACTCTTGAAATACCTGTTAACATTTTTAAATGTCTGAAATTATTTTTTTGGCATGTGTACTGGATAAAAAATTGATAACTGTTAAGTATATGTTGGGTGTTGATAAATATTCATAATTTTATCAAATTATTATTTTTCCAGTATCTTACTCAATTCCTCTCTGCTCACTTTGAATTAAGTTAAAAGGTTTTGTGAGAAAATCTCACGACAATATAAGCTTGATTGTGAATTTGAAATTATTGCTCTAGCTGGTTTATCATTTTCATGACATCAATTCCTTCAATTAAGCGAAACTCTTCATTCGAGGAGACATAATTTTATTTCCAGTGAATGAGCGAAGCTTATTTTGAGTTTTAGAGGGCTTTATTGCAAAAATCAATCATTGCTTGCATAAATACACCTCTTGTTATTGAAAGAATGGAAATTTCATGGGTTTAAGAATATGTCAAAAACTAGTAACTGTACATTTTAAATTCATTGTGATTACATCAAATTGACAAGCAGTCGTGCAACCAATTAATCACTTCATACTCTACAGTCTCCATAATGAAACTAGCTACTGGAAATTTAAAATCTCAAAAGAAAAGTGAATTAAATACAGTATAGGATAATCCTTATTGTAAATTTTTGATAAATACTGATCTCCACTGTAACTTTAAATAACCTTTTGTCTGGTGAATTTTTCAAATAGAAAACAATTACTTTTGTAACACCAGGCAGTGGTTTAATCAGGGAGTGCTGATTCTATCGTAAAAAATATGAGTAGAAGGAAGTGATGTAGTTTTCTTTAGACTATTGCTACAAAGATAGTAGAGAATATGATTAATCAATAGCATGAGGAAATTACTCTTTTCTATTTCTATTTTAATTTTCTATTCTATTTCTTTGTTCTCTTTTCTATCCTCTTCTTTTCTATTTGATTTTCTGAACAAGTTTTCTATAGTCCGATTAAATTACGATCAGCACTACACTAAACTCTAGATGAGTTTTGCGTCCGAGTGAATTACCGATTACACAAGTATTCTGCTGCTCAGGTGTGCGAAGTTGGTTCGCAAAAAAAAAACAACAAACTCAAGGAAGATAGCACACTAAATTGATGAAACAGGTTTTCCTTCTTGGAATTTAATTCCCATACCGCTTACATTTCTTCACTTGTTAAAATTACCACCTCTACCTAAATATTATCGACATTTATAGCCCAGCAATTGTAACTCTAATAAAATAATCGCACATAAATGTATGCAGTTTGTGAAGGATTTCCCAAGTGATAAGTACTGTTCGATTGCTGAAACTTTAGAGATGAAAAGGTAATTAGGGTCATTTTCTCATGGACTTCCACTCTTCAAGTCCACTAATACAAAGCTAACTATTTCTTTCGTTTTCATTATTTAATAAACTGTTGATCAATAACCTCCACATCAACTGATACAGCACAATATATCCACAGATACATCGAGCGAAGACTGGAATAAATAATTAGCCCACTTCATATCAAGCTTATTGTTAACAAGAATGATCGCTTTGATTCTTATTAGGATATTACAATTCTCAAAGAGGATGCAATACTCTTTTACAAATACTCATTACAAATTTGTATTTTCCATTTTTCTATGCTTCTGCTCAGCAATCTACAGCCCAATAAGAATAAATTCATGAAGGTTCGTTCTATTACTAATCACTAATCCTGTTGTTCCCGGATAATCCCCACTAATCCTATTGTCCACAACAGTATCGACTGTGAGGAATAAACAGTTGATGCGATGATACATGTCATTGAGTTATTTTTTTAATATGGAGGAGGCCTGACGAATGAAAACTACAAAATCTATCAACCATCTAAGGCTTAATCTTAGTTATTGAATTTAGTCTTCCAATTACTTGCTATTATGTTGGAATTTTCAAATTCAATTATTTCTACTGCAAAGTAATAAAAATGGTCTTCGATAGAACGAAGTTCGAGATCAAGTAGGGAAGAGTCCAATCTAATTACCAGTAGAACAATAGATAAAGGATAAGCATAAGAATAAATTATGGAATTACAATGTACTTCCATAATTAATAAAATTATGTATGATACATGATTAGATATAATGTATGTACATGTACTTATACATTGTACATGTACTTCAAAAATTATGAAAATACAATGAAATTTTCATTCTCATAATGAATTTTCTATATTGCTTGTCTCTGGTAGAACGTAGTAGAAGATAGAACGAGTACGAAGATATAAGTTAGGGTAGTAAATACCCGTGTATTTTCAGTTTGGTTCATCTCTACATATCGCAAGATCAGGACGGAAAGTTGAAAAATGGCAATTTGTGGCAGATAACTATCGAAAGTAATCGATGCTATTAGAGGAATGAATGAAGTTGTTTCACGTTCAGAAAAGTCAGGAATAGTGTAATTGAGTGAATTGGAGTGAGAATAGAATGAGAGAGTTTCTTTTAGCAGTTAAATTGCTATGTGGGTAGAACCTGTTGTAATTTTCTGAATATTAAACATAAACATAAACTTGTATCACATCCGTGAGAGTTGACTTCCATAAAAAACACATTCACTGCATTTTCCTGTAATTCAATTGATGTTCTTGTACAAGAAAAGATTCTTACAGGGCAAACATGGCAAGTCTTGAAGATTGAAGCAGTAGCTAGAAGTAGATAGGAGACCTTTTTTAGGCTTGTTGGGTAGGTCGGCATTAGCATAACTTGATCAAATCGTGAGTGTGCGACCTTCTCTTTATTTACTTCTTGAATAAGATAACTCATAAAACAATTCAATTTTATTGTAAAATAATAAATGTTTCGAAACTCTGTTGCCAATCTGGTCAGGTGAATATAAATTGGGAGATTCAAATTCCTGAGGTTCAATATTTGAAATGCAAGTCATAATACCTGTATGACGAGGCATATCGTAGAAACTCATAGAATATAGAGTCCAGTCATTAACTTAATTGAATCTTGGGACAAAAATGAGAAATATTTTTAAACGATCATATAGCTGATTATTAGATCTAAATAGTATCTCTTTGAAAATTTTGTTAGATCTACTTTAGAAAAACATTGAGAACCAATGTTGAATTTTCTTTCACTTACTAAATTACTTCAAGAACCAATGATGAATGTTCTTTCACTCACTAAATTACTTCAAGAATCCTTTTCGTGTATCAACAAACACTTAAATCAACTTCTCGGCTTCCTTACTATATTAATCAATCACAGTGCGACAGTGTGGAACACAGGCAGACAGTATCTATTCAATGAAGAGTAGTAACAGAAAAAAAGGTATACAATATTATTGTAATCTTCCTTTCTGGTAGTACTAAAGTATTTTCATGATTCGGTTGTGCTATGTAGTTAGTATCAAGTGTATTGGGTCTCTCTGTAAAAATACATGTTCTACGCTAATTGCTCCTCCACTAATTAGGTGATGACTTTATTACCTCATATTCAAAAATAACCGGTTATTCATATAAAAACACCTGACAACCAAAGTACTGTAGGTGTAGAAATTTGGTCGAATTGCGATAAGTCTGGTATATCTATTGCTCAAGTTGAGAAAACTTGTGGTCCCGTTCTTGGGTATGTATGTTTCTGGATCTGGAGACGGAGAGTTGCGAGGCGGTTGATGGTGATGCTGATGATGATGATGATGATGATGATGATGATTGCGTATAAGATAGGATGGTGATGATGATGATTGCGTATAAGATAGGATGGTGATGATGATGACTTCTGAGATGTTCCATGAATGTGATGGCTTGCGACCAACCGGTTCGACTAGGTTTTTTAAGCTTATTCCCGCTGCGGCAAAATGAAGATGACTGGCTGAGATGGGACTGGAGGACACTTGACTTCAAGGGAGAAATGGTCAAATGCTCGCTAAAGTGATTTTGAAACCGGTGCTGTGATAAGTATTTGATGTCACTTTGGAGCTGACAGTATTACAGCAAAGAACTCCAGTTTTGTCTACTCTGATAAATGAATTTTCTTATCTCTGAACTATTTACTATTGGTTTTCTTCATTCCAAAATTTTAACAGCATAGAACCATAGAGCCAAACTGATACCCAACTTGTACTTTGAAATGGAGGGTAAATTTCCTTGAAACCACTCATTATAAAAAATGTCTCTCATCAATTAGTAGATGCATTGAATTCATAGCTCCATAAACAATATTATAACATATCTAAAAAGAATATTCTATACTTTTTTCTAGAAGTTTATTAATTATCTCGTTGGTTTCTTTAAATTTTGTTAGCAACCTACTAATAATGTATTCGAATCCTTATACAACTGTGGATCAATTTAGTGATGTTCAAAACTTCCTCAATTTTTATTTTGTGATTATTTCTCTCCAGAAATTATGCCCCGATCAGCAGCTACCGGATGTGAAAGAGTGGGGAAATCGATTATTGTTGTAGGAGGGACACCAGATGTCTAAAAGTCCCATTCATTATTATTTTCACCCCATTCAACTCTCCCTACCTACAACAATCCGCTCCTCGTCAATTCGTCAGATACATGTAAAAAAGCATTGCACGAATCAAATTGAATAAAATTACACTGCCGCTAA
This sequence comes from Nilaparvata lugens, assembly GCF_014356525.2. NCBI lineage: Eukaryota > Metazoa > Arthropoda > Insecta > Hemiptera > Delphacidae > Nilaparvata > Nilaparvata lugens. Next base: position 46,277,590 of record NC_052509.1, read on the forward strand.
AAACTTTCCAGTAATCAGCTATATTTACTCAGAACTGTGATGGCACAGAAAAATTGAATCTACAGCATTGAAGAAAGCCGTTTTATTTTCCTCTTTGATAAGTGTTAATTGGATTCAAATTATTATCTCAGATTGATATAATAGATTCTATTAGTTCCTCTAAACTCACTATTCATTAATATACAGTATAATGCTTTCAAAAGTTGAGTTTCCTGAAATTTGTCTAGTACGGTGTAATAGGCCTATGTCAGTAACATCGTCTGATCACGGAAAGACTGATGGTTCATAAATTTTAATTGGCATGGAATAATTAACTACCCTCTCATAAAACACACTTAAAAGAGAAAGAGCGACCCCTATGCATGCGAATTTACTAAGCTCTAATCATCGCTGCTCTTCACTGAGCATAAGAACAGCAGAGACCAAATGCGGGTTGACCAACTTTGCAAAGTCACTTCAAGTAAATCGCGGGAATTTCACACCAATGCTGACCAAAGCAGGCAATCTTGAACCAAGCAGTGCGGGAATGATGTGGTTTGTTTCAGAGGATGAGGCGTAGAATGAGTTTGGCTTGGATTGAAAGGGGAGCAAGGGTCACTAAGAATAGTTCTATTAATTCTGCTATTTTACTCAGTTGTTCAGTTTCAGTATTCAAGATAAAAAGAGCTAATCTTTCTTGTAATGGATTCACAATCCTTGTTGCAAACAAAAATCACATTCCACAAATTTAGCCTATGATTCCACAGTAAGGATAGGTTCAGTGGTTTCAAAATTATACGAGTACACCTTCTATTGCTACTTATGAACAAGTCGCTTGCTGCTCATATATCAACTAAATTTTACGAACGTCGAGGTTATACAAAGTGCGGCAAAACCGATCAAGCAGACTGTCACATAAACTGTGAAACTGTGATAGAGTTAATATTTTGCTAGTGGCCAATTTTTGTTCATTAATTAACCACATTTGAGTAGGCAACATTATTTGGACCGGTGTTCATCGTGGTTTTGCCGTCCGCGGTTATCACGAACAATATAAATTTGTGATTACTATAACCATTAAGCTTTTCGACGACAGTTCATCATTCCAATCAGCAACGCCGTTCCTAATGCTAACTAACACAATTCGGTCCTGGGTTCGCGAGATCAAGAGAAATGTAAGTACGCATTAAAAACAGACATATGGTCGTCGCAGATCCATTAGAACGTCAAAAATGTGCAGAAGATAACAGCAGTCCTAAGATAACTGGAGCGTTTTGCTCGTTGACATTATATTTCTTTCAGACTGCAAGTTGAGACGGATTTCGCATTTCAATTTGAAGTTTTATCCTTTTAAAATAATGATTGCTCAAGAATTACGCCCAGCCGACTCCAACCATCAAAATTTGTGTTGGAAAAAATGCTTGTTTGGATCCTCCAAATGCCGCATTTTCAAAAGGCACATTTTCATCTCAATGGATATGTGAATAAGCAAAACTCCCGCTACTGAGCTGAAATTAACCTTCGAATCATTCATTAAATACCGCAACTAACTATTGATGAAGTTAATGCCATACCCTGCGACTTTTGTGCAAGAACTGCTGAAAACTACAAAAATCGTCTTCAACAATGTATTGATACTAATGGCCGCCATCCTTAGAGTGTTATTATTTTTAAACCCTAATTAATATAAAATGTGCAGATTTAGAAAATATATATACTTTCCTCTATCTAACCTGAGCCACTTTTTATAGCTACTTAAGACTCCTTAATCGGTTCTGCTGCACTCTGTATAATTAGACTCCATTTATTATAAAAATACTTGACAGTGAATACAAAAACACGCTCTACTACAAATGAAAAGTTGAAAACTTATAATGACGTGCATTTTTGCAGTTGTATGCCTTGTATAAATGTATCAAGATCAAATTTCCGTGAGCATACCTTGACCGCAAAGTACTGAATGCATGTATAAGAAAAGTATCATTGTTACATCTTGTTAGGCTAGTTACATACACATCGATTTTTGGTCGTACGATATTTTACCGTCCTTATAAATTCTATTAGATTGAACAGATGATTTCAAACATATGATGTTTGCCAAGTTCCGTTTAATCTCATAGAATTCATAGTGACGACAAAATATCGTACGACCAAAAATCGATGTGTGTGTAACTAGCCTTAGTAGGTTAACCTTGTTACAGGTCCACTGTATCATTATCGGGAGATTCTTAGTGCAGTAGTAATTTTTATAATTATGTTTAAAAGTGAAAAATTGAAATTTTTATGAATGCAGCAGTATTTGTAGGACTTATTTGTATAGCAATTTGCTCATCAACTTCACATTTCAACTCTCACTCTTTTATCTTCTTTTAAAATTTATTGTTAAGTTCATTTTCCAGTCATTTTTTTCACTCATTCTCTCATGTTTACTCCTCAGGAATCAGCCGCCATTACGTTCTTCAATAATAATAAAATCATCATTCAATTCATTTCCATGTTGAAGTCATTGTTCAGGAGTTTCAAATAATAAATTCAATTTAAAACAACAGTGAATAATCAATCATTTATTCGTATACATTTTTCGACTGTAAAATGTATATGATGATCCCAAAGTCTTCTTGAAAAGGACACGTTAAAAATGAAAACTTTCTAATTCATTTTAAAGAATCAGACAAACAACTAATTCTGTAAAAAAAAGCTGAATTTCACTATAAATACTTTGGTATCCAGAGACAAAAGCAAGGGCTACCCCTTCTTCGCCTCCCAGAGTATTGTAAAGGGATACTGCATATCAAAGTGGACCACGATGATATCCAATCATATCACATGTGTCATTCAACTATCATTCAATCATAGCATAGTATAGCAAGGAAGAGGATAGTTAGGGCACCAATACTAGTCGTAGAAGGATGTGTGACTCTGCTTCTCGATTAGATAAGTCCAACAGCGGCAAGCGGCATCGCGTCACTTTCCGTACGCATAAGTGGACAAATAAATCAAAACCAAATTGCCTTATTTGGCAACAGACTGCATTCTGGTCTCGCCCCACTAATGCTTCAAAACTCAACGTATAAATCTTCGCGGTTTCTATTCATAAACAAGAGTGACAGGGAAATTATTTCTCGCACTTTTTATGAGATGATTGAAGATTGGGACATCATTCTGTGGTCAGTGCTTCTTCGTGGTATCTGTTAATATATTAATGTTACATTGTAATGGATGTTTTGGAACAGTATGTTATGGAAAAAATTACTCAACACAATGACTAGTAGAGGACAACTCAGGAGGACTAGACATGAGTACAAAGATATAATAATAATAATGGGTACACCGGCTCAACAAAATTGTGTCGATCTGGAAAGAGGAAAATGAAGTGATATTTATCAATAATGCACACATGCAAATTTATTACTTTTCATGCCAGTGTATATTGTAATATCACAATAATTGATGAAATGTTTGACAAGGTAAGATTTTTTTTTGTTTTTCTGAGGATGAGGTTGTGATGTGAACTTAACCCTACTTTGAACATTTTATTAGACAAAATTTAGGAATAGAAGAAGTTTTGGACTAACGCCTGTTTTTTTCCTTTCCGATATTGTAATTTTTAACCGATAAATAAATAAACTCGCACATAAGCCCTGAGCGTTATTGTACATGATTCCCACGTCACCACGTGACTAATAGTAGGGATGATATAGTGAGGTCCACGTTATAATGGCAGTGGATAGAGATAAAAGAACAGCGTTGCCTCTTCTCTGCCTTAATTAATTACATTTCTACACTGTCAAAAACAGATTTGGCATCGTTGCGGAGATAGAAAAGGATAGTTTTTACCTGCTTTGTCGAATTATAGACAAGGATAGTAGTATCAATGTTAATCAAATACTGTCATTATAACGTGGACCTCACTATAGTGAGAGATGAGTGCACCTACCTCGGTGCCACCTACAGTTTTAGATGTGTACCGGAACCAAAAGGAAGTGATTATACAGCTCATATGAAAATCTAGCTTACAGAGAGCATAGAAGTGGCCTCGAGCGGACACCCTTTCAACGATAAAACCGATAACGCGGCTCTTATCTCGATCAAAGCAAAAAATGGTCCCGTCTGTCACAAACACTCTCCTTTGGTTAGAATCTGATTTCTGATAATATGACATACACTAATTTTTATATCTTATAATATGCAGTTAGCCTATGCTAACTTCTAGCTCCTAATTGAAATTAAATATAAAAAAAAACTTCAATGAACATAATGCCATGCATTAAAGTAAGAATTTATTGCAAATCATGTAAAATTGTAAACCTCTATTTCGTGGAATGAAGGTAAGCATTTTCAAACAGTAAGCAAGTTGAACAGTCGTGCTTCATTGTATTGTTTCGCTTCGCTATTCATAAGTGCAAATTTTCCCTAATGATTCTCGCCATGAATTGTGATCCAAGTGAAGCCTCGCAGTTAGTCGTATTGTTTTCTAGTACAGTAGCAGCTACTATTCCATCAACTACATCTCTGGGAGGCGCAGTCTGATTCTATTGTGCCACTCAGTTGAGTCAAACAAACATATCTCTGCTTCAAAACTGGGCCTACGTCTAAAATAACTCAACCCCATAACCCTATTGTTGTATTGTTTCACTTCATCATTGTTAGTGGTTGGACAAATCCCTGGCCTACCCAACGTTGTACATCAGCGTGATATAAAAGAAACTCTTTTATTTTGATCTGACAATATCATGCTATTGCACAAACTCCCTTGTACGGTACGGACACTCTCAGGTTCGGATTTAGTGAATGGAATCATAGAGTGAATGAATTTGATTAAATCCTTTGAAATAATAAACATTTGATTAATACAGATGAATTCTATACTAAATTCATTCAAAATTCACTTCCAATGAAATTAGGGAAGATTTTTTTTTGAAACCTGCCATCACACACTCTGAAGCTGCTCTCTCACTTACTTTCTCCTTGCCTCATCAAACTTTTCTCACCTTATCCCTCAAAATGTATAGTGTCCGTGTTTATTTTAGATTGAAAATGTACAGAAATTGTACACGTGAAAGACTAACCTTATCTGGGACTGTGTCATCACCTAAATTTGGAAGAAAAATAGCACAATGACTACCTTATTATAACATCTTCCAATGTTATTACATTTGTACCGTAAATAAATAAAGGTTAAATAAAATTTGGTTCATGAATCTGAGTCTGAACATGTTTTACAGATTAGTTCTCGAAAAAAGATGGTAACCATCCTTACAAAAGAATCAATCAACGGTGTTCTCAACGTTTTTGCCCTTTACATGTGTGATGTAAATGCTCCTTATTCACCGAAAACCACACCTGAATAAAATTGAAAACTGGTTCACTAATTCGGCAAAGGACTTCTAACAAGCACTTGGAGGGATGTGTTGAATTTCACAAAAATCCAATTCCCAATAAACCGATTAAATTGCAAATTAATGAATTTATTTATAATCTATTCGTCTATCTATGCTATAAAGTTTGAATCAAAACTTGAATGGCAATTCTTTTGAACCACGATTCCATAAGCGACGTCCCTAATGGATCACATTTACTGAAAGCAAAGCATCATAAATCAGCGCGAGCCGGCCGTTCATAGCCGAAACTTTCATCCATTTTCGGTGTGGCCGAGTTATCGCTCGGTGCCGGTGCTGGTGCCGGTGCCGGCAATTGCATATCTCAACGCCGAGTTGTGATTCACGACAGCCAGAGTCGACGTTTATAGCTGCTGCCACCGCTCTGCTGCGCTTAGTGAGATTTCGCAAATGGAATATTGTTTGCCAGAATGATGCATGAAAAGAACGAGTTGGACCGTATGGAGAACACTACAATAGCCAGCAGGATTACTGACTTCTATCAAAGGGGTGAACAACGCTCGTTTCGAATTTTGTTAAAGGAATAATGATTTTGTGTTCTTAATCATCACCTGAAAGGATCAGAGATCATTATCTCGTTTAATTTGTAGACAAGACTGAGTTGTCAAGGAGAGTAATTAAGGAGATTACATTCGAATTTGTACATTCATCAATATTATTATACATTACATAATATAATATTCCGAGATAAAATACTCATCTCATTATTCTTTTTAGACAGACATAATTTTTGGGTGAATTCCGAAGAGGAACTCTCAATTTGGGAGTAGAGATTTATATAATGTTATACTCTCTGTATACATTGTATTGTAATCCTCTATATTACATTGTATATTCTCTTTTCGGGACTAGAGAGTTATTTTGAATAGCATTCTACCATCAAATTTCTTTACAATATTTGCTATTTTCATACCTTTCATTGAATTATGCTCAACTTAAAATACCTAAAGCGCATGAATTACTACTTCTCCACTAATTAATTTTCCCAAATTATGCCTTTTTCTTCACCTGACTTATACTGTCCGCACAAATCACATCAAAACATTGATCGCTTGTTCAATGATATTTTATTTATCATAATGATTCTATAGCTTCTACTTACAGAAAAAAAGAAAAACTTGAGAAGTATAATCCCAGATGATGCTTCTTGTAAAAAAGACTAATTGAATCATCCTATCATGTAAACCAGAAATGAAAATTGCATGACTCAGTTACAGTTTGACACGATAAAAAACTGCTCAGTTATCAAGCACTGTATCACAATAGTAGTTAAACTACTTAGACCCGGTATCTAGGATCCTCATTAAATCTAATGGATCATTGATTTAAATCATTCGATTTAATAAGTGATCAAGAAAGCAGACCCAAGTATTGTTAATCATGGATGGATAGTGTTAGTTATAGATTAATAAATCTATAGGTTTTATAGCCCATTAGATTTAATAAGTGTTCCAGAAAGCAGTCCTAAGTATTGTTAATTCACTGACTTCGACACCCCCATGTACAGAACTAACATTAAAAAATTGGTTATCATGGGGAACTACGTATTTTAGTTGAAGCGTCATTTCGGAAAACGATATTATGAAAGTCTATGAGAAACTATGAAAGTCTTCAAGAAAGACGAGAGATGTCTGATATACGATACTAAATAACATTCTACTAATGGGAAGGAAAACCTAATGACAGGGAATCACAAGAAAGACAAGATGAAATATGAGAGTACAGTATGAGAGGAAAACGTCACAACAGATTCCCGTGAGTTTGAGGTGGTAGCGCATTTGGTAAAAGCATTCTACTCATTTCCTTCAGTAAGAAAATCGAAGCCTCTATTAAGGAGACTGTGGAGCGATTTCAACGACGAAAGCAATTTCTTGAGGCAGGAACAATTTAGCTTTTCTTTTCTATGTAGTCTACATTACTTTGTTTGTGTCATGTTATATCTACGAATCTATCAAAACACAGAATTAGAAAGCTCATAGTTCTTATCTCAAAAATAATCATCCTCCCATTAGAGCTAGATTAAAATCATCAAAATAATGTTTTTTACATGTAATACACTCTTACATATTTTTGAAAATATTTTTCAATTACAATATTAGTTTCCGGTGGGAGCCCATTATCGACCTGCTATGCAAATTTACTCAATTTATTGCAACTCCTGTATTTTTAAAAACATTGTCATAAATAATTAGGTAAGCTTAGCTTCCTCGCTATGAAATGGGCTCCAAGTTTTTTCTTCCAGAACAAAGCAATTTTCTTCTTTGTCCACACAACTACGAAGCAATTTAGCGGGGAGATTATCAGGCGAAGTTAGCGAACGGTGACAATGTTTTGCCGAAGCTCACCGATGCAACTTGAACTTAGCGGGGACTTTATGATCGCCAGTTGCCCCGGCAATCAACAGGGTCACTTTCATTTGTTTATTTTATTGCTCCCTTGATCCCTTTCTCGATTTCTAATCTCGACTTGCAGGGTGAAACCTCCAAACTACCCAATTTCGTACCCTCTCTGTGTCCCACTCTACTTTCCACAAGTGGTGGCGAAATAACAACGAGTCCCCCATTCAAATACTGTATTGTGAAGCAATTATCATTGTGGTGAACAGTACTTGACTTTTGGAAATCGGAGAATCGTTCTGCATGACCAAATTTACTCATCAGCAGAATACTTTGTTAAAAAATTGATATGGGGATGGCACTTAATTAGGAATTGAATAGCTTTGCAATGAATACTCTTGAAGATCTCACTTGTACAGTATCTTTATGAGATTCCATATTGATTCTCTCTTCCCTATTTTTCCTATTCCGATAATAGTGATTGAACTGCATTATTTTGCAATTTCCACAATTATTAGTGTATTTGTTTTTAGCATTGTGCATCAGAGATTACTGAGAGGTAGTGCATTCCATTTTAATATATCATTATAATTTTATGAATCCAGAAGAGATGAGAATAAGATAACAAGAGTATGCTGTTATAAACATACCATTATACAAGTATATACCATAATAATGTATATAAAATTATATCTCATAAAGGTATAATTTTAAATATATTATTATTCATTTGCATTAACCAATGCACAAATTAACAATTACATGATTGGAAAAAAATAATTTAAAATTTAATAATTATAATTTAAAAGATAAACAAGAGACAAGAATAAGCAAGGGTATTTCATCAAATTGATACTTCCAGAATTCTAAAAATCTAATTTTTAACGATTCAGGAGATATACAATACCCAGTCGAGGAGACTAATGAATTTGACATTTGCTTATCTAAGTGGATCGCCGCTGAAGTCAAGCAGACTTCATATTTTTGCACCACTGACTCATACCAGCCCAATGCAGAAATTAAAGCCTCTTGAATGAAGAATCCATAAAAAAAGGGAATTCTTATGACGACACAACCTGTCAAAGTCGCAACGATTTTAGGTGTGTTGATTAAATCGATTTCACGCCAATAAATTAACCTTCAAATTACCATGGAGCTGCTTGGTTGAGTTAAATTTGCATAAGCCTATGCATTAATTTGCTGTAGGGGCAGTGCCACTTGCCACTACTAATCACTAAATTAAATTCAGTTGAACCGGGCTTTGAGTTGACTTGCCAATGAATATTCCAGTAGAACCGATCAAGTGATTACAGATGGCTCACTGCTATTGATTGATAAAGTGGAATATAGTACAGTATTATAAGCTGTTTGGATTATGAGGTAATATTATTTGAGAATCATGAAATTTATATTTAGAACCTATTTGCTGTATATCAGAACGATAGTGCATGCACTTGAACTCAAAATCCAACCTCAATTGCATTCAATTTGAATAAGAACAATTAAGCTTATCATACTACTTGAACAAATATTTGTATTGGTGAGTGTGAAGATAAAGTAGGTAAGCATGGCTGTTCGCTATGTCTGCTCCGTACTGACCAAATCTCAAAGGTCATAGAATTGGAAACCTTCCATCAAATGTGAAATTTATTTACATCCCAGTAAACTTGAATTGTTTGAATCAAATGCATGGTGCAACTTCCAATTATAAACGATCTGAATGCAAGTGTTGCAGCATTTTTACAGGCTAAATTATCTCTAAATAGTTCTCCAATATGCCTTGGATTGAGATTCCTGTTATGGAATGTAAAAAGAATTTATTGTGAATGAATCAAATAAATATACTCCCATTAAAGTAATAACAACAACCAACACATAAATATTTAGTATTCTATTGAGGTGGAGTGTTGAAATCTTGAATCATACATAATACATGATCAAGACACTAATCATACCTTGTATTTTTGATGTGAAAGGTAAATTATGCTTCTGGATTTGAATATTACCTGGAACAAACAGAATTTCAAAGATTAGTGTGGCTCATTTGAGAAAGAGTATAGAGTTTATTAGAGGCTGGACGAGTATAATAATTTATTTCGTTCAACCATGATTAATATTTTACTTTAGGAAAAGTGCAACTCAAGTGCATCGCTCATGTGCTCTTTTCCAATGTTATTGTTCCATTTCAATTGATGCAACTAAGTTAAATAGCAAAGTTCTAAAATAAGTCTCTTGATTGGTAAGAATAAAAATTTAAAACAGTAGTGGAGAAATAGTGGGAATCTGTTGCTTCCACCTGCAAAGACCTGAAATCTCTCCACTTCATTAATTCACGAAGAATGGTAATTCTTCTCTTCATAATAGGCTTCTGAGTACTGATGCTATCAGTGTTAATAGACCAGAGCGTGGTCCATCTGCATAAACAAAGTTGAAGGCTATTTTAGAAGTGAGGCACGCTTTCGAGGCACCAATTTTAATTGCGTCTCATTCACACACCTACTGAACAAAAGGCCTGCAAACGATGATCCTCCCTTCCCCCCAGCATTGCACGCCGCTTTCTGTTGAATTTACGACCGATAAATCTTGGACAAAATAAATGAAGGGAAAACACAAAGGGCACGCCGTATGTGTGTGTGTGTGTGTGTGTGTGTGCCACCTGGCTTTGCTGTCTGCAACTCTGCTGAAACGCACGCGATTTTTTGCGATTGAACATTCACTTTTTCATTTTTGCAAAGTTCAAGTGCAGTTCAAAGTATCCTAAGTACCAGACGGAAACACAGCAGCTGCTAAGCATTTGCCAGATGGAGCACTGCAGCAGCATTGGATTGATGTGGATTGTTTCAATTAAACAGCGGTTGGGATACTCAGGGTAATCTGTCACTGAAATTCACTTTAAACTATCAGCATTGTTTGAATGGAACTATTCAGTGTTATTTATGGAGGAGTGCTGTCAGTTCAAAGTGAACCTTCTATAGGAAACTGTGACAACTGCTTTAGAAGCCTGACAGGAAGGAATTAAGTACTTTTGAAAAAAATACAGGTTTAGTACCACGAGATAGGCACACACTCATTGGCATCTTATTTTGCAATATCAATTTCTATATGTTTTACAGCTCATAAGTTAACAAAATATGTTCAAGTGTCAAAATTGTATTTTTGCAATAGTGTAAAATGTTTTTTACCATTCGTTATTTCTATCAAATGTATTGATTTTCAATCAAAATGGATATCTTGATAAATGAAGAGAGCAGATGAGAAAATGTAACATGCTGCTTGAAACTTGAAGAGCACAGTGATAATATTGATTAAAATAGTCACTCTTAATGAGCTTTCTAGGAACCGGACATCAAGGTTCTATAGGTGGATGCTTCGGAGCTTGAACCGTGAACATGTTGTAATAATTAAATTGAATTGCTGCCTTAATTTAAATCCTCCAATTGATGGGATGGATAGCATTGTTGTCCTCTTCCATGCCTAATTTACCTAATTTGCAAATTCACAAAAAATTTCAGTCTGTAGAGATTAGAATATCTCAACGATTTTACTTAATAATTAAGGACTATTCTTATCACCAACTAATGCATTTTCTGATTATTAAAGAAAACTTTCAAGCTAGTTGAATTTAAACCTTTGTAATAATTATCTAACAAATATAATTTTTCATGTACACTGTATAGTTTTCAAATAGATCATGAATGTTAATAGACACTCAATGGAAATATAATGAATGTTGGAATGGGCTTTAATATGGAATTTTCAAATATGACGGTCCGAGATCGTTGTTTGGTGATCGCCTTTTGTTTTTTCTCAGATCTTAGAAATTGAGAGAGCTTGCGAAATTGAATCAGTCTTTTATGACGTCACTGCGATTCACGCAACTGCTGTACCTATTTACGGAGCACATTTTACCACTGACTAATTTCCCTTCCACTTCCCATTTCAATGGATGTCTACAATCCAGAATAGCAGACGATGACTAACGAAACTTGCAAGAAGTAGGCCCACTCTACTCTACTTGGCGACTTTTTTGGCAGATGGCATTTTGGCAGACATGTTCAGCCCTATTCGAAAACCGTACTGTTAGTTGGCACCTATTTTTAACCATTTCCTCATTGCTCAAATGCTTTTTCCTTTGATCAGTACACAGACTCACACTTTCATGAAAAATATAGGGTTCTGAAATGGTTTTAGAAATGAAATCGAAAGGGCTCATAAATGAAATATTATTTTCTCATCGTCTCTACATACATTATCATATATTTGTAGGAGTATGCAATTCAAATTGTTCATCTCTTAGAATACAAAAATACGATATAAAGCACTCAATTATTACATCACATTACATGTACAATTTTCGCTCTATATGCTGAACATAGATTCGTTGTTTCTTCATTTCGTCTGGAGGAGCTTTATGGACTAATTGTGAGGATAATAGAAAACATTTTGCCATATTAGTTATAATAATGTATATTAAAAGACTTGCAAAACTAATGACAGTTAGACTACTATAAACGAAATTATCTGTGGTTTGTACAAAAAAGTTATTGGCCAGTTATTACCAGTTATTAGAAAGGTTATTCGTTATTAGCAGGGTCGCTATATCAGCGGCCCTATATGAGCAGGTTTTACAGTATATTCGTAAAATCACTTTAATTGTATCAAACATATGAACGAAATAAAAAACAACATGAGGGGTTATCTTGAGCCTTGTTAACAAAACTGCTAGAGAGAGTATTGAATGAGGCGGCGTAAAATTTGAAGGAATTATACGGGGCATTGGGTTGCAGACTTGGACTAATTTTAATGTAAATGTATAATGCGTATTTGTGGATAGTGCAGCATAATCATTACATTCATTACATAAAAAACCATAGCTACAGCATTCAAACAATGAACACTCATTATTATTTCATTTTTTACATTGCATCATCATAAATAATTCATTCAAACAGTGTATACCCTAATTATCTATCTGTGCATTCGTTACATTGCATGAACCGATTCACAATTCATACAGTATTTTAAAATGACAGTCTTTCTGTTGAACAGGTGCTAAAACTGGAGAAAGGCTCGCTGCCAGAGAAGATGGTGGAGTTGGAGTTGAGCGGCGGCTACGAGCTGAAGCTGGAAGCGGGTGCCGTGACGAGCCACGGGCATCTGTACCGTCTGCACGTTACCGGCTTCCAACGCGTGTTCGTGCTGAAGGGAGCCCTGGACCACGTGACCGCTGCCAATCTGCACGTGCAGCTCGCCAACTGCTCGTACCTGTTGCTGGAGAGCAGCTCTCTCCGTAGTGCAGGTGGCGGAGTGTCGTTGCAGCTGGCCAGAGTCAGCAAAGTGGTCATCCAGTCAGGGGCGTTCCACTCGCTGCTGCAGCTCACCGTCACTGATGTGCCCTCCCTCGAGCCGGCCTCAAAGGCCTTCTACACTAGCATATCACGGGACCGACCTAGCACGCAGGTAAGACGTCGCCCAATTTCACACATATAATTTCCCTATTTCCTTATTTCACTTTTCCTACATCGCCTTACTACCCTTATTTCGATTTCGCTACAGACTGCGGTTTAAAACCAAAAAGGTTCAAGGCTAAATCTTATTATAGTAATCGCTTATCAATATCAATACCGTAATACTGTAGTAGGGTCCATGTTATAATGACAGCATTTGATTAACATTGGTGTTGCTATTCTTGTCCATTATTTGACAAACCAGATAGCGATATCCTTTTCTAGCTCCGCCACGTTGTCAGATCGTTTCATACTTGTTAAAAAGTAGATGATTATTAGCTTGACTCAAATTCTGCGAGAGGAAGTTTTCAAGTATTTCTTGAAAGCAGAAATTGTTCAAAGAATAACAGAAATTTCCCAATTTTGTCTGAAATTATACATCTCAAGTTCTTTCAGAAATAAGATGTTAACTAGAATCCTGAAAGAAATGCGTGCTAAGAATAATTGTAAAAATGAAAAAGGCTGATTGAAGCCTACTCTTACTTCAGTGAATTGGCTTCTACTAATATGAATATAATCTTTATATTTTTACAATTTTGTTGCTGCACACAAATTATTCAGAGAGAACAATATCTCAAGCAGTATCTTAGTTTTAATAAATCTTGTTATCTCTAGCAGTGTTTCTTGTTTTATAAAAAGGAGTGAATCAATTCGAAATCTTTTTAAGACAAGAAAACAACATAAAGTTGAAGGATGGGAATGGGTTCCAGTTTTACTTGAGTCAATTCTCACATGAGCCCTAGGCTTGGGTAATAGGAGATATTGGAATTATGGTCGTGATCAGAAATGAATGGTCCAAGTTTTAGAATCTACAGATGGACTTCTGAGCACCGGGATGTAATTTTGATATTCATTACTCCAGATACCCTCAAAATATTGAAATGAATCAATACCTTTCTAATATTGGAATGGAATCAATCACTTACCCAACACTGATATACAATTATCTGCCAAATAGCCTACTCCGGAACAGAAGGCTGGAAGGGTTCTTGACTGTACCAACTTTAACTTGATTCAAATGTTCATGATCTGATAAGGAAAAACATCAAAACTGCTTCAAGAGTGAATTCTATTACCCATTTTTCAACTTCAAATTATTTTTTTATGGATATTTCGATTGAAACATAATGCTTCAAATTAAATTATTTTTTCCAGATCCTTCTCCAGCGAGTGAGAATAGAAACGTTGGAGACACAGGTTTTCCCATCAGCCCTGGCCGAACTGGTGGTGAGGGACAGTGAGATAGTGAACGTGAACAGTGAAGCAGTGGACGCCATTGAGCTGCGCCGCCTGAGCATCATCAATTGCTCGCTGAGTCGCGTCAAAACCAACGCGTTCTCTTCAAAAGTGATTGTCGCGCACTTCGAAATCGACAGCACCACCATTGGCCTGCTGGCCACCCACTCCATCAGCTCTGGCATTTCCACCATGATTGTTTCAAACAGCCGGTACGTCAAATGAGAAATTCTACATTTATTCATATGCAAATACAATTCAGATAAATTCAGGCATTTTTACTGATAAATTGTAGGCCTAATTTATGAATATTTTGAGAGAAAAACTTTGGATTACATGGAAGAAACATAAATCTATATTATAATAAAGGAAAGAACTGGCTTATACACGTACGGGATAGGAAATTCACGAATGACGCATCATCAAGTCTTGATCAAGATTTGATGTATTATGGAGTATGATGTATTTAAATAATGGAGTAAAGTAAACCCTTAGTGCCGGTTGCACAAAAGCCGGTCAAGTTTTAATTGTGATTAATTCCACGAGAAGCCGTCTTATCAAAAAGGCCTTCTCTGATTTGTTCACCTGTAATTAATCACGGTTAAAATCTAACTGGCTTTTGTGCAACCGGTCTTTAATATTTTATGTGTTTCAAACACCTGTGTATACCAATACCTACTAGTAGGTATTGATAATACTGACTTGTGAATATTCAAGTCTTTTATAGAATTATGGCAAATAAAAAATTTGATTCTAGAACTTAATTGATCAACTTGAAACTCTGCATATAGATTCTTAATTAATCAAAGATAGTTATAGGTATATTTAAAATTCTTTAAGGTAGGTCTATAAGTGTATTCTTCAAGATTTCAGTTTGTCAAGTTTTTGATTGGACCTTTTCGGAGCACGGGTTACCTGCTAGTAGGAAATATTAAATAGCTACGATAGTAGAATTGTTTGTTATACGAATTCTACAATACTGTATATGAATTTCATATTATAATATTTAGTCCAGTCAAATGATCGTTTTCCAGGAAACAGCCCCGAAAGAATTTTTCTCGACGGTTCTATATGTATTTTGGGGCGCTGAGTTCTAATCTAGAATTTGCTGACACGACAGAGGGCGGCTTCATCCCCAAAACCCCCCCAAAAAAACCCTAAAATTTCGGACATTTTTATTTTTTCTATTTAATCTCGAAAACTTCGATATTTTTGAGAAAAATCATTCTCTACAAAATTAAAGATAATAAAATTTCCAATAAGTTGAATGGTCGTGAAGGATTCTACCATTTTTGGTTCCGGAGCTACGAATTAAAAAAAAGTTTTTTAAGTGTTTTTCAAAATTATGCAAACCCACCACTTCTACCCTATACAACTTGGATATGTTTCTAGTATAGATAAAAAACCACACATCACGTGAAAAAACAAATTATTCTGAACAGGATTCCTTAGGAATTTTTGAATTAAATTTAGTAGTGGGGGGGAGGGAGAATACACCAAACTTGACAAAAAAATAGTATTCCCCCTCCCTCCACTACTAAATTCTAAAATTCCTTAGGAATCCTGTTCAGAATTAATTGTTCTTCCACGTGATGTGTGTTTTTTTATCTAAACTAGAAAAATATCCAAGTTGTATAGGGTAGAAGTGGTAGGTTTGCATAATTTTGAAATCCCCTTAAAAAATACATTTTTTTTGGAAATTCGTAGCTCCTGAACCAAAAATGGTAGAGTCCTGCGCGACCACTCAAATTATTAGAAATTTTACTATCTTTAATTTTGTAGAGAATGATTTATCTCCAAAAACTCAAAGTTTTCGAGGTTAAATGGAAAAATTGAAAAAAGTCCGAAATTTTAGGGGTTTTGTGGAGTTTGGGGGTGAAGTCGCCCTCTGGCGTGTCAGCAAATTTCAGATTCGAATTCACCGCCCCAAAATACATATAGAACCGTCGAGAAAAATTCTTTCGGGGCTGTTTCCTGAAAAATGACCATTCTGGACTATACTGTATTGTTATTTGAATTAATCACTTTTGAATACGTAAATAACGACATAGCAGACTGATTTGAAGAGTATTATTCAGCCAGTTTGGAAATTATTGAATTTATCATTCATAGTTCTTCTATTTGTATATCCTGCTCAATAAATGAAACATGACGAATAGCTGAACGTCTGTGTCAAAGTTCTGTATGGCTGAATGACTCAGTGTCAACGTTCTTAGGTTTACTTTATTATTACTTGCTCTGAAGTGACGTCTGTTCCTGCTTCTAGGCAGCTAATTGAATCATTATAATGGAAATTTGTGAACAATAAAGTCAATAACGATTAATTTTCATTAAATTTGTCCTATTCAAATTTCTTAGTAAGAAACGTTCTCAAATGAAATTGGATGCTCAAGATGACTTGACTTAATCTAATTTCAAAGTGTGGATGCTCTAACAATAAAGTAATTTGTGCTTGTATATACTTTATTATAAATCTTGCTGGGGTGATTAAAATATAAATGTCGATGATGGTTTGCTCCATTAGTACGACCATAGAGAAACAATAGCGTAATAGCTTATGCTTTGTTTCTCTATGGTACGACTCATACGAATTACACGTTGGTTACGTCATCCATCATCAGTCTGAATCGATACTCACATTTTTTAATATTGTAGTTTCATATATCTTATAGGAGGAATCAATGGTAATGTTAAATTACAAATGAGGTATATAATGTATATAATATACAAATATTTGTGCATCCAAATATGAATCTTAAATTCTGAAAGCTATTCAGATATTCTTACAACTTATATTATCGAATTCTGATACAACTAACGCTTAAGGTCAATTTTCTATACAAAATACCTGACGTCATCTAATTCAAATCAAGAAAATGTTTGGTCTTCAATTGGGTGCAAGTTAGGAATATTATCAAAATGCTCAATAATATTCAAACATAATAATATTATATCTCGTATATTTTTGAATACGGCAATAAAAAAATAACTCAATCATTTCAATTTCAATGATATCATGGGGTTTTCCCTTTATTTTCAGAATCGAAGCAATACAAGAGGAAAGCTTCATACCGTCAGCAGTTGCAAAAATGGTTCTTGTCAACAACACATTCCACCGCATCTACAGCAACGGCTTCAAGCTGAATGGACGGGAGGGCGGCGACACTTCGTGGAAGCACTTGGAAATAGAGAACAACACTTTCGACAAACTGGAGGCGAACGCCTTCGATGGCAGGTACATCCCGCCTGAGAGCGGCGCCGCATCCCGGGCCACCTTCGTCTTCAGAGGCAACTACATCGGCTCCACCATCACCAGCTCTCCCGTATTCAACTTCGGTCTGAACACCGACGTTAACGTTACCATTGACAATAATCATTTCTTAGAAGTATGTCGTTGCAATACCAATAGGATATCAGGAATAATCACGGGAACTGACGACGTTATTGAAGAAATCTTGTACAGCAGCTTTTGTAAAACATATCCCAACTGGAAACACTGTTTCGATGCCAGCTATGTTCTGATCACGAATTTCAGTGAGAAAGTGTGTGGGGAAAATTCGAGTGAGTGTGAAATTAAAGAAACTACAGTGGTTGAACGTGGTATTATCACTACTTTGGATTCAGCTTTTCAAAACGATGAAGGGTTCGGAGTTGAGGGGGAAAAGACTGTACTGAAAGCTATTTTTGCATTCGTTGTGCTTTGTGTTTGCATCATCATGTTCATTTCATCAGCAGTATGGGTGTGCAAAAATAACTACCTCACCAAAGGACGAGTGTTGTTTGTGATGTCAACCGAATCCTTGTTCAATCTGTTGTCTCGTGTTGTTGAGAGATCAACGACAAGCGTCACACGAAGTGAATCGACTCATTCGGTGACAATCCACGAGTACGCCGAGCTGCAGAGGCAGCCGAAGGGGCAGGCAGAGGTGGATGGGGAGTCGCCACTGGAAAACAAAGCCACCCAAACCCTGCCCGAGGAACTCACCCATGAACTGCTGCAAACGTTGCGGGAGAAGCTGGATGACCCAGAGAACTACAGTGAGGCACGGGATATGATCGAACATCTGTACGATCTCATCAAGGTGGAAGAAAGTTGTAATCAGAACTGCACCGCTGAAACAGTGATTGATTTCGACGAGTTTGAGCCTGATGACACAAACCATGTGTACGACGAGATCAAGCCGAAATCGAAGAAACAGAAGGGCAGCAAGACGTGTGTGTCGGTTGGTACGAGGGCTCCGTCGCCCGACAAACTGCTTCCGTTGAGGGCTGTCTACGCGGAGGCGAGGCGCAGATCGGTGCTGCTCAATGAATACGCCGAACCTCGTGACAAACGTCCAACGGTTCCAGCTACTTACGATTACGCAGAGTTGCCGAGTGGATCGCAGAGTGCTCCTGATGCGGCGACTGCCGCTGTATCACTGCGTGCCTTAGCCAACCGTCCGCTGCCCGAAAAACCCCCCCAAAACGACCCTGGTGAAGGCCCGTCCTCTTCACTTTGACAACTGTGATAAATATTTTACTAGGATAGAAACTGATTCGAGTGAAACTTCCAGCCATATTAGTACAGGACTAATGACTAGTGCTTTGAACGTTTTTGGGATGTGAAGATGGAGTTTTATACTTTGATGACAAACGAACAACTATGATTCTTGAAAATATGTCAACATTCAATTATTGTACTGGAACAGGAAATTATTTTCCATGTCTAGGTTGAACAACTTTCAATGATGCCTTAGGAGTTCTAAACTTTCACTGTAATTACCTATTTAAATAAATAATTGTGTATCATTCAATAAATAAATGAATAATTCTTTTTTTAATAGCTTGCAATAATCAACTCTACTGCTGAAAATTAATTAAAAATTTCATATTCTACAAATTGCAAACTTACACGAATAATTGTGCTGATACCAGAAATGGAAATTGTCTGAAAAATTGTATTGCTCGGGGCTGATTGATTTTTTACTAGAAACTGATCTTACTGATTGTTCTAGCAATCTGTCTGTGCATATTGCATAGAACGTGGCTTAAACATACTACTCCATAAATCCATACTCTAAGCCTACTCCATATCTCATCCATCCAATCTAGGATAAATTGCATCCTTCGTTAATTGAAGGATTGCTGGATTTCTAGATAAACAATCTTCAAACATCAGGTTTTAAATAGCATTTACATCTAACTTGCAAAATGGCTGCTTATTAAGAGATCTGGATTTTTTGAAATATTTTCGCCTTGAATCTATCAATCTGTATTACAATATTAGTCTTTAATTTTCAATCTCCGGAGTAATTTATCATATTATATGTTATACGTTGATTGATATTGTGACTACTGAAAAAAATACTTCAATCAATTTTCCAACTAAATATTCTCTAAATTCTATACATTTATTTATATTACTATTGTTGAACAATCAATATTTTTATTGATTTTATACTTTGTATATTATGTGTTTTGTGCCACGATATGAGAATAATAATCGTGGAATGCTCTTGTCATTAGATTTGTATTATGTATAGTTTTTAGAAATATTGTTGATCTAACATAGTAGATTATTTAGCAACTGTTCTTGGGAATACCATAAGTCATGTCATGTATAAAACAGCTTTCTTGTTGAAAAAATTGAAGTAAGAGGTACCGGTACCGGAAAAATAAATTATGAATACAGTACATCATTTTATTAATAAATTAATAATAATATTGTTGTTATACCAAGTCATATTAATAATAAGTATTGTTAACGTGATTGATTTTAATTTTTTGAATCGTAAAATTTTGAACTTGTGTTTTGGTGCTGTTGTAGAAGTAGGAAGTTATTGGTTTGCTTTTAATTTCTCAACAGGTCAACTGCAGTTCTTTCTAGAAGATCTTTTTAGTAAACTGAATTGTAATTTTTATAGCAAATCTTTAGATATAGATTAAATGAATTTAATAAATTGAATTTTGATATTCAAACTATTGTCCCAAATATACAATCTGAAGACTTTCGCGATTAGTTACTGAAAAAAAAATTGCAAATGTAAATATATTCCATCGATTCTGGATGCCATTATGATTATTAACAATCACTAATTAAGTTACATTAGTTTCGTATTTTATTTTAAGTTGGAGGTTGAGTGCAATGTGATAAAATTATTAATTACTTTATTGTTGTTGAACAATCTTCTATTTTATGAATTGTATGTGGAGATCGATTTGATAATTTGCCACTAACAAGAAAACAACTAACTAATTGTGTAATTCTGTAGTACCTATTTTAAGAGTCGGACGATATGTAATTCACATGATGCATAGATTTTAGTACATTTATTGACTTTGTCTACTTTTCTACCAAAGACAATTATATAGTAATTTAGATATAGACAACCGTTGAACATTGCAAGATGAGACGTAATTTCGAACTTTTGATAAATTTATAGGACTGAAGTAAAATTGAATACCGTACTAATCTACTGGTTGTAAAGCAATTCATCGAAATTATAGTGAAATCAACAGATTGGAAAAGTATATTTCTCCAACAGTATACTGATGGCTCAATCATTGTAGATTGAAGAGTTGCAATAATTCACCTTGAAACCTGAAATCAAAAAATTATACTTCTCTTTAATACGAAGTAATTAATTTCTAATGCCATTAAAAATTAGATTTTAATAGCAGAGTTTTGTATGTGTTTGTCACAGAAAGTGGCTTCTCCTATAAATTTTTTGTGGCCATAGAAGAATGAAGTTATACATTTATATTACTACAATAGATATTAGTTTGTAAAAGAAAATTCATGATAATTATTGCATTGAGATTAATTAGTTGAATACTCTATTGACATTATTTGCTTATTACAAGCTTATTACAGTAGGTACCTATCATGGATGTAAAATGTAATGGTTCCATGACAAATGCTCTTTTCAAGGAACGTTCTGATTGTAAAATCATATAAAAAACTATCAATTTACTTTTACCGTACTAGTGTTCATATATTTTGAGATAATAGTCAATAACTTATGTTATGAAATTCAATATAATCAAAGTAGAGAAGTTTTGAAAATTATTAATCAAACTAATAGCTCAAATCGTAAATAAATGTTAGTTAATGAAACAGAGTTCAGTAAAAAGTTTAGAATTGAATCAAAATAGAGATGAGAAATAAATTCTGAATGCGAAAGAATTCTTAAACTTGCAACATATTAGTCAGTAAGTGAATTTTTTGTAATGAATCATTAAATTAAGATGTTGACACCTTCATTCTCCGAAACTGGATGTACATTAACTTTGAAATATATTTTACATTCCAAATTCTATAATATTGTTTTTCTTCAAGTTCATTTCCCCCTATTCTTCTAGATAGATTAATAATTATAATCTATAACATGAATAATTTAAGCTTAGAAACAATTTCCAATGATTGGCACTAACTACTAAGCAATAATGCATTCAAAATACAAAATTAAAACAAGTCTCACATTGGATATTGCTGGATGGTTTTAAAATATCATGGAGCAAAGAAGAAACGTGCGAACTTGTTGTTGTACTTATGTAAGGTATTCGAACCAGGAAAATTCCAATGATCAATCTTCATAGTTTGAGAGAACAAGAGGATAGAATAAACAATTTGCTTTGTCTCGTCAAGCCCACTTTATTCTGCGGAGTGCTTTAAAATAATGAAACTTCATTCATTTCGCTCAGTGAGTATATAGAATGTAATGAATGTAATGAGAATGTAACTCACTGATTTCGCTATGAAAAAAGTTAATTCGTATGGCTTTTGTTGGTGTAGACCACGGATCACTCCGTGATTTCGCTATGAAAAAATATCACTGATCTGATCAACCCCATAGAATGAATGTCAATCGATAATCGCTGATCAGCACCAACTTAGAGAAATGGAATAGTAATTCTGATCCCATTGATTTTTATCTATAAATATTTCTTACTCTATGTTACCAGCAATAAACTATAATATTGCATTATAGCAAGATGCATCTCACTAGGGCCGTTTGCACAGATTTGGTTTGAGCTTTCTAGTGCTTCAAATCATATACCACATGAGTTCATCAGGTATATATATTTAGCTTTAATTACATACACTGTGCAAAAGTCATGAAAATGTCATTCTATCGCACTATCATGTGTCGTTCAATCGTACTCACAAACGACAATCCCAGATCATGATTTAATAAATATTACCGTCAAATCTTGAATTATAAATAAGAAAGAATTAGATTTGAATTGTCGTTCAATAATAATTATGATAGAAAAAGAACATTTTTAAATTGAACTGATAATGAAACATTTTTGGTGTAGACTGAACTAATATGAATATGAGCTGGACTCTCATCAAAATGAAGTAGGTGCAATGAAATGCAAATTTTTAATATCTTCATCAAATACAAAAAACAAATCGTGTTCAAATCTTTCACTGTTGAAATGATATAAATCATTAAACGAGAATCAAGGCAATTGAGAAGAATATGAGAAAACTTGGGAACTCATTATGGACTTTCCATTCCACCAAGTATTCTTCATCTGCCTCTAGGCAAGAGTATTTCTAAAGTTTTAATTGAACACAGGTAAAGTTAAAAAAACTGATGATCCGTTGAAAAAAGCGAACAACTTTACAACCATATTAGGAAATAATATGGCCAGGAAATAGTTTTAATTTTCAAAATGATTGGTTTTGTGACAACCCAAAATCAGAGAAAATGAAGGGATGAGGTTTGAAGTTCGGAGTAAATCTAAGTTGCTATATGGATATAGGTATTGAAATAAAGAGAAATTCCTCTTATTTTATGTTTACATGAATTGAGGAAGTCAAGCAGCCACAAATAAGTAGAATATGATACTCAACATTGAAGCATATATAAATTGAGCAAGCAGTGTCACTAGAAAGTACAAATAACAAGTAAGCACGTCACTGCAAATAAAGTATCAGAATTAGCATAAGTGTACTGTAAATACTGTATACATTTTCACTAATACCACTTCAAGTCTGAAAATCTTACTTGAAGAATAATTCAGGAAATAATATTTACAGATCATTGTTAGCATAAATTATCTATTAGTCATTAAGCTACAGATTATGATATTATAATAATTTAGAGCAAACTTATCAGTGAACCTCATTTGAATAATGTCTTTTTCAATCTCTTTTATGCAACCTTACCGAATGTCGAAATCTATCATTAAACAGGTGTGTTGACTGTGTTTGGAATATTAAGAACTGTTTGTTTTACTTTTCGGCCATAGGCTACAACTAGGCCATTATAATGAGCGTTAATAATGGGCTTGAAATGCAGAAGCGTTTCGCATTGGCAATGATTCCCTGGGTGGTCTGATCACAATCTTAATCAGCCAATTATCGAATAAAATCCAGCTAATCCGTCCAAACGAGTTCTCTTCTTAATCAGATCAAAACAATAATCCATTCTCCATGATAAGCGTAAGAGATTGATTAAAGTCCAAAGCCTTGTAATGAGAACTGTAACAAGATTATATTCATATTCATCAAGGATACACGCAACTTACAATGTTCAACCATTTCCAGTATTGGATTTAGCTCAGTTTATTGGCTATAGGCTATTTCAATGCTGGCTATAGAAATACATCAAGTAAAATAATCAAAGTATTTATATAACAATTTGTAAGAATCTTCTTAACTATACTCCGTACAAAATTACTTTTGACTTGGAGGAATATGCGGCGCAGAGAAACGGAGGGAGATCAGCCAATTACAGTGATGGATAGAGCATAGGTGGAAGCGCAGTTGCCAATCTGTCGGTTAGAATCAGTCTAGTCAGTGCTTGCAAAGAGGAAACTTCGTAAGTTTAACATGAGCGCTCGAATACTTCAAATTAGAGAACGCTGGCCGGTTCAGAACGGTGACATCGCCGCCGTTGTATCCCTGCCACTCTATGCATTCTCTGCTGCGCATGTCCATCCCTAGTCAAAAGTAATTTTGTACAGAGTATAGTAAGTTTTTTATTGGACCTAGGTAAGATTCCTGAATATGGGAACTGGAAATTCTCAATTTTCATGAAGTATTAAGATCTAAAACTTTCCCAGATAAGATAAAATTCCCGGAAATAGAAAGAATATTATATGGAAGGAGAAGTTGTATCAAAATTCATTTCATTTTATATTTGGGAAGAGAGAAAATTAATACTCAATAACTGAATTAGCAACCTGCTCTTCTACAATTTGTGATTATATTGGATCATTTTGTGACTAGAATTGGTGATTACACTGGATGTTTTTTTACAAGTCTCATGAATAAAAGATAGAAATATTTCAAAATTGCTCACTTTTTCAACACATTTATAAAATTAGTTTTTTAAATGTCATTTTGTCGCAAAACACATCCCTCACTCAGTGAATGAAATTAGAATAGAACCGGCGCGGCAAGTTGAGACTTCTGAATGATGGCTAAGCCAAGGAGCCAACAAGATTGACTGTCTCCTGCGCCGCAAAGGATTATTCAGGTTGAGAAGGAGTGATGAAGTTATTCTCACTACCACCACAAAAGAAGGAAATGTAGAGCCGAGTGTTCACTAATGACAAGGCTGCTGCACTGCAACGCCAGGGTGTGCATTCATCAAAACGGCTTTCCCCAGGCAAGCAGATATTTCTGAAATGGCAAGCGAGTTATGGAGGATATTGTGGCGATGAGAATGGCGAGAAAATGAAGTCAGCTGATAAAAAGTCTCCAACTGTAGACAATACCAAGAAGCAGGTTTCAATCTACAATCATCTATTTCAACTCGACTAGGATATTTTAATGTGAATGATTCTTATATAATAGGTGATTAGATAGTAATCATGCATAAATTAAATGCCCAAAGCAAAACTCCAATCTGAATTTCTATTACTGGAATGCGTGCTCTTCAATAATAATAGGAACATGATTGACGATTTTTTCTATTGAGGACTTGTGGAAATTAATATTGGATATCATATTTGTTCCTGGATTCAATAATGTCACGTTTCACTGAGATTCCGGAAATTATTTTTGTAATACCTATAATTATAATCTAAAAGTTTAATATAACTATAATTTCTAAATTATTTTCGAATTGTTTTTGTTGTGATTTATCTCAGCCTAAATTTTTGTCGAAAAAAAATCTATTCCAAGAGAATGTACTGGAAACCAGTAATCTGCAAATAAATACGGGACATGAGAAAAAGAGCGAATCTAAATACCTAGAAAGAAGATGAGAGTACTTTTTAGACAGTGGAGCATCCAGACAAAAACATGTTCAACTTTTCAGTGCTGTCTCCACTCTCCACTCTCCAGTTGGGATGTTGGCGATGCCAGCCAGGTTTGTCAGTGTCTTATTCTATTAAAAATACGCACCAACACTTCATCTTGTCAGAACGGGCCCGGACTGTGGCATGAGGAATGTGATGAATACCTTATACCTACCCCTAGTCTATTCTTGTTTCCTGATCCTGATACCCAGTTTAAACAACACCTACTGGTCTAAATCTGCCTAGTGAATCATAAGGCGTCTCAATAAATACTTATCTCTATTCAACAGTGTAATCAGCTACAAGAAGAATTTGAAAAAATAAATAAAAATAATGTAGACAGGAATTCTACGTAATAATAATAATAAAAAAACTACCGTAAGAAATTGTTGGAGAGGAGAATTCTCATGAGTAGGCCTATCATGAGTTATCAACAAATATGAGTTCAGTATTACTATTACTGTACCACGGAGTAATTTTTTTCCTTTTCCTTCGTCCTGGTACCCCCAGAAGAAGGGAGTTTATCATAGAAAATATAACAAACAAAAATGAAAAATACACTTATAAAAAGAAATCTTACAAACAAAACAAATGAAGAATAATAAAAAAAGCAAGAATGACAAAAGATAAGAAAATTCCTTTTCAGTGGAAAATTTAAAAAATTATAAACCAGACGAAATATAAATTCTCCAAAACCTTCTAAAGAAGGTTTGACTGGAGAAGTCAAGTTTTACATTATATTAAAAAAAAACATAGAAATAGTACATTGATATAATCAATCAGTGATCTCAAAATAATAATTTTCAATTCAAATCATATCAAAAGAAAAATAGTTGTCAATCTTGAGTAGAGAAAAAAAATTGATACATTGATAATAATTCATTTAATTGTATTTAATAATAATAATAATAATAATAATAATGCCTGGCTGAAGCATGGTGTCTTGTTCATTGAAAGAGAAGGCTTCATGGTGGCTATACAAGACGAAGTGATAGCCACCAAAAATTACAAAAAATATATAATGAAGCTACCTTTGAACGATGACCTTTGTAGACGCTGTGGTATGGCATCAGAGACAGTACAGCACATTGTGTCTCCCTGCCAGTCAATGGTAGGCACTGAATACCTCAAGAGGCATAATGATGTTGCTGGCATACTGCACCAGGACCTGGCATTAAGGCATAAGTTGATTGTCGAGAAAGTTCCTTACTATCAATATGCTCCAACTTCAATCCTAGAGAACAATACCCACAAGCTGTATTGGGACAGATCTGTGCTGACTGACAGAACGATTCCACATAACAAGCCAGATTTAATCCTGATGAATAAGCTGACCAGGGAAACAGTCTTAATAGATGTAGGCATTCCATATGCTGCCATAACATGGAACACTACTATAGTGGAAAGATTTCCAAGTATCTCCCCCTGGCAGCTGAGGTAAAGGATATCTGGCATCAAGAGAAAGTGGAAATCGTTCCAGTCATAGTATCTGCAGTTGGATTGATGGGGAAAAAGTCATCTGGGTGCCTCGAGAAACAAGATCTACTTGATGCAGAAGGCAGTGATGCTCAACACTGTATCAATGGTTAGGGCATTCTTAAACCTAGCAGCAGAATAATTCATCAAAGTCTTGTCATAGACCGATTTTGATGAAAAACTCACATAGTAATGTGATGAAAAATAAAAATAATA
Organism: Nilaparvata lugens; assembly: GCF_014356525.2. Lineage (NCBI taxonomy): Eukaryota > Metazoa > Arthropoda > Insecta > Hemiptera > Delphacidae > Nilaparvata > Nilaparvata lugens. The sequence goes on from NC_052509.1 coordinate 46,304,983, forward strand.
ATAATCATAATACTGAGGGTGATGCCCACATAAGCTCTTAGGTCTGTGCGTGGGTAATGAGTGAGAGGGATGATGAGAGATGACGACTACTCTTTAGGTAGTCGGGACCGACGGCTTATCGTCTCCTCCGAAAGACGGGGTGGCCGTATCTATTTATGTAATAAACAATGTTGTTTCCCTTTTTTCTGTAGTATTTCATCAACTCTGTTTTGAATATACTCTAGAAAGATGATTTCGTATTGTTTTGGGATGTAGCTCGAGAAAAATTGATTATAAGATAAAACCCGTTATTTCGGCACGTTGCAAATCATTGACACAATAATAAATCGTTTTTAAATTTTGTATTGGTTTTTGTAATAGTTTGATGGACTGCAGAGCCTTCTCAAAAAATCAAAAGGGAGTAAAATATAACAAGTACTAGTATTTTTTCAAATAATAATTTAATATGATAATAAGTAAGGCTTTACGATAGAATATTATTGCTCAGCTGAAAAAATAGAGCATAATTATCTAGGAGCTTCTCAAAGCCATAAATTGTTATCTCGAGATTAGATTGCCTCAGTAATTATTGTCACTTGTGTTGGTGAATACTGTTTACGCAGATTTCGATTAAAATTTCAGAAAGTAAGGAGGCCACGGTCACTGAGGATGACGGAAATATGAAAAGTTTTTATCCCCGGAAATTCTCGTTTCTCTAGCCAACAGGCAGATTCACATTGTTTTTCCACCCGCTAATTTTCATATTCGGGGCCTCTGTTGTGGAAATTCTGTGTTTTGTGCAGTCATTCATCAACTCAAAGTTCTCATAATGGGGAGATGACATATGGTTTACTCTTCTTACTAGTTTGGATTTGAGGCAAAAATAGTTTTATTTGGAGATGCATTACGAATCATTATGAGAACCATCACGATAACATAAATAATGCAGTAATATGAAAGAATGAATTCAGAGACTGAAATAAAAACCACAAAGCATCAGAAGCTTGGAAAAGTGGTGCATTGTCATTTAGGAAGCACTGCACCATCACCTGTTCAAGAAGATGGGAGGATTGGGCGCCGGCATTTTATTTAGATTTAGAACAGGAAATCGAAAGCAAAACTCGGAACAAAGTGTCTGCCACGCCGCCATCAACACCAAAATAGATTGTCTCTTCCTCTGCTCAGAACAAGTCGAAAAATAACACAAAAACAAGTAGTCAACCCACAAAGGCACGCATCATTATAAATCGGCTACTGCAGACGACATAAAAAAATACATCAGCTAGTGCAGGCATCTCGAAAAACAAGGAAAATAGTGCATAATTGGAAAAGATCGATTTCTAGAATAATAACTCATAGAAAATAGGATAGTTTATCAGAATGCAGAAAGTATTTGTACAATTTTCAATTATTTTAGAAAATGGATAATAATTTGACAAAGGCAGGATTCTGCTTTAATTCTCACATCCTCCATCTTAAGAATTTTAAAAATGCATTGAACCAGACAGAAAGCTAGTTTCATTACTGCAAGGAATTCAAGAATTCTTCAATGTTGTTTTCCATCACGAACTGCTTATTATTAAATCACTTTTATTTCATTTATTGTAAAATATCTGACTGCTAGTCGTTTTTTCTAAAAGCAAAAAGAATTCAAGAAATTGATAAATCTGTCTTTCGGTGTCTGAATTTATAAAGAATTTTTATATTAATCGAGAATAATTTATGATCTAATTATTATTCATTCGATATCATAGGCATAGAAAATATCACCGAAAAAAATAATGAAAAATAAATTTATTACAAGAAAGAATAAATTACCTTTACTTATTCTTTATTGCTAATAGATTTAATCTGTTTCACCATTTAACCCAATTATCTACGCTAGTCGGAATGAAAAAAAAAATATAAATCAACGGAATTGGAACTGAGAGGATCGCAAGTCGCCGAAACTATTGAGGGCTGGTCTGCTGTGAACATCTTTATGCACAGACATGGAGGAGAAAAGCGTTTCGCTGTTCTCAGGAAAAAGGATTAGTCTAAGAACATTGCTTTCTCCTTCCTTCACAGCTCCTGCAGTGCCGTCTCTTCTATTGGATTTATTAGCGAGTCGCAAATATTTTTAGACACGCACTGGTCTGCACACTTTAATGCGAATCTCTTCCTCCTTCTCTTACTCCTCCTCCTCCTTAGTCCACATTTTCGTGTCTTCCTGGACTGTCTCCTCAGTGTCACACTAACTCACAAGTCTGGGCAGACAGTCTTTGTTCCCAATTCAGATTCCACAGGAATATTTTTGAATCCAGCCATTAAATTTTTTCAGCCATTGTGACAAATTGAAGCTCTGCGGTTTTAAATTTGCAGCAGGAAATGTGATCACGTTTGCAATAGACTAGGAAATTGTCCAGAGCTGTAATAAATTATTATAGAATGTTCTTTTTCTAACAAATAGTAGCAGCGAGAAAACTGAACTTATATGAAGATTATTATCTAGGCTCTATCATGTTCCATCTGCATTACCACTTTCAATAATAAATTCTTATTGAGAATTAAAATCGATTGTAACCATTACCATTATATCATTTATTGAAATGTTATAGCTAGGTATGAGCATGGGAAAGAATTATTTCTCTCCCATTTTCTGTGGTTCAAGAGAGGAAACTTGGAGAATGAAAGCTTTTCTTTTCTAAAATCACGAAGCGTAAGTTGATGAACCTTTTTCTCCTTCATTACTCTCCCCGCTTCCCCGCTTGCATGCAATGTCTCACAACGCTGTCAATTGACACGAATTTATCGTTCAGAGCTTTGAAAAAACCTCAAATCACGAGCTATGACTGATTTTTGGAACTTCTTGATACATGAAAACCAGTGTCCTTCTTATTTGATTGCAGGCTTGTTATTTGGAAGGAATCAAAATATTATATTATCACTTTCCTCTCGGAAGTACTTGAAAATTGACAATTGAACAAACACAGTTATCTACAGCCGTTAAAGTAATCTATAAGTAAAACATAAACTGTATAAATTAAAACATCATACAAAACTGTACTATGAATTACATGAAATTGAAATTTATTTATTTCCTTCTTCTTTTACAAAATACAAAATATACAACATCAAAAATGTGAAGAAGGCTTCTCATGTGGGCAAATGCCTGTTTAATGCGAGTTTACATACATTATACCTTTTTTCTTTAGATTCAAATAGTTTATAGTTTTTGCTTTTTAAATGTGATTTTGTGTTTAAAAATTGTTTTCTTGATTTTAAAATTTATAAAATAGGAACTCAGGAAGTGAAAGTGCAAATTTTTAGTGAGAAAACATGAAGAACCCAATACATAACCTATAAACTTGAGTGTTGATAGGAAATGACATTGGGTAATAGGGCAAGGCAGAACATCCGAAAGGATCTCTCTGCCGATAAAAGCCATAAGAATAAATAAATAAATTTAGATTCAAATCCAGCTCTAAAAACGTATTGAGGAATGTGAAAGATTCTTTACTTAATTCCGTGATAAATTGATCAGTGATGCAATAAAAAAGATACCAGCAACATTTCAGATAAATTCAGGCAGGCTGAGATATTACGAGGGGGCAGCGACGTTGTTTGAATGAAGTGCCTCCACTAACAGAAATACAGCCGGACATTTTTCCAGCGGGCAGCCGGCGAGGAGTGTATTTTTGTGCTGACCGAAGGGACAAGTCATGTGCAGGGACAACAGGAGCAGGCTGGAGAAAAAGACCGGCGATTATTTTTGAAATATTCACGTTGGGCGGGTGGCGCGAAGGGAGAAGTGTCCAGCCCCGTATTTTGAATAATGTTGCCGTATCGCTGGAAACTAACACTGGCAGGCCGGGGTTGAGAGAGCCAGATTGGTAAAAAATGGAGGAAAGGGAAAGTGGGGACGGAGAAAGATGGAAATACGTAAAGAAACGGTTGAGAGTGAGAGAAAAGTGTGAAAAGTATGAAGGAAAGAGATGGAGAGATTAATGACTGGAGAGGTGTTTGGCCAGACGACAGATCTAAAAGCACACCATACATTGAAGACAGCTGAAAGATTATTTTTGAAATAAAATGGGTCCAACTTTCCATACAACACGTGTAAAAGTTGTGATTTTTATTCTGTTCTTATTTCCACCAGGATTTCTTTGTTCAATAGTGGAATAATTATTTTAGAATGCCCTGCCGTAGAAACTTGGTTCAATTTAGAGGAAGAATTAGGATAGACTGCTTCTAGAAATGGTGTCCATAAGATAGAATGTTTTTAGATGGAAATATGACCAGTACCGCAATAAATACGTTTTTCGGAGTGGAAATTGTGAATTAAATTAAAAATGGAGTTCACTTTTCCAGAAAGCTAATAGAGGATCAAGCCACATTAGGGAATTAGATTGATTCAAGCATATTTTGAAAATTTACTAAAACAAAATGTAAGAGAATACACTGAGCACTGAGAAAGGAAAATAATTGAAATATTATGGGATTTGGGTAAGGGGTGTAGATTTGGCTGAGAAAAGGTAACGGAAAGAATGATCAACTGGAGATGAACGGGAATTTAATTCTATTGACATGAGATGGATTGAGTGGAGAATAAATAATCAAATATATAATAGAGATGAAACGAATGCAATAATCTTATGATAAATGAAATATATTATGAAATGAGGCGAATAACTAAAGAAAAACGAAAGATAGTGAAAAGTGCTGCACCCGGATTCAATATGAAGAAGCATAAGATATGGAAGAACAGAAAAATTGGAGTGAAAAGAGCTGGAGGAAAAAATCGCATATTCAATGGGGTGGTGAAAATACGGTTCAAGATAATTCAAAATCCGTCCATTTAGGTTGTGGAGTGAGCCTGGTGGAGGAAATTACATTTAGTACGGGGAAAGATTGAGAAGAATAATTGGATGAAGGGTATTAATTAGGATTCTAGGTTAACTACTGAACGTGATGAGCAAAATAATAATTCAAGGCGGGGAGAATAATTAATTGCACCATCAGTCTCTAGTGCAATGTTCTTCATGGATTCTAATGAAGCCAGTCTGGTATCCTCTGAAATATATTTTTAAACCTAAAAACCCACAAGGACATCTAAGATTTATCTTTCCGAGGATTGCTCTGCCTCAAACCACAAAAACTCAAATATTTTCAGAGCTCAGAAACACAAATTCTCGATATCTTCAAATCTACTTTATACAATGAGGTGGAAGAAAAATGTGATTCACTGTAGACGAGTAATATCAGTAAGATGTGCTCACGGATAGTACAAAGCTTACATTATCATATCAACTCCGATTATTCGAATCGCTTTCAGAGAACATACGCAAAATCGCCGCTAATTCTAGATATTTCCAAAAAGCATTAGCCACTCTTTTAGCGAAGTTTACTTGATAAAGTATTGAATTTAAAAGATATTCCGGGCGAAAATGTTATGAAAAAGGCACTCCGTGGTCATTTTTGAATAAATCATGAAAAGAGTGGATGAAATGAGACGATTCGCCCGCACATCATAGTTTGGTTAATTCTAAACACTTTCGTGATAAAACCAATCCGATAACTGAATAATAACTGAACACTGAATAATAACACAATAACTGAATAGCAAGCGATATCAAAATTTCTGTCAATAATGACCGCCATCGTGAATTTTTCAATGCTGTCGAATATTTTCGTCATCATCAATATTCTTATTCGGCTTGTTGTAACGAAGAGATTGAAACCATTTGCAATGGATTGAAACCACAAGTCCCTATCTCTGAGTAGTCATGAAAAAATCGATTTTATGTTACATACTGCGTATGAAAAAACGCACCAGAAATCATGCAGGGTTTTCTTTGGAGGGCGCTAGAGAACACATTTTTTGACGTACAGCGCATGAAGATATATCGTTCCAAAGTTGAAAAAACACTCTAAATTTCATAGAAATTTCTTTGTATCTCTTGCATAAAAAAATTTATAATGGAGTGAAATTTGAAGATTTAGAAAAAAGTTTTTTTGGGCCTTTGAAGGTTATAACTGAAAAATATGAGTTTTATAGGAAATTTTATAGAACTAAAATTGTAGAGGAAGATTTAAAAAATAATTTCGTCTAAAAAAACGGTTGAATATCTTGAACGGTTATTGAAATACAAGCGATATAGCAGAACCCTGAAAATTTAGGCGGCCATCTTGTTTCCAAGGTGTTGGCCTGTGATTTCGACTTATCATCATCTCGATCCTTATTATGCTAGACCTAACGAAGAAATTGAGAAATGTTCCACGGTTGTTACCCAAAAATGAGCACGTAATGACATTTGCGCTAAAAATATCAGAGCCACACATCAATCCATCGGAGACAATGAAGTATTTTTTGTCTCCAAATCGAGTCCAGCTTCTCATCTTGCCCAACAGCTTGACAAACGGAAACAGCCTTTCAGAGAGTGGAGAGGATCTGCTGACCTCTGCTTGGCAGTAAGCTCAATCGCTCAACAGCTCCGAATTAAATTAAATTAATGGTGTCCATCCATTTGTCAAGATGGCGGCAATATCAATAGACCCCAGACCTGCCAGAAGCAGTGGTCAAAATACTTCACATTGTTTGATGCGGTCCATTAAATGTGATTGATAATTTATTTATGGCTTCAATGGCGTCTATTAATGATTCCATCAGTTTTTGTGGGAATGAAAGTGTAATGGTGATTGAATAATAGTTTCTAGGACTGAGATTGTATGGTAATTGTTTTCTAGGAATAAGTAATATGGTCAAAATTAACATGAAGGATAGCATGAGAAAATGAAAATTTATCATTCAAGATGTTAAATTCAATTAAAGTAGGCTATTATGAATCATATTTGCAATATTATTATGAAAAATCACCCACAATCTTCTATATATATAAAAATGTTATGTTGGTTTGTGTGTAATGCAAAAACTCCAAAAGTACTGGACCGATTGAGTTGAAATTTTAACATGATATAAAATCCGCATCAAGGATGGTTTTTATCTACTTTTTACAATTTTCAGGGGCGCTACGCTCGCCCGAAAATTTTTAACTTTTTTGTTTATGGATTTTTCCGATTTTTGACTTCACATTCGGGGTCAGCTCGCGAAAATAAGTCGATTAAAAAAAAAAAAAATTGACCGGGCTCGCAGGGTGGCCCGGGGGGAGGGGGTGAAACTTTGGCCATTTTTGGCCAGATTTGAGCTGAGCGCTGCTGCAATCAAAGTGCAAAATCTGACCGCTAGATAGCGCGCATGTTTCAAAACGCAGCTTCAACAGGTTCGTGAGATATAGAGTACCGGTAAACTACACTCTTGATTACCGTATGTTTTCCGGTACAATTATTGGATTTCAATTACTTTCGCAATTCAGAACAAAGAAAGCATACCGATGCTTTTTTTCGCATGGACAACTGTATGTTGCGTGTTCCCGAGTCGGCAAACCAGATAGTCTTTATATTTACGCAGACAGTGGAAAAACAAAAAATATTGTATATAAACAAGTATTGCAAAATTAAACTTATATGAAATGTATTCTTTGTTTTTTCTCATTTCTCAACCATTCGCAAACAGAGAGTGAGAATAGGGAAAAATCTGAGTGCAGAAGAAGGCCTTCCTGTAAAATTCGGCGTGCCACAAGGAACAGTTCTTGGTCCGATACTGTACCTCATCTTTGCCAATGAGTTGTGCTCACTCGACATTGGTGGCAAGATTATTGTCTTTGCCGACGACACAGCTGTGATATTTCAAGGCAACAACTGGAACGAGACTTTCATAACCGCTGAATTAGGCATGGAAAAAATTACACTTTGGCTCCACAGTAATATCCTGACTCTCAATTCATCAAAATAAATTTCTAGCATTTTCACTGACGGACTCCAAAAAACCTGTACGAAATACAATCAAGTTACATCACTGCAAAATAAATCGCATAGACTGCAATTGTCCATCAGTAAAACGAACAGATAATATAAAATATTTAGGAGTTATAATAGACGACTTACTTTGGTGGGACAAACACATCATACAGCAAACAACAAAACTCAGGAAACTGGTTTACAGTTTCATTCAACTCCGACAGATACTCACACTTGATACGTTAAAAATTGTATATCACGCATTGGTAGAGTCAATAGCAAGATATGGAATCCTGGCATGGGGAGCTACGTATTTCTGCCATATCAATCCTGTTTTTAAAGTCCAGAAACTCATCCTCAGAATAATGGGACAGAAAAATCCACTCTACCCTTCAGATTCTCTATATGAAGAGCTCCAACTACTGAGCATCCGACAAATTTACATTCACAAATTACTCACATTCATCAGGAAAAACCCGCAGTTCTTTCTCAACATGGACCACACCCACAGCACGCGAAGAAGGAATATTGATCTAGCAGTCCACAGGATGACAACAACTGCCGCCCAGAGAACAGTCACATACTTAGGACCGAAGATTTACAACAGGCTGCCAATGGACATCAAGGAAATGGTACTGGTTAATATATTTAAAGCAAAAACAAAAACTTGGATAATTGAAAATAGAATAAATTATAGTGAAGACCTTATTACAAACTAGATATTATGAATATTATTAATTCATTTTTTATCAATCCTTTTTAAGAGACTATTCTCAAATATTTTTTTCTTTTAGAATCTAATTATTTTCCATCAATAATTTTCTATTTTATATATAGGTATTCATTTACTCATTTTAATTTCTTTTTTCTAAAAATTTTGCTTTTTTTCATTTTATTTCTCACATAAACATTATTTTTCCTTTTAGTTTTGTAATTGCACAATAAACCAGATTTAACAGCTCACATAACACAGATGTTCATAATTTATTTAACAAGCATAATATTTGTGGTTTCCCAACACATATTTTATATATAGTGGGGGCCACAGAAAAAAAAAAATAAACATTCAATCACAATGTGCCACTGCGAAGCGTGGCAGGGTACAGCTAGTTCTTCATAATATTCTATGTTGAAAGTAAGCTTTTAAGGAATTGTTGAATCGTTGGATTACTGCACTTTTGGAAATCAAATTGTCATAAAGTGTATTCGAAAATTTCTATTACTCTTGCATCCCTAAATTTCCTTGCAATAAATCAATCAAGGGATGCCCTAAGCCTTCATGTACATCTCTCATTAATATCCCTTCATAAAATATTGTTCTATCAATATTTCCGTCATTAGACATCTATTGAGTCATGAATGGATATTATCAGTCACAAAATGCCTATAGCTCTTTAATAAAAAAACTCTCAACAATTTTAAAATATTATCAACATTCCGCCCGGAAATACTTATTAAGTTCACAAACTAGAATCTGGTAAAATACCTTAACTTAAGAATCAAATAAATACGTCTTGACGAATTAATATTTCTTTGATATGTATGGAAAGCCACAACATTAAAGCAGGTTGTATCAATGAAACATATGGGGCTTCAAGTGAAATGGTTTCCTAGTACAAATTGAAACAGAACTGTTGTAATTAGCGAACTAATTGGTAATATTGCTCATGCTGTACCAGTATGAACGGGACAATTTCAGTTATTGCATTCTTAAGCCGGTCTACACGACAACAATATTCGGGCAACCCTGGCATTATGTCAACTTTCAATTATCGTCAGTCAGCACCCAGAAAGTAAATTCTATAATATTGAAATCATCATGGTTGATGCTTCAATGAAGCTAAAACGCTCCTCATTCAGGAAGAATAACGTTGCAATAATTGAATCTTCATTAATCACGCCAGCATGAAAACGCATCTTGTCTTGAAATAGCAAATAATTGAAGATCGTGCTGAGTCATCATAGCTGTATCCTTTCTTGAATGACTTCTGTTGATTGCCACATCTTCAAGATCACTTTGAATGAAAAAATTCATAGATTGAATTAACTTCGATGAGTTGAGTTCGCCATACCTAGTCTTTCTCAAGTCTTACTGAGAAGAGTTCTCAATACCGTAATCTAGATCCTACCAAATTATCTCATCAAGATTATGATGAAACTATCTTGATCACAATCTAAATCTCAATCTCAATCTCTATCAAGTCAGCAATCTCTATGAACAATCTCCTACTGTGCAAGTGTGTGAATCGAATCAAGATAAACTCTAGACTGATTATTCCAATTTTTGGTTCGAAGCTATTTCGAACGAATGCCTATAGTTTACACCTGAATTGTATGTATTGTCTATGAATGAAGTTCTATTCGAACTTTGAATATGGTGAACTTGACTGGAGTTACTGAGAAAATGTAATTATTGAGGGGTGGACCTGGATTGTGGAGCCAATTTTTTGAATGCCAGGAGGATGTAGACTATCGAATCTGAAGAATGATATAGTGATGATTAATAGTCGACGGTAGCTGAAAGCCTATATGGGAGCATGATAAATCTTCTTGACTTGAGCTGCAATGCATAGCAAAACCTGCCTGCTGAGAGACCCAATTGAGAGGTTGGATAGGCCCAATCCTAAAAACCGGGAGCCTGATAGTTTGCTACCTACATTTACCAACGTTGAACGATATCAACCTGAGTTGAATTTTAGTAAATCTAGAAAATCTTAATTGAAAAGCATGTCACAAGATTCACAAAAATCTTATGAATTTCATACTACTGGAATGAAAAAATCCTACCTTTGAAAATAGTTGTCAGGATACAAGTTTAAACTTTAAAGATTCTCACCTGGAAAGAAGAGAAATAAACAATTAAAATGTATTCAAAGACAAGCAGTGGATATTGGAAAAATAATACAAATACAGAATTATTATCAGGTTGACAAGCTCCAAAGACTAAATTTGAAACAATTAAGAAAAAACGAGTGGGTCTACCTTAGTAATTACTAGTAGTATCATATTATTATACAAGTGATGAGATTTCGGGTAACTATAACTGGAATTAACTATGAATTGAAGAGCAGATACTGTAGATGCGTGGATAGTTATAAATATTGCGAATTTCAATTGTCACAAAAGTCGGTGTTATCAAAAATAAATTATAGCAATTATTGATTATTCATCGTTGATTCACTTGAAGTTTGATCATGATCACACTCACATTTATAAAATGTAACTTGAGCTATAAATGATTATGCATTATTGAATCATATGATTATCATAATTTAAAGGGTATATTAAATCAGAAATACATTTTTATAACAGGAAATGATTGTTATAAAAATTTACAACGACTTTTAACGGAGCTACTCCAGAGCTATTCTAAAATTGTACTATCGTTACAAAAAACTACCAGTCTCAAAAAAAAACGCTATATATTCTTCAAAACAACTACTACATGAACTAGATTTTCGATATTACTCCATTCCAGGCAAAAACAATAATTTGATTGTATGGTATGAGATGTTGTGGTAATTCTCCATAATTGAAAGAATAAGACACTGATATTGTCAATACTACTTTTATTTATTCGAAAATTAATTCATAACATAGAACAAGGTTTCATGGTAATACCTACCACATCTTCAGCTGAACTAATATGTTTGTTGTTGTTGGAGGAACAGGAAATTCAATTTTAGGTTAAGTGTTGGGATTGTAAAAGGGAAGGAGAATGAAAGCTGTTAGTGGGAATGGAAGGATTAATGATGAAATTAAACTATGCTAATATTTGTAGAATGGAAAATTACATTGTAAATGGAAATCTAGTCATCTTAAAGAATATATATGCATCAAATTTATGGTAAAAAATTATTTCACCAAATAATTTATTTTTTCATGGTAGGTATTACCATGAAACCTGGTTCTGTATTATGAATTAATTTTCGAATAAATAAAAGTGGTATTGACAATATCAGAGTCTTATTCTTTTAAAAACATTAATTTCAAAATACTGTAATTGGAACACTTTCGAGTTCTTTCTAGGGATACTCTACATTTTCAGTAATGTAGCAAGTAGCAATATGTATGTAGCCAGCTTTGAATATAGCTAGCTTTTAATATATAGCCAGCTTTTTACGCAAATTTCAAAGAAGCAATGTATGAGTGATCGGATTTGGCAACGAGCCTATTCGAGTGATGGTGGGGGGGGAGTATTGAAGGGGGGTCCTTGCCTGCTGGGGGTCGCGCCTGCTGCAAAAGTGTGACGTGCCATAGCCCTCTGCTCGGCCTTTGCAAGGACGTAGTCTACCCTACATAGTAGTCTCCTACCGTAGTCTCCTCTCCATTCTTTTGGCTACTGTTCTGTTTGGCCAGCTTATCAAAACAAACCAGAGATGCAAACAAAGTACAATAGCTGCCACTTTCCGGGGCATAAATAATACATTACGCTCCAACTTTTATACTGTCACATTGATTTATTTATAGTAACTAAATTAGATTGTATTGACTAGAAATGTATGAAACTATCTCTGGAGCTCCAGTGTTTGTTCTCACTGTATACTGCTACTATTGTATTAGAGGGTTAAAAGCTAGAAAGGGCCGACTGGGCCCTAGCTTCGCCTGACTAGGAAGAAATTATTGCAGCTATTCTATTCACAGTATATGACAAGGAACAACATAGTAAAATGAAATATTAATTTCATTAAAATGAAATATCAATTTTATGTAATTAAGATACTATAAAAAGATGAAAACTTTGAATTGATTTGAAGATTGAACTCTTAAAAGCACAGTCTTTTATTGATACAACATGAAATATTTACATTTGCTGTAATGGCGACATTCAGCCCGTTCTTCATTATTATTTTCTACACATTTTTGGTATTCCATGTCCTTCAAGAGTGGGATACTTTTTACACGGTGAGATGGAAAAACCTTCAAGTCTCTCCACCAAATGAAGATATAATATGATGAATAAATTAATGCGGTAATAAACATACAAGCATTATGAATTTTTAAATAATTTCCAAAAAGAATAATTAACTACAGAAGTATAAGAGTTCTAATCAGCTGATTGCTGGAATCTCTTATTTTTGGTTGCAATCTATTTTTTCAACTTAGATCAAATCGGGTAATCATAGCGAGAAATAGTGGAAAACTTAATTCCTAGTTTAAATATTTCAAACAGAATATTGCTATGTGTGAGCATCATACTATCTATTGAAGAATAAAAAAAATCTATCAATATTTCATATGGCATGGTGCATGCATATTCTAACATTTTTTCAGCGTTCTTTCATATTCCCTGTGATACTCCTCACCCAATTCCACTCAGGACGAACCATTAGTACAATAGCAATACTGTCATGTCACGTGTCAATATTCTGTGACACAGATGCATCAAAGTTGAACCATTCAATATGTCAACAGCTCTATGTGTTACAATAGACGCTATGTGAAAGCTAAACAATACGCGAGTGAGAGATTCGTAACATCATCGCTCACCTCTCTGTCGACATTTATAATCAATACAGCAAAAGAGGAATCAAATGGTCATTAATTAGAATTTTGTAAACACGTTTGAAAAATATTACTGATTGTTTTCGCAGAAAATGCCAATTTTGTTAACAAATTGCTATTCAGTTTACCGAGACCTTATATAGAAATATTTTATTTTATTGTTGAAAGCCAATATAAATGCCAGTTGCCAATGTAAAAAGCGATTGGACCGTCAACTATAGCAAAAGTATGATATCATTGTCGAGAATATTTCGTGAATGATATTTGACTGTGGGAGGTTGCTTTAAATGAATATGAGAGCGAATTGTAATAGGTTGCCTGGAGCTACTCGCTCATACAGCATTATTATCGTACCAGTTTATTACGAATTATATTTTTCCATCTCGTGATGCGCTTCAATTTGAGACTGATGTGATTCAAATATTCTTTACTGTATGGGAGTTCAGTGATTGAAATATCGTCATGATAATGATGTTTTTCGAAATAAACTACGCTGCAACTCTGCTCTCTGGTTTTCCTTACGTAGATTTTGAAAATCCCAATTAACTATTACAGTATCATTCAACATCATCATCTCAGCCCGAATGAAAATATAAATGTGAGAGAGAATAAACGCTCAATATAGATACATTTCGTTTATGATAAATCGCAAATATCAATATCTATCTTCTTAATTAAAATACGAATAATAATATGTTCGATTGCTTGAATTGCATCACATCTACGGTTTCATGTAAATTGAGAATAAAATTGTGAGACAAATGTGCACTTTGTTTCCTTTATATAATTATTCATTCAGAGTAGGCGAAGTCTGAAGTCTGAACAGAATGAATCGGTGTTTCACAATTCGTATTTATTCTTCAACCTAGAAATGTCATAGGAAATAACTAATTTTAAAAGAATATGACATTAAACGATCAAACAATCTAAGATAGAATAATATTATCCATACTGCTGCCTTTGGTGGAGATTCTTCTCTCTTTCTCTGCTCTTCTATTCTTGTTGAAGGCGCTGGTTATACTATGCAGTAGCAGCAAAAGAATGGAACAGTTCCAAATAGTTCTTTGGATGACCGCTAGGTAGCTCTTGGATTCAGTTGCTTGAAGAGGAATTATCACTGTTAATTATTCCTAATAATATTAAGTTTACAAAGTAAAAAGACACTTAAAGAAACACAGATAGAAACATAGAAGAGTAGGTAGCCCACCGCTACTGTACTTAAAAAGGGAAAAGTGATCATTTAGAATAGTTTTTCATCTTTGGTATGAGTCTAGTCTATTAGAAGTGTAGTCATTCGAGATAAACACTTTTGTTATTATTTTTTCTAATTAAGCAGCTCCAATTCTTTTCAATATAAGCTATAGGCCAAACCAAAACTCTACTCTATACATTTTCTAAAAAGTAAATATAAATAAAATTTAAAATCTAATCATAAAAATTTCTAATTACTAAAATGATAACATTGAAGTTGCCGATAATTTTATTGTGATGTGCAATAACAATAGAAGTCTCTGAACTGAAATTATGTTCATTTGGTTTCTGAGGCTAAATGTAATTAATCATAATACTGTGATTCAGTTCCGGAACTGGAAGCTATGGGAATCTGTTCGAGCCCTTCCTTCCAAAAGCGGGTATCAGGATGAAGTTAGCCAATGTTGTTTTGGTTTTCGTGCTGATCCATATTCAGCAGACATCAAGTAATGGCCGGCTTGGTCTGCATGATAGCTGGGTGTAAATATTCATACTCCATTACGGGGCGCAGGGCGCACTATACCACTGTACAGTGTACATGACTTCTCGGATTTGCAAAATGGCATTGAAGCAAACACCACAATCCCCATATCTTTCCATTACCGGGATAATTCTGTTGCGAATTCCAATGGAAATCATAGTTTGCTGTATTACGACCTTGTAGATTGCTAATTATACTACAAGTATAGTTAAGCATTTTAAAAGCTAAGTATAAAAGCCATGAAACTGAACATTTATCAATAACTAACTGTATGATAGTATTTTATCAATCATCATTTTGAATAATTCTCAATTTTGTATTCAAATAACTCTTCTATATTTTATAAAATAGAATAATAGTACCCTTTGAAATTAATAAAATTAAAATATAGAATAAGAATACAAATTATAACTACTAGTTTCGGTGATCACACCATCGTCAGTTTATAAAAATAAATTAAAAAAATCTATTATACGAATTTGAATGCCATTTAAGCTCACTAAGAATTTTCCAACTCTTTTACACTTATTGATGACTAGTAAGAAGTAGTAGTAGGTAACCCGTGCTCCGCAAAGGTCCAATTAAAAACGTGACAAACTGTAAACCTGACCTACTGAAATCTTGAATAATTGAGAATAGGCCTATAACCATCCTCGATAAATCGAGAATCTATAAGCGAAATTTCAAGTTAATCAGTTAAGTAGTTCAGACGTGATGATGCGTCATTCGTGAATTTCCTATCCCGTACGTGTATAATAAGCCAATTCTTTCCTTCATTATATCATAGATAAAGGATAAGCATAAGTATATATTATTTCTTGTCATCTATATTATATTATTTCTTGTTATCTATATTTCTTGTCTCTGATTATATTAAGATTATTAAAATGTTATTTTCATTTTCACTAATTGTACAGTAATTGATAAAAGTATTTGATAAAAAACAATATTTGATAGAATGACCACTTAAGCTTACTGAAAGTTTTTCTACATTTTTACACTCATTGATTATTATCTACAGGTATAAAAATTATTCTCATACAGTTAATAATATGCCTACTAATGACATGGAACGAAGCAGTAAAGAAATCTACTACTAGAAGGAACCAATTCAAGCTTTTTCCAATAATTACAGTACTGAACAAAGCTACTTGGAGACTGTCAAATGGCTGTTTCCCCAAGTCACTTCACATTTCAAAACAAGAGAAAAGACTAAAAAGAACTCGGCACTCATTCGGAATCAAGACCAGAGCAATCTGTAGAGGAGAAAATTTGTGGGAAAGAGAGCGAGATATTCTTTCATTAGTGGAGAGTGCACTTTTCTCTACAACCCCCCTCCCACCGATCACGCAAGTAACACTTTATTTTCTTTCTTCTTAATTCAATTATCCTCTTGTTCACTTGGCTCAACGCTTATCACAATACATTGGGCCAATACGTTTATCACAGAAATCTTTTCCAGATTTTTTGATCGTTTGGAATAACAAAAACTTGCTGTTTCTTTCTTGTTTTTTATTCACTCATCAGCTCATCTGTAACTACAACAATCTTTCCTCAGCCCAGTTTTTGAAACCACTTCCCTAAATTTAAACTTAACCAAACTCTTATACCATTATGATTTCATGGATCATTTCAATCATAATTACTAGTCACAGATCAATAATTGTTTATTTATTGACTATATAATACAAATAATCTCGATAAATAGATTGTATTTGATAAATAGATCAATAAAGGTCGCATTTTTATCGTATGGTTTTTCAATTCTGCAATTTCAGAATAAATTTGTTTGTCATTTTATCATTTAATATTATAATAATATCTATATCAACGTACACTAATGAAAAATAGTTTCTAAAACCCTTCTATCAAATTTTCAATAAATTCATGAAGTGATACGACATTTCACATTTATTTGATCCTATAACATCAACCAAAACAATAATGTTGTCTTGATGTAAACTGATTAGATCTGTGCTAGTACATGAAAAATGTTGACAAGGCTCCTCGATCACACATCACACTCCTCTCTTGGAAGTTGTAATGTTTGAAAGCAGTGTTTGATAGCTTCAAGTGTAGTAGTGAAGGATCATTATTGTCTGGCGAATGGTTCTACCAGCCGACCGAATCGAGAGATTTGTTTTGTTTGTCAGTCGTCGTCTGCTGAAAACAAACAATCATCTTTTATCGCCAACTGCACTCTCCAATCGTGGCAGTGTGGCAGTATATAATATGAGGCACAACTCCATCCCATCTCCCACAAGTATTGGAGAAAATAATAACACTGCAGCAGATGTTGTGTACTGTTGTACCTTGCATTGCCTGCTTTGGCGTTTGTCGCAGCTGTTTTGCCGATGAAGAGAGAGAGTGATGATTGTGAGTGGAAAAAAAAGGGAGGAAAGAGAGTGATCGAAGGCGGAAAGAAAAATAATGTTGATAACAGAAAGGTACAAAAGTAATGGAATGTGCGTAGTAGTTTTGAAAAGAACTTCCCTTCATCAACAATTTTTTATGATTCAAATGAATTTGATTTCGATTTTTCAGAGCTTTGTAACTCAAGTCTTGGCGTGATTAGCATGCTTTTACATGTGATACTTCCGAAGAGAAAATGTCCAAATTTAGTTTAAACGTTACAATTGTCATCCAATATCCTTACGAGGCGAATAAAAACACAAATACAGTGTCGGGTTTTGTTACAATTACTTGATAAGCAATAGTGCTTATCCAGAACTGGCAAATTTACGAAATCAATAGATTGGTCTAAAGAAATTATTGGTCTCAACCTCAAATCAAACATGAAAGAAATCTTTCAAAAGTCGAACATGATATTTGGTCTATATCGTACTTGTAGTACATGGAAGGGCTTCATAACCTGACATATATATAGAATACAATTTTCCTATAGTGAGGTCTACGTTATAATGACAGTGTTTGATTAGCAATGACTTTGCTATCTTTCTCAATCATTCAACAAAGCGGATAGCGCTATCTCTATCTCGCTTTGCTTTGTTGCCAGATCGTCTTTCAACAATGTAGAATTACAGAATATTTCATCTTAATATTATGAAAATTCACTATGAAATCATTTTAAAATATAATTTCTTGCTTAATAAAATATAATTGTTTATTTTAAACGAGAATGAACAGTTAATATTACATCAATAAACATGTATCAGCTACCGCCTATAGGAGGCATTGACAAGACAGAGGATCGGCAACGTTGTTCTCCTATCTTTCTCCACTGCCATTTTAAATTGGACCTCACTATAGTAACTATTCGTTAGAAATTTCTTATGTACTGAATAGAGGGGAAAATAAAAATAAATTTCATTCCGTTCTTTATCTTTTCTGGAATAATTAGATTAATTTTCAGATGAGTACGGTGCTTGTATATTGTATTGAGTGATTAACATCATTGTAAAAAGTCAATAAGCCAATATTGATATGTGTTGTGGAATACATGATATTGATCACTGACATCATGCAAAAACTAATTCTCTAGTCGCTCTCCTTCTCCACCTCATCCTCCTATTCCTTCTACACCGCCTCCTTGTCGTCCTACACCACCTACCCCCATCTACTATCACTATACATCCTCCACCTTCTCCTCACTATCCTCCTATGTCCATTGAACACAAGTGTAAGTTATTTCACGCATGCAGGCTGATTACTTGACGGCAACAATGGTCCATGGTCGCCTGAGTCACAATGAAGATGATGCATTCAATGATGCTGGGGGTGTGCAGAGAGGGGGGCACCAAGAACACCTATCAACCACCCCTCCCCCCGCAAAACCCCCTTAATCCCCCCCTGACTGGCATACAGTGTTGACCGCCAACAATACCCCTAGGCTGGTCCAATCTTGCACAAAGCATCCAGACCAGACTCGGCGCTCGGCGCTCGGCTAGCTCCAATACAGCAGAATGGGACACTACACACTCTCACTCACACACACACACACATCACCACAAAATAATAAGCACGTAGGCACATCTAGAGTCACGCACGCACACGAGCGCACCCAAAACGCAATCTGCCACTACACACACCACCCCATATATTGCATTACAATATATGACAACATGGACCCCTTGCTTTTGAATTAGCGGTTGCCGTGGTGGACATGGGTATGTAGCGAGGGGGTGGTGAAGGGGTGGAAGTGAGGAAGACCTCGTCTACAATTTGCAAAAACAGGACAAGGAAGGCGCAGCGTTTTCGAATACAGAGTCACGAATGCAAATATTCACGAATGGAAACGAATTAGTGATGATACTCAGCACTTGTCAGCGGAAGTCACTTGAGAATTTAGATTATCACGGAGGAGGAAGAAGTATATGAACTCAGTGAATTTGAAACTGAAACAAGGATATGAATAATCAAGTACACTTGACAGAATTTTGTATGTAATCTACTTGGGATACACTGGCAATATAGAATTTGATTTCTATTTGCGACGCTCCAGATCGCTAGGTTAGAAGGCTACACTGGCGCACCAATGGAGTGAAG
This sequence comes from Nilaparvata lugens, assembly GCF_014356525.2. Lineage (NCBI taxonomy): Eukaryota > Metazoa > Arthropoda > Insecta > Hemiptera > Delphacidae > Nilaparvata > Nilaparvata lugens. Next base: position 46,324,541 of record NC_052509.1, read on the forward strand.
TTTGATTTGCGATTGTCAGCAAGAACCATTGAACTAAGATATAATTGAGTGAAGCTACTACTATTTCTATGGTGACGATGAATAGGCAGGTCTACTATGATTAAGGAAATGTGTAATGATGTGATGAGTGGAAAAAGTGAAGGGATCAAATGATGAATGGGAAGAATATGATCTAGGTCGATTTATAGATTTTTGTGTATGATCAATGCAATTTTCATGTATTTATCAACCTGTTGAAAGTAAATAAAAAATTGGATTAATCGATTACGGAAATCCAATTTTTAATATTAATCAATTCAGACACCATAAGTATGGGATTTCCGCATAATGACTAAACCTTTTTTTAGTGATAGAAAGAGAAAGGCTAGAAGGAAATGCAAAGTTGCATTCACTTGAATCGGCTGCGGGAGGATCGAATTACACGGAAAATTGTCCAAACAATGCTGAAAATTTATCTTTCAAAGTGGAAACTATTTTTCAGGCGTTTTCAGACGAGTTGGCAGGACATGAAGCTCTCCAATTGGCTGATTGGGTTGGAGTTTGGGAATCAGCTGATAATCAGTCAATGGGAGAGTTTTCATCCATGTGAACTCGTCTCAAATCGCATGCAAAAACGCTTCGTGTGGCTTGGCCCTAACATATATCATGTAGCTCTTGTCTGTAGTACCCTTCTCTACTATAGATTATGGAGGAGGAGAAATTTTATGATAACTTTCATAATAAGAACTGAATTAAAAGTAAATTCCAAAATGGTCATCACTTTATTTAAAGCTAACAGGTGCTCTGAAGCTAAACTCTCAAGTACTGAGAGTAGGATACTATCAAAGACAATCCATACGACTCTTCTATTGTACACTGCTTTACAAGAGTATGAAGACGCGTAAAAAGGTGATCCTTCACTGTGAGCGTAGTCGTAATTCGTGGGTGCATTGTTATTTGAGGCGTGTCCATGAAATGCAGTCAGTGGCCAGAGGTCACGTATCCCGCCCGACATGGCAACGCAACGCAATGCAATAAATGTTGAAGCAAGTACTGCTCAGGCTTCACAGATTTATGTAGCTTTGTGCCCCAAGCCCGGCAAGGTACGTCCCGTTCAATACTTTACTACCCAGCATAGAACAGTACATACATTTAATTTTAATGTCTCCTTCCTAGTATTCAGTGTCTTAGACACTGATTTAGTTCCGGAACACTTTACTCTTGGTTAGAGCAGTTATTAGAGCATTTATTGTCAGTAAAGGATGTAACTATTGTTAACTTATTAGTTCGAGGTGAACTTCAACTTTGGAAGACTACTACAGTAATTAGTAATTTAGTAATTTGTGGTTATTAACTACAAGCTCGAATGAGATAATTTACAAATTAATTTATGTTACAAACTTGTAACCTAGTTTGTATCAACAACAATATGTTATAAGTTCCATGAGAATATTAGAAGTGGTAATTTTCGAGGATATTCTCAATTAGCCTTCGTAAATGGAATCTAAAATGTCCATAGATTCCAGAGGTATAATATAGATTACTTTTATTGAATATTGGTGATGAGGACAGGGATGTTGGAAATAAATGTTCGAATTTAAGGAAAACTTGTCTTGGAGGATAAATTATATGAAAGTATATTCAATAACGAACTATGAAAAACTAAAACTCTATAGATCCGAATAACATAACTGTACTGTAATACAGTTATTCTTCGGCTATAACACCTCCATTTTTCCTCTCCACTACACACTTTCCAATCCTGGGACTTTACTATGATAGTAATCTTATCTAAAATAAGCAACTGAAAATGAAAATGAACGAGGCTGTTATTTCACTAGTAGTTTCTCAAACTCAAACTGCTATCGTTACTTTTGCATGTAGCCTACACGTTCTGCTTTTTATTCTCTTCCTAACTCTCTAACGGTAATTTCATTCACTCTTTCGTTATCCAACTCGATTTCACTCTCCACCCTCATCATTCTTCCTTTTCTCTATTTGTGTTTCTCTATTTTTCTTCCTCGTCTGCTGATCACCGGCAATCCTTTCCCGCAAACTTTCCAGAAGAGAATCACATTGCGACACAAATGGTATTTTATTTATATTCGGCGCGCGGCGTCAATGTCAGCAAGACATTGCGCTTTGTCGATTCGATATATCGATGCTGAAAAGTTTATTTCGGGAGAGCATCTCGATTTGGAAAACGAACCCGATTGTGACTTCTAGGCGAAGAATATCACGTAGCCTATATACTCAGCCGCTGCAGTAGGCCTATGGCCACCAGACTACAAAACTGCTGCGAAAAGGAAAAACGAGATCTGGATTGTCACTTGCTGCCAAGGAATGAGAGAAGCTCCCCCCTCCCGCCCGGCGACACCCCCTCACCACCGTTTCGAGATCTATTCCGAGCTTATCTGGCTCAGACTGTGCTGATGGCAACGGGAAGCAATATAAAGTTGAAACCGGAATTCGGAGAGTTTTCCTTTGAACAGAAGTTGATTCCAGAAGGAAGAAGACAGAAGCATCCCTCTTCCTCCTCAACCGTCTTTCCCCTCACTCACACACATGCAGTTTGGAAACTTGGTGAGTGGAATTGGCACAGCCCCTCCAATCTCTGTCCAATTCTGCTCTTTGATCCTGCAATGAGGCCTCAGGCACTCCTCTAATGCCAGCCAGTTGACAACCCAACTGCTCTCCCTCAATAAACATCAAATTGAGCATAGACTTCGACTATACAGATAAACAACTCAATGCAGAACCTACAAAGGTGTCTGAGATCACCGTTCAACTCTCAGCATCTACAATTCAATGCGTTAGCATAAAACGTATACTATCAAAACTTTCAACATTTAGAATTCAATGGCACTGGCAGTAAAAGTTATTCCTTGCCTAGGATCAGCATAAAGACTCTCAACATTGAGAATTCAATTCGTCTGGATTACTTTGGTGATTCCGAGGTTGAAGGTTAACATTTCTGAGTTCCTAAGCGCTTCAAATTAGCATTCGCATCAAATTCAACCTGCATCAAATTCCTTTATGTCTCTGAATAAAACTTTACTTCTACTCGGAATGTTATACACCAACTAGATTCACCATGACCTTGCGTTCATAATCTTTCTTTAACTTAGTGAATCTTCTTTATTAGATTAGACTTATACTATATTATATTATACTATTAATATATTATAATTGTAATTTTTGTTGTGTCAAGAGGGCTATTATGGGAAGTATTTCTATCCTGGTGCCCTCATATTGTAATGTAAATAAATAAATAAAGTAGACACGTTGGGTCAGAATATGTATTTAATTTAGCAATTAAATTGATTGTTTTGATTTTCTTCGTTTGATTTGAAAAAATAAGGGAATTTAAGGCAGCATTCATTTAGAAGATGAAAAAATACTTTAAAAGTAATCAGGAGTTAGGCCTTAGCCATATTTGATTTTGAGGAAAACTTATCCAGCTGGAAACGAATAACTTAACAACCAATATGACGTTACAAGTACTTATAATAGCTAGCAAACGAATCTGTTCTCAGTTAAATTCGTTCTTAGAAATCTTTCAAAATGCAGCGTCAAGTTTAAACTCATCTATTAAAGGTTAGTAAATATGTAGACCTATCGGAGATTGAAACAATTCAATGTTAGGATAATTTGGGACGATCATACTTCCAATGAGTTATTATTTCTAGTACTGATTTGGAATATTCTTGGTATTTGAGTTATGATGGTAGAAACCACTTTGAGAAAATAATAGCTTTTGTGGTCATAATATTATGGTTGTTGAATACGAGTACTTCTCGAATAAATATTCAAATGGGAATATTCGATGGGAAACACTCATTTTGGCAACGCTGGGAACTGCTGTAGCAGTCGTAAAAAAAATTTCTATTACCACGATAAGAGCGGGCGTTTCTACGAATTGAAAATCACTTCCGAATGTATTTCGGTTGGAAGTCGATTTCGAATTGCGCCTCATAATCGCTTTTTGAGAATTTAAAAGAGTACTCGAATCAATAGAGAAACGACCTTCATAAAATTTCTCGTAGCCGTTTGATTTTTTCCCTCCAGAGAGGGTCGGCTGGAAAATTGCGAGAAATGAATTGATGAGGAATGAGTGGAGAGAGATGTGACATTTTCCGTTCTTTTCATCTATCGCTATTCCAGCTCTCCCTACTTTCCTCTCTTTCTCATTTTCCCCCAGGGTAGTGGCCAAAAGCAAATCGTAGTAGCTTTCTCTGTCTGCCCTCTTTCCCTTTCAAGTTACAAATTAACCGGGCGTGATTTTTTACTGCCCGTTGTTCCTGTGTTCGTTCGTTTCCCCGATTCAAAGACCTCTCTTCTCGTAAAATCGAGTGCTGCTCTACCCCCTTCCCCTTTTTTGCCACGATGAAAAGCCTTTCTGCCGGATGCAATTTATGTACAGTTCAGAAGAGATTTGTAAAAAACTATTCGGAGCTATGAACCCAGCTCATTCACCTGCCACAAGCTGGAGGCTACAGGAGCGAACTTATCAGGCTTGTAATTATCAAGTAGAATTTAAAGATATTGATTAGAAGCTTTTAAAGCTCCGCAATTTCTATCTCTCAATTTATAGGTCACTCTTGAACATCCATCTTCTTTTCCAATTCGCCTGTTGAGTGAGTATTTTATTGTAAATTTTAATTCAGTGTTTGTCACAGAATTTATAATATAAAAATATTATAGGTTAGAATCATAGGAATACTATGATTTGAAGAATTCAATAAAATTGAATAATTGAAAATAATTAGGAGTTATATGTTTAAAGGATTAACCATAAAAACTAACCTATTACATAATATTAATGGTCCATTAAATCCATTAAGTCTCCAAGAAACCGGCCCTAAACCACCTCTGCTTCAAGGTATAATCTGACTCATCAGATCATACTCACTGAATAGACTGAATCTTAATTCCTAGAATACACAATGAATTACTGCAATTTGTTTGCTATTTATTTGTATGTGAAAATAAAACTCGAGCTTGAATGGTACAATCACTGCATCCAAGTTTAATATTGCCGGTGATGAGTGTACCTCGACCAATTTGACAATGGAACAAGGGAGAGGATTGGAGATCGCAGACTAACCCCAGACTAGGGTGCTGTCCAACGCTCCAAGCAACACAGCTAACCGCAGGATGACTTCAATCTGCTCGGGTGCGGAAGGTGAGCACAAGTTGCTAATGACGGCGACTGCAATGATAGTGGTCAAGGCCTCACTAGAATGCACCTCACCCTTGTAGTGAGGCCTCACTAGAATGCATCCCACCCCTATAGTGAGGCCTCCGGTCACATGCAATCAACCGGGCGGTCAGCGGCCGAGACCGAGTCACAGAAAGGCCGTTTCGCCGCCAAATTGGATCGCGCAAGTCAAAGGACCCCTAAGTGACGTCATCACTGGAAAGCGCTTTTCCCTCCGCTAAATTATTATCGCTGCGCGACCACGCCGTGCAAATGAGAATCTTGACCGCGTAATTAGTTTGTGGACGAATTGCTCTTCAAAACCGACGATAAACGTGGAGGCACCGTTGTTATTGTACTCGTTATTGTAATGGCGATGGAGTCGGATTTGCACTGATTGTTCACTAATGATGGAAGGTTGGAATGAGTGTAATAATTGAAATTTGATAACTGAAGTTGAATAACATTTCAACATTGACATGGAATAAACGTCCACGGAAATACCATCTCCATACAACTATTTACTTCAAGCTGATATCAATTAATAACTCAGAACGAGAACTGTGTATGTTCTTGATAAAATCAATGTATTTTCAATTCAAATCTGTAGAAATTCTTCACCCAGTAACCAGAGCCATATCTCATCTGTAATATTTAAGATACGCTTAAGGGGATGATTTCGGTTCCTCGGTTGAATTGGTGGCTGCTTTAGGCCAGCTTCATCACTCTGAGAGTGATTTGATAAAAAATATATTATATTCTTGGTGGTTCAGAGACATCAAGAAGTAGGTACATTCATCTCCCAACATCATCCCTTACATCACTCAAAAGCCTTGAAGCTCATTTCGATTTTCCATTTACTAAGGCTATATGCATCATACAAATTACAGACTATCATTACATTTATGGAAATGCATTACAATAATTGAAAAATACTAATGCATGATCCATTATCAGCGAACAAATTAAACAATAATTGTTCAAATCAACTCAATTGCCCACAAAATTGCTTAAAATTATCATCTGATCTCAAAATTCGTTGGCATATCTGTCAAAGAACAATATCGAATAAAAATTTCTCGAATAAATGACTATATTTATTTATTTTTTTGGCTAATTTATGTAAATATGCGAACTTTATTTAACAGTCAACAAGTTTTCCAACAACGTCACTGATATACAGTCGTGAAGAATACAACAGTAATCTTATTTGATGACTTTATAACGTTCTAGGTATAATGGACAGCACAGAAATTCATGTTCAATAATCTTGCAGTATACACATCATTCTGGAGATATTTCAAGCATTTCTTAATAACACGCTTCTTACGGCTTTTTCGCGAAGCATGCTCCTTCTGGATGAAGAGATGAATGTTATCGAAGAAGATGAATAGGTCTTGACAAAAGGCAACGGATTACTCTTTCCAATAGCGTTACAAATTCCTAACTTTTAATTAGTTCTGGAGACGGAGCCAGAATGTTTCCAAATTCTATTTATCAGCATTTTGTAGCTCAGCTACTTTTACTTCTCCATCACCTCTTTCAATCCCTTTCCCTTCTTTCCACATTCCTCTTTCTCCTTCTCTTTTCAGCACTTTCATTCTCACACTCATCTCCGTACACCGTCTGAGAATTAAGATTAAAACGTGGCATGCCCGATCTGAATTGAATTATTAAGCAGGGTAGACGCCTGCCTTCGAGCAGGCATTGGTCCTTATCTTGTCTGCAGATTGCTTGCCTCTCCTGCCTCCGCTACGTATTATCACAGGTAGCTTTTCTCCATCTCACAATGCTTTTTCATATTTAATGCAAGCACACATTTTTGATGAAGGGTCTGTAGAGTGATCTTGGAATTTGCTCTGCAGTTTAAATATTTCCAAACGATCAACACTGTGTGAGTTTTGAAGTAGACAAACGTGCAAGCAGCAGGTTCTATCAGAATTCAAACCCAAATACAGTTCCGAGTCCCAAAATTACTTCAACTGTAGCTACATCTGCGAGGAAGTTTGATCGACGTGTTCACTATTCATTGAATAAAATACAGTAATATAGAAAAAAGCTGTGGAATGGAGAAATTCAATTTCAAGTTTTCATCGAGAATTTTAGGTTGAAAATGATTGTCGTGTTTTGGAAGATGCTAATCTACATCAAGAGGGGTCTATTGGTCAAACCCTCAGGAATGGCCGGCCTACTGGAATGTCCAAAATGAAAATGAAGAGATAACAGTACGATGATTATTTGAATTATTCTGGATATGTTTGACCTCTCAATGTACAAAACTAATATTCAATACATCAGGTATCCATGATGAATCGAGTTCAAGTTGTAAAATACTGAGTAAATCTGGGCTGTGAAATACAATGAAATACTCTTGAAACAAAACGCGCTTTAACAATTTAATTGACCGAGCGAAGTGAGGTCTAAGATTCAAGTCGACGGTTTGGCATTTCTCATGTTTAAATGTTTATATGTTTGTATGTCTATATGTTTTTATGTTGCGCATTTACGGCGAAACGCGGTAGATTTTCATGAAATTTGACAGGTATGTTCCTTTTTAATTGCGCGTCGACGTATATACAAGGTTTTTGGAAATTCTGCATTTCAAGGATAATATAAAAGGAAAAAGGAGCCTCCTTCATACCCCAATATTACCGTAAAAATCAGACTATAGAATTATTCATCATAAATCAGCTGTCTAGTGGACTATAATACTACCCGTTCAAAAACATCGAACATCTTGAAAATTTATCTTTCCATCAACGTTAGTAGACAGTTGACTATAATACTACCCGTTCAAAAACATCGAACATCTTGAAAATTGTATCTTTCCATCAACGTTGTAGACAGTTGCAGCCAGACCTGATAACAGCGCTCAAACTCACATTCCGGGACGACACGTCACGGTACGATAGGACAGAAAGCTCTATATTAATTTATTTTTTGGCTAATTTATGTAAATATGCGAACTTTATTTAACAGTCAACAAGTTTTCCAACAACGTCACTGATATACAGTCGTGAAGAATACAACAGTAATCTTATTTGATGACTTTATAACGTTCTAGGTATAATGGACAGCACAGAAATTCATGTTCAATAATCTTGCAGTATACACATCATTCTGGAGATATTTCAAGCATTTCTTAATAACACGCTTCTTACGGCTTTTTCGCGAAGCATGCTCCTTCTGGATGAAGAGATGAATGTTATCGAAGAAGATGAATAGGTCTTGACAAAAGGCAACGGATTACTCTTTCCAATAGCGTTACAAATTCCTAACTTTTAATTAGTTCTGGAGACGGAGCCAGAATGTTTCCAAATTCTATTTATCAGCATTTTGTAGCTCAGCTACTTTTACTTCTCCATCACCTCTTTCAATCCCTTTCCCTTCTTTCCACATTCCTCTTTCTCCTTCTCTTTTCAGCACTTTCATTCTCACACTCATCTCCGTACACCGTCTGAGAATTAAGATTAAAACGTGGCATGCCCGATCTGAATTGAATTATTAAGCAGGGTAGACGCCTGCCTTCGAGCAGGCATTGGTCCTTATCTTGTCTGCAGATTGCTTGCCTCTCCTGCCTCCGCTACGTATTATCACAGGTAGCTTTTCTCCATCTCACAATGCTTTTTCATATTTAATGCAAGCACACATTTTTGATGAAGGGTCTGTAGAGTGATCTTGGAATTTGCTCTGCAGTTTAAATATTTCCAAACGATCAACACTGTGTGAGTTTTGAAGTAGACAAACGTGCAAGCAGCAGGTTCTATCAGAATTCAAACCCAAATACAGTTCCGAGTCCCAAAATTACTTCAACTGTAGCTACATCTGCGAGGAAGTTTGATCGACGTGTTCACTATTCATTGAATAAAATACAGTAATATAGAAAAAAGCTGTGGAATGGAGAAATTCAATTTCAAGTTTTCATCGAGAATTTTAGGTTGAAAATGATTGTCGTGTTTTGGAAGATGCTAATCTACATCAAGAGGGGTCTATTGGTCAAACCCTCAGGAATGGCCGGCCTACTGGAATGTCCAAAATGAAAATGAAGAGATAACAGTACGATGATTATTTGAATTATTCTGGATATGTTTGACCTCTCAATGTACAAAACTAATATTCAATACATCAGGTATCCATGATGAATCGAGTTCAAGTTGTAAAATACTGAGTAAATCTGGGCTGTGAAATACAATGAAATACTCTTGAAACAAAACGCGCTTTAACAATTTAATTGACCGAGCGAAGTGAGGTCTAAGATTCAAGTCGACGGTTTGGCATTTCTCATGTTTAAATGTTTATATGTTTGTATGTCTATATGTTTTTATGTTGCGCATTTACGGCGAAACGCGGTAGATTTTCATGAAATTTGACAGGTATGTTCCTTTTAATTGCGCGTCGACGTATATACAAGGTTTTTGGAAATTCTGCATTTCAAGGATAATATAAAAGGAAAAAGGAGCCTCCTTCATACCCCAATATTACCGTAAAAATCAGACTATAGAATTATTCATCATAAATCAGCTGTCTAGTGGACTATAATACTACCCGTTCAAAAACATCGAACATCTTGAAAATTTATCTTTCCATCAACGTTAGTAGACAGTTGACTATAATACTACCCGTTCAAAAACATCGAACATCTTGAAAATTGTATCTTTCCATCAACGTTGTAGACAGTTGCAGCCAGACCTGATAACAGCGCTCAAACTCACATTCCGGGACGACACGTCACGGTACGATAGGACAGAAAGCTCTATATTTATTTAGGATTTTTTCTAGACATTTTAAATTAATAAATTATTTATCAATGTTTGAAAAAACATAACAACAGGTCAATGTAGCTTACTGAGCGCGAGGTCTACTGTTCACAGAACTACTAGTATACTTGAATAAGTATAAGAGTATTCAATTGAATACTTGTATTATGGTGCACTAAAGGGTGCACCCTCCACCTTGGATTGAAAAATCCAAACCATTCTGTCAGTAGTTATTCTAAAAACTGCTGACCATTTTTGGGACCCACCCCCCAAGATTTTATTCTTAGCCCCCCCCCCCTTCAAGCCACCAGTGGGCATCCCTGATTTAATATCAATTATAAATTAGTAATTCCCACCTGATTGATACATCTACGGTATTAACAAATTAAATGTATTGGATAAGGTATTCAAATCATTAAAAACACTAACTTTTTGAGAATGACATAATGAAGAGTTAATGACAAAAGTTTGAGAGTGTCAAAATAAGATTCTTTCATACTTTTGGACAACATTCTGCCCTTTCCTACGTCACATTTTTGAATTATTGTATTCACTAATTAATATATTTTCCGTCTTATAAAATTAACACAAATCCCTTCTCTTATTGTTAGGAAATATCCCACGTGTGTTTGCTAAACTTGAACAGAGTTTAAATATTACGTCAATGTCAATGCAAGTCAAGCAACACATTCAACGTTCAATCACACAAACACAAGAGTAATGCAAACACAGCTCAGGTCTTTCAAGCTTCACGTCAAGTGCTTGGTAAGATAAACACTCGTGATAACGCAAATTAATTACTCAGTACAAGTATATTGGCAATTGCAGTGTTTGCGCTTGCGCGGTTCTCTCGGGAGTGTGCTGTTTTTAGTGGATTGGAAAAGGCGGCTCAGACGCCGCGTGCTTTTTCAATAGCTGAGACGAGCCGCTGTTTTCGGTTCAGATTCAGTTTAACGCGGGAAGCGATTGAATACGCATGGTCTTGAAAGTAGTTCCTTTGCTTCTTTCAGTACGAGCGTGATAAGTCGTTAGTGATAACAAGTAGTGCTGTGACAGTGATATAAAATACATCAGATTATGTGATAGCTCAGGAATTTTGTACCATACGATTCTCATTTACTTTTTGGTAATGACAAATAAAATGGAATACGAAGGAAGGTGAGTTGGGAGTATCAACAATGAAAAACATGAATTTTAATGGAATAAAGTCTGATTGAATGAACTGCGTTTGCCACTAACCCTCTTCTCTTTAACCACAATTAATAGTAGTTTTCGACTAACTCATGAGTTTCATGATAATTAATTAATTATACAACCCTACTTTTGAGAAGGTATTATGTTTTAGAGTAGAACTTGGGATGACTGATATCAAAACAGAAATTCTTCAAAAACTCTTATTTCTTTTGTGAAGTGAAATACACAGAAGAAACTAGCGAATTGTGGAAACTTCTGTTACTTATTTTTTGAGAAATAATATTTTAGGAAATGTTTTTGTTACAATTAGTTACTAAGTTGCTCATGTTAGGCTGGCCAGTAACGGTAGGACATGCATGATACATGGCATACATTGTATTGTTGTTGTTGTGTCATCACAGTGAAAGCTTCTAGCAAAATTTTTGTGGTTCGTTTTTTGTATCTCAAATTTTTTTGTTGTTTATTTTTTCTTCGCTGTTCTCTTTTAGGTAGAATTATTTTTCTATCAATATATAATTTTTAATTCTCCAGTGGTTTATTTATTGTTATTGATTGTTTATTTTATGTTAGAAGCCTCTCGCTGATGATCAAACATACATTATGATCGTGTGTGTTCATGAAACGTGCATGTACATGCATGTCCTACCGTTAGTGGCCAGCCTTAGATTACAATCAAAATCCAGATTGTAATTTGAGATTAATTTATTCATTAAAAAAATATTTAAATATGAGTGAGTAATAGGAATGTTTGATTCACATTCCAATAAATTATACTGTTAATAAGAGCTTGTCATCATGTTCTGTCTATTGTAGGCAACAGGACTGCAAGACATTACAGAAAGGTGATAGCATTTCAATAATGGGCAAAAATAATAGGGCAATCTTAAATTGAATATTTTTTATTTACGTTAATCGTTGACATTCTCTTGATAAGCGTTTATCGAAACAATCATTTAAAGAATAGTTCGTTTGATGATTGACTCACTCAATCATTGAACATGAATCATAACATATTCTGACTTATTGAGCTTATTAATTCAGTTTCAAGTTTGGTAATTGTAATTAATGTCATTATCATTGTCTTTGTAATTGTAATTGTCAGTCAATTGTCAATCATATCGGTGTGTACGAAAGAAGCAATTGGGGACTTATAACATTTTGAGAACTGAAAAGGTGTTTTGAACTCTGGCGCTTGAGTTTTTTTTCTTTTCAAGATGTCATTAATTTGATAAATCTAGATGATTCAATCTAGTGAGGACTACGGAATATGCAGTGAATAAAAAATATGTATTAATTGGGTTAGATTTTAAAACACATTTTAAAAAGATAATAAATGTCTTTTATCATCAATAGGACCTACAACCTCAATAATCACTGAAATAATGATTAATCTGGAATTTCGAATTCTATGTATCAATATGAGATTAATATGATGCATATTTCTGAAATTAGAGTAGCCTGAGTGTTTGATGTCATTTCATTTATCATTTCGAGAAAAATAATAAGAACGTTATAGCTCCAAAATTGGACCACACAGTGTCTTGACTTATAAACACGTCAATGAATGCCATGAATGATAATTTTTTCATTTTATCATTCAGTTTCCAGCTATATCCAACTTAACCCAATAAAATAAAAAATAGGGTGAATCGATCAAATATATTACGAGAGAAGCATTGGAATTAGTTATTCACAGTTTGACTTCAATTCACTCGACTTGAAGACAGAATACAAACTACAAGAAAAAATTGAATAAGATGTAACGTTTTAATAACAGTCGATCAAAGTGAATGTAGGACACAAAATGTGCGTCACCATCCACTTCACTAACATACACAAACAAATTAAAAATTGATTTCAGTCAACCATAAACAAATAATTAACGAACTATGAATAATCGATGGCTGTGACACTCCCTTCCCCCCTCCCCAAACAATCAATATTCCGTTCGCATTCATATCAGACTCGTTGATTGTAATTCACACCCAATTAATTGAAAAACGTCAACAAACAGCTGTATTTGGGGGCGCTGGCGTTTGGTAGCCTTCAACGATGTCACCCCTCAATTTTGAACGAGATTTGGTTGTGCCTCAGTTCACTGACACTCCACTAATCCCCGCGTTATCACACTTCAACGACGCCATTCATTTTTTATTACTTTTTTCAGGCACCACTCGCGCCTATCATGGCAACCTGATAAGACTCTGTCTGCTCCCTGCTTATCACTTTCGGTGCAATGACTCTGTTTATCTGGCTCTTTCTATTCACGCTCCAATTATGCTCCAACGAAACACGATCTTTGATTTTGTTATTAAGTTTGGAATTTATTCCAAGTAGTTTGATATCTACTACCTGTTCACCTGTCAAAACAAGTTTATATCATCCCAGTTATTAATTCTCTGTTATCAGATCCAGTGATAAAATGCTTTTTGTGTTCAATATAAGTGGATTGCTTGAGGAGCTAAAATAAGATTTGGGTTTGTTTTGTGAATATTACTTTTAGTTTTAGCTATTAATGTTTGTCACTTTGAAAAATACTCTTCCAAGACTCAGCAGAATAGTTTCTAATAATCAAGTGTGTTTTATCTGTTACATTATTGGAAACCAAACAATTCAATGAGCATTAAAATCATGATCAAACCATTTAATAAGTTCCAGAAATACTTCAATAAGTTCATGAATATCACCTTGGTAGGATATATCAAATCGTATTTGAGACCTCAATTTTATTGTTCATCATATAAATTGAGTTTTTTTTAATAATTAGAAAAATCAAACTACTTGTTCACTTCAGCTTTATTTTTATTGTAAACTCAAGAAAATCTTATTTGAGGAGTGACTGGTTAGAGTACATAGAATACCATAGCAGGATAGAGTACCTAGTACCTATTCTTTACTATAAAGAGTATTAATACTATAGAACTATGGAGTGATAAGACTTTGTAATAGTATAGTTCTAGTTTGCTGGAGTGTTGGCTTCACCTCAAAGTTGTGGCTGGAACTGGAGATTTGCCAGAAATGAACATCAATACCGACATGCCGGGAGCACGTGATTGTGTTAAGATTGCAGAAATAGAGAAAGAAAAATAGAAAAAGCTTTCAAAGTTCGTGGGAAAAATGTCTGGCGGTGAGGAACGTTGCAGAAGCTAGGCCCAAAGAGTGAAAGAGGAGATAAAGTATCAATCGCAACTTGCTTAGCTTCGACAGGATTGAGAGAGACGTCGAACTGAAAGAGAAAAGAGTATGAAAAGAGTGAGATGGAAAACAAGGAGCAGGTGGCAAAGGTCAAAAGCAAAAGCACTTCTTCTTTACAAGCAGACGTTAATCCTTTCATCAAGGGATGCAGGTTTTGTAGAACGGCACAAAAACCATGTGCAGAGCATCCCTCCGCCCTTCGTCACTCCTAGTTCTCCAGTTGTTGATTACCCCACTTTTTCAACTTAGCAGCTAAGAGAGCGAGTTGTAAACGATACCTTTCCAGAAGAAATTCATTCATTCTCTCAATGTGAATATATGGACTAGAGCAATCTCGTTCAACAAATTTCAGTTCAAGTCAAATCACGCCAAGAAATCGAAGATAGAAGCTGAATGCATTTTATTATCACTCTGGCTTAGGTGCTATTATTTTCTCATCACTCTGGCTCCTCTATCAATTAGGCTATTATATTTATTATTTCAATGATAGCTCCATACTTCTGAAGTACACAAATCATAGAATCTGTTTTCTGATATCTGATGTGATATTACGTACAATATTTATTTATTCATCAGACTTGTTCATTTGTTAATAGATAAACTCGTCAAAATCGAAGACCTAGATTTGGTTGCATTAAAAGTATCATACTTGAAGGTTCCAGCTAGTATCATAAATGCTTTCCAGTTACTGCATTTTCCAATAGAAGATTGGAGTTGTACTGAAATCCATGAATTCAGATTCAGTGTACATGAATAAACTTTACAGATTTCGTCTCATCTAGCTAGTAGTAAATTTTCGAAAGATTTCAACACATAAATTAAATTATAGATGCAATTTCTTCTGGGACGGATTCCGAGTGGATACGGAAGAAGAAACTATTCGTTATCTGGCTAAGCCAGCTCTAAATGAGAAGAATCGGGAGTTGTTGGCATTCAAGGGCTCTAAATCCTAGGATCAGCAGCATTCATTCAAGTTAGACCGGAGCTGCGCTGTGCTGTGCAACTCATGAACTTCAGCAAGTAATTTGCGAAGAGCGAAATAAGTGTGCAACTGAATTTACAGCAGCAGTTCGAAAAGAGTTGTTCCAAAGAGATAGGCTGCAGAGATGAACGGCTCAATTCCAATACAGTCGTCGGCTCCCGAGAGGAATAGACCTCACGTCTGATGAATGCTCAAACAGCTGGAACTGATCCAAAATAGTCTCCATGTAAACTATCCAGAACTCATTCTAAATTCTCCAGAGTAAATAAATAATGTAGGTGATGGCGCAATGAAGAGATAAAGAGGAAAAAAGAGATGTGAAAGAGGAATGGCTTCTTATAGATTAGATACTGCATTAAAAACGTGGATAGAAGGCCTGTATTGAAACTGAGATAACTGGCTAATGTACATAAAAGCAGAGCACACAAGGCCATGTCAGTACACGGGAGAAATACGCGCTTCATCGCTGAAAAGAAAACTGATACTACAGTAATTTTGAAAAGGCTTTCAACTAAATGAGTCCGTATTCTGAAAACAAAGCTTTAATGTTTTAAACAATAATTACGATTTGGTTTCTCTCTTGAATGGAGATGGATCAAAAATGGTCCAGCAAAGAACATTGGAATAGAAGGTGAAACTAGAAAAAGTATCTTTATTTAATAGGTTACCGTGGTTTCGGCTCAGCGTTTTAAAGATGTTATGGGAATAGAAGCTAAGTACAGTATTTTGAATAAATACATTGCTCAGTGAATTATTTTCAAGCAATTCATTGCAATAGCAATAATATTAGTCGGAAGAAAACTATTGCCTGGTAATAGAATGTCAAGTAATCATTGAAAAACCTATAATAACCTGAAGAAAATAGAAATAGCTTTTATTGGAGAAGATTACATGATGATAAAATTCTTCATTATAATATAAATTTCATAATAAATTCTTCTTCGCCGTACTCAACTCATTATCCTATTTGTGAGAAATATCTATAGCCATCAATAAATACGCCATTAATAATAAAATAGCTCTGCTCATTATCTGTTTAAACTGTGAATAGTTTTGCTTATACTTTGAAAAGCTCTACTTATACATTGAATAGCTCTACATTACTTTAAATAGCTCTGTTTATACTGTGATACTCGATTGTGAAAGTATTAAGAATTGAGAGCTTTTCAGTTTCAACTAAAGATAGAAAATGAGAGTATCATCCTCATTACTTCATTATCTTGAATCACATTCCATTGATTAATCATCAACCTACATTCATAATTATTATTGTGAAACTTTATACGAATTCTGTTAGTAACGTATCAATGATTTACCAAACTTCAATGCAATCGGTAATAAAAAATGATACAATATTTTTACAAATAGACTTCCAGTCAATTATTATTCGAGAACAAACAAACTATATAGCAGTGCATTGTCTGGAAATTATTGATGAAATTAATTTGGCCAGCATCGCATATTGTTGTTTGCATGCTTCTCAAGCGGACAGTGACAGTGCTGGTGTTTGGTGTATGTTTGTGGAACGTGTGCATGAAGCAAGATTTTGGCTCCCCTGGTCGGGCGATATAAATTAAATGGATATGACAAACAGCAGCTGCTGATATTCAAGGGTGGAGCTTGGTCCGAGTTCGAGCTCCCAGCAACTATATGGAACATGTCTGCACCACATCTTATGTCTCGCTAGGACCAGGGCGAAAGGATAAGGAGGGTGAGAATTATGGAAGAGTTGAAGAGAAAAACTGCAGAGAGCAATGACATAGGAGAGAAGAGAAGAGAATATGGTGTTCATAGTAAAACTGGGACAGACGGTCCATTAGTGCGATATTTTACTTTCATAGAACCATTTGTCGAAAATAAATTTCGTGAAGGTCATAATTTTCCTCTAAAGTAAGCTTCAATGCGCGAAGAGTGTTTGTGATGACATAGTTTCTCGCATGGTTGGTATCATAGACTAGTTTCAACTTCTCAAAGTTCAGTCCTTCTTGGTCTAAATTAATGAAGAGTATTTATTGGATTATGATGAAATTCCAGCTTTAATTTCAAAAACTGTTGAAAACAAACTGAAATTTTTATGAGAATTCCTACTGATCCAAGTTGAAAGAATCTGACTCAATGATAAATAACGAAATACTAGCGTTGAAACGAATAAAATTAACTACTGTATAATTCCCATAAATCAAGTGATATCAAACTTGTCTGACGTTTTGAGACCATAAGGAAGAATCAATAATGACACATGATTCAAAACTGTTTAGAATAATAAGTGATAAGCGAATTAGATGGTGTAGCAAAAACTATATATACGGAACTATAGTGTAGTCTACTGTTGTATTGTGAGTTTTGAGAAATGAATATAATTTTTAATAATTATGAGACACTGTGTAAGTAAATACATTGAATTGTAGTGACTAAAACAAAAAAATCAATTAAAATAATGACTTACTAAAACAAAATGCTAATTGACTTTAGTAAAACATACATTTTGTGACTGATTATTTTGTAACTGGAAAATTAACGAGCGTAAAATACTGCAGATAATTTTGAATCAACAACATTGACCACATCTACGTTCACGTAAACATAGTTTTTCAACAAATCTTTAAAAAAATAACAAAGATACTGAATTGATGAGTTAATACCAGTTTCTTTTTCATGTCGTCTCTATTTTTATTGTGACAGTGGTAGCATGAGCTAGGCTTATACTAATTCCAGTAAGCTATAACGGCTCAATCTTCCCTATCGGTTCTGAATTGATACAGATTAAAGCATACGTGAGCACAGAATGGGGCGCTTTCACAAGACCCACCAATCCATGACAATAAATGGCAAGGGAAAATAGGGGTAGAGTGTGAGAGAATAATTGGGAAACATGAATAGCATTGGGTGAAGTCCTGGACGCATTTATTTACCATCAACCTCTGCTAAATACGTACTGCATGTACATATAAGCCGCATTAACAATAATAATGTGTGTGTGAATATTTTCAAAAGCAACTCATTCTCCAAAAAGGGGAGTAGCTGATAGATTTTCTCAATGAGATATTAAAATAATGCTAAAACTGCTGCTGTATTTGAATTAAATCGAAATGAATCAGAAATAAAGCACCATGTATGCCTGAGTTGGTAGGAAGGAGAAGGAAACAATCAATTTAGTTTCAATCAAACAGCTTCTTTCACATAAACAAAAATAGCTCTCTTCATACCCGATCGTATGTTCAATAAAGACATGGTTTTTAATATTTCCTGTAATATTGTGTATTCTCAGTGTTGAGGATTTGTGGAGATTGAGGGTTGAGGGTGTCACTAATCCTCAACAAACATTCGCAAATATTTGAGAAGAAGATCACATCTAGAAAGCCTAGCCTACATCTTATGGTAGGCCCTACACTCGAAAGTGAGAAGTGAACGTAGACTACGGTGGTATCACAGGAGTAAGATGCATCAGTTTACAATAATTCAAATTATTTACAATAATTCCTTTCTAATTTCCTCATATTGGCAAGCGATCTATACGCAGTTCTTATCTTCTAGATATCTTTATTATTTCAAGGGAATGAAATAATAAATGAGCTGTCAAACTTAATTACTATTCATTTACACATATTTTTATAATTACTATAATTATATATTTATAATTATTCATTCATTTATTTATAATTACTTTCCACAATCACAATATCAAACTAATAATTGGGATAGAATCAACAGGATAAACCCAAAACTGTTTCTCTCCCTAATTTTGTTAAAAATAGTCCACATGAGGTTATGGAAAAAACTTTTAAATAGATATTGAAGGTACTAGGATGTGGAGATAAGAAACATTGTGAAAATTTTGAAAAATGAAGAAATTGACTCTTAGGAATATAGGTATCGAAAAAATTCTTCAGATTTTCACCTAACAGAAAACGGGGAAACATGAGACACTCAATATTCCCAGCTGAGATTTGGTCAGAGAGGTCTTTTAATGTCGCGCAGGCCTTCTGATGTTTAGATGCTGTTCAAGTGACGCAAACGACGTCGGAAAGAAGCTTTTAGTGGGAAATCTTTGTACGGCAGCCGCAGCCTCAGTGAATTGTCTGCTAATGGAACAAATATTTACTTGCAGCCCGTTTCCCGTAGGACAACACACAAGGAAACAACGCAACGCTTTCCGACGAGCAACCTGCTGTTTTGCTTCTCTTGCCTTGTTCCACCTATTTCATATAGAAATAGATATTGTGATCAAGAGCCTCAAATCTCTGTGGTATTACTTACTTACGACGAGTGCAAACACTCCATGATTCAAGACTGTTTCGCAACTTATCAGGTTCTCTAGCATCAGAGAAAGAAGAGCATTCTCATTTTTGTGATCAAAATTATGAAGTTGAAGTTGATATTTCAATTTTATTGGAAAATGAGATGTACAATACATGTATAGTACAAGAAGTTTTCTTTCCATGAAAGTACTATACATGTATAGTACAAGAAGTTTTCTTTCCAAGAAAATTCTTGGAAATGATGCTAAGGTTGTAGGTGAAAAGGGTATTTCTTTTTTGAAGAATGCAGTCAAATAGGTTGGAATAGGGCTTGATAATAATAATGTAATCAGTATTTATTCATTCATTGGATGTATCAGGTGTAAGATAAAAACAAATATTATAGAATGTAATCTTTGATGAGTTGTTCTATACAAGGGGAAGAAGAAATGAAACAGGCCTTCCCATGTAATAATCACCATTAATGAATTTAAAGCTTTTTCTGAATATCAATTTGTGATATAGGATTCTTTCTCATAATTGATCATTCCTATGTTTGAATTAGATCGATTGCAGCTACTGCTGTTAGTTCATCATTGATATTATTGCTATAAGACATCAACGAATTTTTCAGAATTTATAGTCATACATGATTATATGAAATTTCATTCTTATGGAAGAAAGCCATGAATGATACACGTAAGCTTTCATGCTGTAAACATATTGGATTCAAATTTTGATGCTGGGAGTGTAAGATACAAAATAAGTTGTTCAGTTTCAAAAACAAAAAACCTTTTTTTCATGTATCAGCATGTTGAATAGTTCAATTCGTGTTTCAGAACATGAGTTATCACATTTGATAAAAATTTAATGATTGGGAAATTTCATTAACAGATTATTGAGAGATATCGTTTGGAAAAGATTGCCACCACATACCCTCTAGAAAAAAATTATTGTATGAGACCAGAACTCGGGCGCAGACAATTTTCGCGATACCTCTTTGACGGCTACGTTTTCCGAGTTCCGACTTTCACACTCACACACGCATACGCACATCCACCGAAATCTAACCGCATCACGACTCTTCTTCCCATCGCAAATTCCATAAGCGTTCGGTCTTATTGGAGGTTTTTGTTTCAGAAGGGTTGTAGTGGCAACGTAATAGTAAGAGAGAAAGAGAAGAGAGTGAAGGCTCTTCTGAGAAGAGGGTCTGAGTGCTGCTGGGAGATTTGAGCGAAAACCGGAGAAATGTGAAAGTCATTATTTAGGAACTTTTTCTGTCCGGAAAATGCCCGTAACTTATCTATCTTATCCTTTTCTTCCCTCGATGATTTAGCCGTACATCACAAAAGAAAGTATAAGCGGACATTTCCAGATTCTTCCATTTCTGGGTAGACTGTGACTTCGGTCATCTCTCTCTTCTCTAGCCATTACCCTTAATCCCAAGTCGCCAGTGTTTTGAAAGAAACCACTTATCCTGGAATATATGGCTCTATTTTGTGAAGAGACCGAGACCCGATGAGTTATGAAGCCCACTCAATAAGTTACGAAAGACCAGAGATTATGTTTGTCAAATGTTTCTTGTGAGGGAATTCAATTATGTAGACTTGAGTGATTGAACTCTCCTAGTTCGAATTCCATTGCGGAGATTTATTAAACATGTAATACTCAATTCTGAGTTCTGATGATTGGAATGGAACTCAGAGAGTTTTCTGTATCGATACAAGGAAACCATAACCTAAGATAGGGAATGAAAAATTTTATTACTGTATTGAGATAATCGAGGTGAGAGGAGGATCCCATAAATTTGTCGGAAGATATCATGTGGAAAGTTTTCAATATGAACAATATCTCTTCCACTAGTATTGTGAAAAATCACGTCTCGAAGAATAACTTTCAATAGAGGTCAAGTCTTATTAATTAATGATGTTTCGTACTACTACTACTACTATGGAGCAAAATGAATCATTACATACAATAATTATAATAAAAAAAAATTGAAATTATTTTTTCAACGATAACTCACCGAAATGAAAATTAAAATGTAAGGTGGTGTACTGTTCTTATAATGTGCAATGATTAAAATGCATTTCTTAATTATTCAATATGAAATTGAATTGAATCTTCATCTTACGAGTTTAATAAAAAATCAATTGAATCTTTATCATAATATGATTGCTATGCTTTATAGTCGAGTAACGATTAATTCCATTACATTGTGCAATATTAAATTTCTAAATTCAAATTGTATGAGAGAAATTTCATGTAGGAAAATATAAAGTTTAGTCTAAAGTAGGCAAATAACGGAAGTAATCAACTCTTATAAGAGTAACATTCAAAAATATCTCCTATTTGGTACACTGCTCAGTTGTTACTGTTCTCCACTGTCATAAGAAATTGTCTCATCGAGAGAAAGAAAGAAAGGAGTGACAGAAGAAACTTGTAGAAAACAAAGACCAGCAGACTGATGAGCTGAACGAAAAAGGTGAGAGAGAAAAAACTGGAAGAAGAAATATAAGGCAGGAGGAATCTGTGGACTGACCTGACCTCCGCCACTGACAGATAAGCTGAGGCAGCCAACCGCTATTGATAAGAAGATGGAATGTAGATGACTGTCTTGTGTCAGACTAGCTCACTGCCATATTAAACAAATATAGAGCTTTTCCTTCTCAAAACAAACTTTCAGTGACGTAAGTTAACTATTTCAAGATTCAAGACATTTAATGAGCAAGAAAGCTATATATTATCCACTTCAATCTGAATGGTTTTCGTGCTTTCTAAGGAAATATTGGCTGAAACGGAGGACTCAATTTTAATAATTCCGTTCAAGTAAATAAGATGAATCTATGATGCATCTTGAGATACTTAGTTTTCATTAAAATTAAGGGAAGTTTAGGAGCAATAAATTTGATATTGGATAAATCAGCCAAGTTTAATGGGATGTTCTTGAAACTTGGTTCTGTAATTAATTGTTGTTTTTGCATAAATGGTAATTATACATACAGTATTATTGTACAGTTAAGATTATTGGAATATAGCTATAAATGAAGCTATATATCAAATATAGCAATCTTCGATTTTCCAAATAAATTAGGGAAAATATGAGTCGGGCAAGATTTAATTATTTATGATTGCAATAGTTGGTTCTTCTTTAGATAATGAATTGAGAGTTTATTAATACTTGAAGTAATCAATTAAGATTTACTCTTCAATGTTTGATTCCATTACGAACTGCTTGTTAAATAATCACTTTGAACAATTAATTACGACATAGCAGTCAGGTATTTATATAAATAAAAGCTATTAGCTTCTACTAATGAAGGAACTAGTGTCTGAAACCGCTACACTAATGTAAGTAGAAGCTAATCGCTTTTATTTATATAAATACCTGACTGCTATGTCATAATTAATTGTTCAAAGTGATTAAGATTTACTCTTTGAGGGTTGAGAAGATGGTTTTCAACTCCTTGTAAGAGCTCTTATCGACCCCAATTAAGAGAATAATAATAAAAAACCAAACATTTAGATATTATCTTGGATATATTCATGCAAATTATAGTTTCTCTATGATATTATCCTATGTTGTAGAAGTAGGAAAAATATTCTTAGTTACTTGTATGGATGATATAAGAACAAAATAAATTATTTAACAGGATTCGGAAAAACCTGATTCAATTTAGTGATTTAAATAATGAGTGATTCAAATTGCAAACCAAACTATTCCCTGGAAAGTATACAAATTGGCATATTTGGAATGCAAATCGTCCAGTTTTCCGAGAATCTCCCTAATTGCTTATGATAACAGGTACTTTGAAATTATCAAAGGACACGAGTTTCTCTTCATAATAAGCCTCTACCATATTTAATTTGAATAATTGAAACTGGCCTTGAGGCATCCTATCCTGTGCAAAGAGATTCAAGACACTCTTTTCAGTTGCGGTTATTAAATAATCCATCTCTGGGAACTGTTGCCATATATATATCGCTTTGATTAGCTTTTTGAAATAAAAATAACTGCCATCTGATCAATTGAGAGAAGTAGTTCAGCTGCAAACCGCTTTACAAATTAGCTGTCAGATCTGTAGCTTCGTTCATCCAGTCTCAGTAGTGGTTTCAATTTATTAAAAGCGACTAGTAAAACAAGTTGCTAAGAACGACTGCTGTGAGTTGTAGCTGCATTCAACTTCATTCAACTCCGGGCTCAATTGACAGTTATCAATGATCGGCAGCCCCTATCAATAAGCATTTGATCGGTACTGAACAATGTCCTAAATGAGCTCAAACTATCCCTATATTCTTCAGAGAAATCCCCAGTAGGGATTTTGAGAAAATAAATGGAACAATAGGGGTGTCCAAGAACAGTATATAGTAATAGCTATTAGCTATATACTATCCTTGTGTTAAATCAGCCCTCAACCGTTTTAATATGATTCCATATTGAGAATTAAATTTACATTGAAATAATCTACGCTATTCATTTATATTAATGGTTTAAGAATTTATCAGAGAAATCATGAGTAGCCCTTCAGTTTATGTAGTATAGTCTACAATCTTGTGATATGTTTTAGCAGAATAAATAGCAAAACACAAGTAATTTCATATTAAAAACGCCATTTCAGCTCTCATGCTGCTGAATTTCCTTGTCTGAAATTCTCTCAGCTCATGATCTATCATAATGAAAATTTTTAGTAACCCCGATGTTGACATCTAAATGTTGATATGATCTGATTAATGATGTTGGTGAATGAAATTTTTTTGTAATCCTGATATTGAATGACTTTAATAAACAATATTTTCCTCGTCCGAATTCGATTCTCAGCTAGTTAGTATATTATGATTTATAACAATTTTACTTAGCTATCGATAATTCTCTATGGAGGCTTATTATCTCCTATATCATAATACTCATTCACCACCTCCCCAACTTTATATTTTTTCTTACACCTTTCCCATTATCTTTCTCTTGTCACGAATCATGATTATAAACTCTTTCTAGCTTGCCAGCTTTTTAATTTGATGTTGTCAAAATGTTGTGAGTAAATGCTCACTTCTAAACACTCCCCTCGGTCCATTTTGGAAATACTAGTAAAACAGTAAAACCACTCCTACTCGATCCACTGCATTCAAGATGCAGTCAAGTTTGAAGAGCCAGAAACAAGCTCCAACAAACTCGTTCACGAAAATTGCCAAGTCAGAATGCCCGCTACAGGAATTGATGCAGATACAGTGAATAATGGATCTATTGTCTCAATACACGATACAGTTCATTACACTGCTGACACCAAGACGAATCAATCGGGCTCCGGGTCCGTTAACCTGTGCCGATAAAATGCGACGACCTGTCCTCAGCTCAGATAGCAGCACTTCATGTTACACTGCTACACTGCTACACTGCTACACTCTTCACTGCTACACGATATCATATTATGCAGTCAGCATTCGTGTGTGGTGTCTCACATTCACTTCACTCTGTCAGCATTAGTTGAATGGGAAACGTTAATATTGTATTCGAGGAATACTGCAAGTTTGAGGTGAACCTCACAATAGTGCATTAACTTTTATTATCAAGCCCACAACCTGCGTTTAACGACAGCACATTTGGGAGCTTTATGCATCCCTGCACTCAACACAGAGAATGGGAATCCACTGACATGGCATTGTTGTAATTCTTTGACGCCGGTAACTAAAACCTATAACTTGCCTTTAATGAACTGCATTGCATGAACTTCATGGGGGTTCTATTCAGCTGATTAACTAATTGGCTGGATAAAATTCAAAGCTGTAAAAATAGATTGACTAGGATTAGATCAACAAACGACAATAAATATTCTTCTACGAAGAATAATTTACTATGTATATTATATTAATTTACTTTAATTTTACTATGACATTTTCCTATATTTTCCACATTTTTGGACTGTGCTTATTGTTTCTTCTATCATTTTCATGAATCGTGAATAATTCAATCAATTAATGAATATTTCATCTGTTACTTGTCCCAAACAATTTACAATTTTTTCTTATAAATTCTTCTCATGCAGCTACCCTAATAAGTTCAAGTACAAGTAAATCTCTCTCAAGTTCAAACGTCATACACTCTCCACTGTATCCTTAATCTTATCCTTCAACGAGTGTTTTGTATATAAATGACCAATTTTCAACCTGACTAAAATTTTCACTCTTAACGTTCCCGAATTGTGTTAGTCAAATTAGAAAATGTTTGGTAACTGAATTTCAGCATTTTCTAATAATTATTCTTCATGCAGTAATTGTAAAAGCTCACAAAGAGACCATACATTGTTTGCTGTACTATTTTTGCTGTTTGTTTTTCCACACACTGTCCTTGTTTACAAAGGTTCTTGCATCATTTATCAAATACGAAAAACACGATGGTCTGTAAAGTATTACTTATTGAAACAGTACTTCACTACACTATCGGACTACAGTATCTGAAATTCATAAATATGAATACTGTTGAAAGCTACATGCTAATAAGGCCGCTGCATTCCGATGAGCTCACTGCTGAATAATAACTTGCTAACCAAATAACAAAGACATAGAATGGCAACTAGAAAACTCCACGTGACTAGTTCGCTTCATTAGCAGACCTAATAACCTTGAGCTATTTTATCTAAGCTACCTAGTTTTACTTTCTTGTAGACTGTTGTTTCAAATATTATTATTGTTACAGCCAATAAATTGATGTAGCTTAAAGTAGCTCCATGAATGAAAAGTTACTTTCAGTGCAACAAAATACAGCGAAACATAAAATTATAAAATATAAAAGTCATAAAATATGAAAAGGTGTGATCAAATCTTGAAAAGTAGTATCCAGTATAGATTTATTTGTATCAAGAAACCTGTTTCCAGTTATGGATGATTCACTGCGCATTATATTTCTAGTTTGCTTATCTCCTACAGATACCTAATTATGAATGGAAATGACTGTTTAATAATAATAATAATTATTAGATGCCTAATTTATTACAATTTAATTTACTAATTCGCAGATATTAGCAGATAAGGTTCTATTATCTACATTGATCGAATTTGGAGTTGAGTCAATAATGTGCTTGTTGGGGATCCTTAATTATGACCTCGTAATTTAATTTATAAGTGGACTATCATGTTGTGTAAAAATTCACGTGATTCATAAAAATATTTTCTGATTCATTTTTCAAACCTTGATAAATTTGTCACGGCAAATTATGATACTTGAATTGCCAATATTATGATAGATGGTCTTGCTTCCTGAACAATAAATAATACGACAACGTCTACACTCAGTAACCTAATAGAGCAATTCAATCCCATACTGCATTCATAAAAAAATGTCAATTGATCATCTTAGATTACATTCAGTAACAATAGCATGGGATAGCCTTGGAACAGCTCTCTGTGCAGCGTACATTGAACCCATAGAATTGAGCCCAATAATAGAAGTGATACAAAAGCAATTTGGCGTACCGAAAAATTTGAGACGTGGATAGATGAGATGAAATTGAATGGATAATCGATGTGTCGCTTCAGATTAGATCGCCTACGCGGGCCGCTACAACACCACCACGATTCACTGGGGCACTGGGATTTGTCAAATAATAATTACTCCGAGGGGAATAGGACTAGGCTGCACAAGAATGACGTAATCGCTAATTCACAAGAGGATGATTACGGAAGAGAGACAGAGACCGAGTGTGAGAGATAGAGCGTATGTATTTAACTGGTTTAATCCAAACAAGTCAGATAGAGGCAAGCAATACCATGCTAAACCTGGCGCAATACATCACCGTGCTGATCAACTACAGCACAATATATTGTATAACTGTTTACGTAGAACGTGCCAGTGAGTGTATGCATGTGTGTGAGTGAAAACGTGATAAGAATTGATACAGCTTTCTAGGGATCTAGGGAATAATGTAGCACCGTTTTAATCTACAGTTTGAGTTGACATAGTTTAATCAGACGCAATATAAGTTATCTCAGTTTCCAGAGAGAGGAAAATCATGTTTCTAGTTTCTAGAGAAAACACTCAACATTCTAATCGGGACAAACTTTGAGGAAGAGGCCAAGTGCTGGCCTCTTGATTATGCACTAATTTGGTCACAACACAGGGTTCGATTTGGTTTATTCCTTATTTTCAAGTCCAAAGCACGAAATATATTACTTCTTATTCTACAGATTACTTCTGTAAGCTATCTACTTGAATTTCGCGATTGAGAGAACCTGATCTCTCAAACAAATCTTTCATCATTAGTAATACAGTATTGAATTTATATGTGACTAATCTATTTCTATTGATAAATTAGGCGATTGTCCATTTTAAGTAGCATGTTTGCCTTGCAAATATTTCTGTGAGTGAAGAACGGATCCCAAATATGCAAAAATATCTCAGAATACGAACACTACTTGTAAGTACGCGTACTTTCTAGGACTGAGATACATTTTTAATACGAGAGAAATCTATATTATCACTGTAGATAATTATATTGACTCAATGAAACCCAGTCATAAAGTTAGAAAAGCTGTGGATCAGAAAGGGAAAGTAAACTCTGAAGAAGAGAAGAATAGGATGAAGATAAGCAAGAGCGAGACAAAGGACTGGTTATGAATAATAAGAGAGGGACGAAGATGACTGATGGTAGGAAGATGACAAAAGATTAAAGGGAGAAGAACAAGAACAAGGGAAAGATCCGGAAGGAAGTGGAAGGAAGGAAGCCGGAAGAAAAGGTTGGCTGACCGTTGGAGCCGAAAATTGTACAGTAAGACCAGCTTGGCCGTCCGTTTATCATGTGCCGACCGCGCTCCGAAGGTCCAGAGGTCAAGCAGCAAAATCCCACTAAAAATGAGAGCCAACCACCCAAGGAAACTCGACTGCCAGCGCGAACCAGATGGAAATAATGCCTTCCCTCGGGAACCGGCTCCACTAAGTCACATCCCTGGCAGGGAAAGCAGCTCTCTGGTTCCCTAATAAAATCGGAGTTCTGTTACGAGGAGACGTTTCACGTAGAAATGCGTCCAAATAACTCGATAGACTGCAAACGAAAATGTCCATCGACTTGCGAAGAAAACGTCTCTTGCCAGAGAGGGACGCTACTCTCCTCCCATTCCTATCCGACAGCCTTTATACCGCTCAAAATCAAATTATTACAACCACGTTACTCCACAATTCGAATAGATTTCTCTAGATTTTTTCCTGGGAATTGCGAATTCAATTCGTGATTATTTCCCAGAGAGTCTAGAGTGGATATAGAGTGAGTATATATAGAGTGAATATATTGAGAAAAAAACGTTAGTCTCGAAATAGTTCCGGATTGTATGGAACGCAGAAAAGAGTTTTATCTAGAAACCTCACCCACAGAGAAGAACCCTCCCCTCCCTCCTACCCCAGCAGGAAATTATTCATAGTCTTCTAGACTATCAAGAACCTCTCAATAGTTACAAAAACTAATTCCACTAAACAGTTATGAAAGAAAATCGTTCAACGATTTTAACAAACCAATAAGAATGCTATCCCCCGGTACATGAAAGAAGATTATATTCTTGTAGATATAAGACTCTTTTCAACTCATGACTTGGATGGGAATGAGTATTAAGCATGTTCAAAAGATATTTTGAATCAATCAATTATTGAATGTGAACATTATAATTATAAATCGGGAGACCGAGAAAATAAAAATAACAGACTACTGTTATAAAACATCCTTCTACTTCCCTTTGCATGAATTTCAAGTAGAAATCGTTAAGTAAAGAACATTCTCATTTATTTCAGTAGATGTCTTACTAAAGAAGCTACCCTAGAAAGAGAAACTTCAACATAAGATAATGTTATATCCTATATTCAAAGAAAACCTTATCGGCTTAGGACTTTTCTTTGATAACCACGAGAGGAAGGGTGGAACACGAAAATGCACAATTTATTAAGATAAACGTATATAAAATTCAGATTAAGCGACAGTCGAGGAGTTTGCAGGGAAGAGCGGCAGACTGGTGCAGTTGAGTGGTTGGAGAATATGAGACGCTCGTAAACAACGAGTAAATAGGAAAGATAAAAACGTGGCTGTCGTTTGTTAGGCGGAAGTTTGAATTACAACCACTTGACTTTAACTGGAAGACGCAGCAAGAGCTTAACTACAATAAAGAGTTGTGCAGCGCTTCTCACCGAGTTGGGGGTGACAAGAACACCAGCTTCTCGAAAAGCTCCATCATCCCAGGGCTGCAATCAGCAGCAGCATCTCCTCTCTTTATCTAATCATCATCTCAACCCATACACCACTCACACATCCCGTATCAAATTTCACGAGCGTAATCACCCTTCCCGGCTGCACTTAATTGACATCCGCCGCGGACATTTTGCTGCTGATAATAATGATAACAATAAGGTGATGAAATATTAATCCAGTGCTTCATTCCGCTAATGGCAACCAGCTGACAGGGTTTAAATAATTATCAGCGCTTCTGGGCACGAACACAAGTGAACTTTCTTGATAGATGTCCCCTTTATACTAGAATGGCGTCTACGCTCCAAACTTTACAAACTGATCTGGATTTCGTGTCGTGCTAAGCTATCTCAGCGTGCTGTTGCTGTTCGTGATCATGCATTTCACAACCTGACCACTCATTAACGTAATAAATACCCCATAAAGTTGAACTCATTTAAACGGGTGATTTTAGATTGTGCTCCTTCTTATCTCTGATTGAAGTTTGCATCTTTGAATTGATGAATGAGTATTTTTCTCTAGTGCCAGCTTATCTAGTAATTTGTTCTGCTTTTGCGGAATGAAAATAGCAAATTATTGATTGTTGGCTTGGAATGGTATCATGTGAAGGAAATAAAAGATTACAAAGATGTAATTCCTTCGCCTTGGTTTATAATTATGTTTCAAACCTGTGTATCACATTGTTCTTGAGGACGCATGAATCTATTTAATTTTATCGATCCTGGAAATACTATGAACAAAGCATGCATCCATCTATTGGTTCAACTCATTGCAACCGCTAAATTTTAGTAATTTGGTCGATTTTCAGATCTTGTGATGAATGGATCTTGGATCTTCGTGATTTGGGTTGAATATATTTTTAGAGATTAATGAACAAGAAAGAATGATCCCAGACAAGTAACCGGGGGACTTTCAAACAGAAAACATTTCTGCGATAGTTAGTTTATAATTTATAATGTACAAATGAGCGAGTTTCAATGCAGGGATGAGGCTGAGGCTTGATTACCGAGTTGGAGCGAGGAAACCCACTCTAAGGTTCGAAGCGATTAATGCAAATTACTTGTTTCTGGGAAAGTTGTTGACAAACTTCGAAAAAGCACTCATTTTTTAAATCATCGTAAAGTTTGTGTATATACAGGATTGTAGTAGATTTAGAAAGACCAAGTGATTAGTAGTGAGAGAACTCAAATTGTCAGTATTGGAGGTTGGGCTCACTATTTCCAACTCTTGTAGAAGTAATGGAATAGGAAGGCACTAAAGAGGTAACTGTCTCTGCGAATGAAATTATATTCATGAAAGAAGAAACTTAAAATTAAATAATTTTTCTCACAGATCCATGAATCTGAATAATGTAATAGCTATAGAACTACACAATAAATTCAAACATATCCTCATGACTCATTCTAACAACAATAGAATGCTACATTCTAAAAAGCGAAAAACTTTTGATCAAAGAATATTGAGAGAATTTATGAATTGAGAAAATTGAGGGAGGCGTTTAAAAGTTCTAAACTAAAATTTCATTCATCTATGTAATCCAGCAATAATTCAGTAGATTGTACTATTAAAATATTCAATCAGGAATAGGTTTATGATTCTCAGCACTGAAATAGTTCTCAACAATTTAATCTCGCCAGAGATTTATCAAACTAGCGTTTTTATTCCGTTTTCATTGGAAATTATGTGATAGACCACCGTCATTTTGCGTGATCGTGGCCCTCGTGCAAATCAGCAAGGTTGGCGTTAAATTTCATCAAACTACTCTATGCAGGCGATTGACAGTCAAATATCCGCTGGAATTTTGGTATGAGCGCATAAATCTTGGTGATAAATTGCAAGCAAATTGTGCCCGGGCTGCGCCGGGCTTCCTATTTTACGGTGACATAATTTGCACAGTGGAGCTGTGGAGTTCTGATGGAAACGCTGAAATTTTGAACAGTTTTGCCTGCTGCAACGGTTACGCAACGCAATAACCTTATCGGTGGCGGCGGCATTCATTAAATTTTACTACCGTAGATAAAAAAGAGTGATGATTGTTGGGAGGCGATGAAAGGCAACAATTCATAGATTCGAATCTATGGATGTGAATTGCTTGCCTATTCAGCGAAATCCTGCATATTACCAACGTGGAGTTGGACGACATTAAATTAGAGAAATGCATGATTGCAGGTGACCTATTTGACACAGAGACAAGATATCATAAATTTATTGCAAAAAACTTGTTGAAAGCTCATTCCTTTATCACAAAACACATTTTTTCAGTTCTGAACACAATACATTTTTTCATGTTATAAATTGGCTATTTTCCTCAATGGTGTAAACTTTTTCAACAGTTCATTTTCAGTAGTACTCTATGAGTCATCTAAATTTTGAACTGATAAGATAGGTTCCCAAAATAATACTGTTCTCCTAAACATCCAGTAAATAACTGATCGTCTTGTCCTATCCTATCAAATAGAAGAATTCAATTCAGTCTGGGAAGCAAGTCTTGGAAAAAAGTAAAAATTGATAGAAATTGTTTGCAATCATACTGAATTCTTGATTGTGAATCTTTCATTCCCATCAGACAAGAACTAACGACTGTATACAGTGTAGTGTAGGCCTATTTTTCATCGTGTTGTTGATCACCCACAATCAAAATTAAAATTACACCAAAAATCTTTTCATCGAAGATAAAAATGGAATAAGCTTCATACTAGTTCTAGACTACTAGTGTTTATACTCTAGTGTCTAATAGTTCCAAACTCTAGAATGCTAGGTTCTAGAATTTCTGAACTCTGCGAGTCTAATTAAACTTAGAAGTAACAGACTTCCATAAAGTCAAGAACCAAGTAGCTGTTCGTTCGCACCTCTAAAGCTAATTTTAAATCTTGAGTTGATTGTATTAAACGGCATCTTCAGAGTTAGAATGCCTGTATAAATAAATACCAGAGTATATAGTCAAAGAAGTAGTTCTTAGAAGCGCGGGAGCTCAAAGACACACGCGTTTCAGGGATTGGGAGGGAAATGAAGTACTCTGAAGGCTCAAGTAAAGTAAGCCCGATCAAGCTGAACCTCCGTTTACCTTCCTGTGGGAATATGGCAAACACTTTCCTTCTCTTTCCACCCTTATCAAAGCACGTAAAGTCCTCTTTGTTTCGGCCGAAGTGAGCTGAGTGCAGTGGTACTACATTTGTTATCAGAACGTCTTTACTTTGGAAAGAGCAAAGCTAACGTAACGACTAACTTTACAGTCGCGTACCAACTGCGAAGTAAGTGTCTGCTCTGAAACTCTTGCAAATTTACACGTTCTTGTGAGCTGGGGAGAGGAGTCGAGGGAGTGCCGGTCCCCTATCGGAGAAATATGGACTCCTATTGAAACGTTTGTTGGCTTTATTGGGTTTGTGTTGAGCAGATATTTGAATCTGTTGATATTATCAGCTACTTGTGTTATGACTTCACTAGGCCAACTAGCAGCATAGGTTTTGTCAGTTCCGTAGAGCTTTGTTAAGCCTTCGTTGGATTCAATTTGGAAAAGGGACGTAGTTGGAGTTATTAGTAGTTGAACTTATAGTTGAATATTGAAACCACGACGTATACAACTGCTGAACTTTATAAAGCAAATAACAAAAGAGATTCAAGATTATTCCATTTGATATTA
Organism: Nilaparvata lugens; assembly: GCF_014356525.2. Classification (NCBI taxonomy): domain Eukaryota; kingdom Metazoa; phylum Arthropoda; class Insecta; order Hemiptera; family Delphacidae; genus Nilaparvata; species Nilaparvata lugens. The sequence continues at coordinate 46,357,943 of NC_052509.1, forward strand.
ATTCTACAAATACTTATGTCAAGATATAAGAGATACCGGGAATTATCAATGATGATCAAATGTGGATAATTATCGATTTCCAAACTTCCAAAGACAAAAGGAAAATTAGCTCTTGAACTTTCAACTTTTCAGGGATTTCAAGTCGGGAAATCTTAGAAAGTACCGTTATCACTTTTCAAAGTCACGTCACTCATTAGTCAAGATAACGGCTGAAATGAGAATTCTCTAATTGAATTCTGATAACTTGCAAAGTCGGAGGATTATGTTTCAATTCATCAAACCAGTCTGAAGTTTCGGCGGCACCGGGAAGTTAATTTGTGAGCGCCGTGAAGCTGAGCCGTGATGTGGTGAAGCTGCGAGGAGAAAGTGTCAGCTCGAAAATTTGCGGTTGGCTAACAATGTCGTGTTTTCACACACAAAATTTTACACCCTGCGACGAAAATTCACACATCTCATATAATATATTCCAGCATTATATGAGGGGTAGGATACAGTATTTCCTTTCTAGTAATCTATTCAATCTGTACAATCTCTCTTTGGATCAATACTTGAGTCAGCCTCACCTGAATTGTTGGCAGTTGAATCCATGTGTGTCCGTCTGGTTATTGTTATCGGTTACACGACATGATAATGCTTTAGTTGGTCACACTCACCCGTCACCTATATGACTATGACTATGACACACCATATTAGTCCGCTGACTGACCACATGACAAGCAACAGCACTTACCTGAAACACATTCAAAATAGTATACAAATATTATTTTCAGGTTATCAAAAGAGAAAATTGATCATATTTCATGAGAATAGAATAGTCACAATAATACGACTGACTGTAGACTACAGGCATAGAGACTCGAAACTTCCAGATCTCGTATGTACGGGTATGTGGCAACACATCCTATTTTCATAATTTGAGCATTACGAGAATTTGAATTTCATAAAGATGAAAGTGAAAGTAAAAAGTGGAAAAATGAAGAAGAATAATGTAAAGTAAAGTAGAGTGAAGTAGAGTGAAGTAGAGTAAAGTACAGTAAAGTAAAAGTAAAAAGTGAGTAATGTAATAAAAATATAAAATAGGATGTGATTAAAATGTTGAAGTAATCAAAAAAGTTTCTCTCACACAAATAAATTTTTTAATCAATGTTCTCTAATTCAAAAAGAAGAAGCATGTTAAGAGCATTGAATATAAGTAAAGATAGTATATTTTGGAAAAGAATATAGTCTACAAGTTATTATAGTGATGAAAATCTTGATGAGATATGTCTTTCAGATTATTTATGTTTTATTCGATTAGAAGCAAATCAACATCTCCTCCCAAATGCTGATTTTGATGGGAAATTCTGTTTTACTTCGCAATTCATATTGGATCAAGGAATCAAGATGATGGTTGATCAGGATCCATTTACAACTATTCAATTAAAAACTGTTCCGGTGCAAGGAAATATTGTATGAGAAGTTGGGGAGGTTACGTGCCTAGGTCATGGACGACACAATAGAATGCGGTGGTAGGTCTAAACGCCATTTGTTTGTCGACGCAAAAAGCACAAGCTGCCCTCCGCATGTTCCTCCGGGAATTATGAATACGTGTCTGGAATACTTGAATGCGACGTTGGACTCGATGCGACCTGGACGCGCGACTAAGTAAAGGAGAAATGAGAAATAAAGGGAAACGAATGAACGATGAGGAATGGAGGAATGAGAAATGAGGGAAAGAGAGGATGCAGAGTGGTTAGTATCCCTAGGCGACTCCTCTCGGGAAACAGTCGATCAATCAATTTGAAAACAACCCTTTATCGTTTCCCGTTCCTCAGGACGACAACGACTATTTATTGCCTCTGCCCGACCATGTTTTAACTTACAGACTTCACTTCAAATAACCTCTTTCAGACCTCAACTATTCCGGAAAACGTTTGGGCAATTTTTCATTGAACGCTCCCGTAATTTTAAAGTTGTCGAGTTTGGAAGTTTGGTGATAATCACAGTTCTGCGGAACGATCCTGTCAAGTAGCTAAACTTGGAAAAGTATCGTTACCAAGTATTAAAAGACTACTTGAAAGTATCATTACGGCAGAAGCCGTTCAGTAGGACAAGCAATTTGTAACTTCTGATATTCGAACAAAAGTAGGGGAACAGCAAATATTCCTTACTGCCTCAAATTTACAACTTTCTTCAATGTTTCCACAACCAGATTATTCATTTTTCTACCTTTGGATGATAGCTCAAACACCATATCGTAAACCAAGCAGCTCTGAAAAGTAGTTTACTCGATCATTGATCTTCAACTTGAGTAGCGCCTGCCCTTCGAAGCTCCATTCAACTTAAAATGGCATGGATAACCTTTCAGTGTGGTAATTAACTGAGATTGATATGCCAACGTCCTAGAAGGATTACTGAACTACGTTACTCTCAATGCCTGGAACAAAATGTATAGTACTACCATAAATTATAACTGTGAAACGCTTGAGTATTCATTTCCAAATCATCTCATTCTATTCTTTACGATCAGCTTTAATTTACTCCACATCATAAAAAAATTACATCATATCTATTTGCCTTTTAATCATTTGATCATGTGTATGCGTATATGATAGAATTGTACTAGATTGTCCTAAAGGTTCTGTGATTCTGTGAAAATTCAATGATTCCCACTATTGTGAGTTGCGACCATGGATTGTTCGGATTGACGAATATATTGGAAAAAGTATAGTAGCATTTTGAAAAAAGATAACTATTTATGGATTGACAAAAGCTATTTTTATATATGTTTAATAAAATAATATTTTTTGAACGCGTTCGGATCTTCAGAGTTCTCCTCTTGGCTAGTTCCTATTAGGAGGTTAAAGCATTAAATACAATCAGTATTGGAAATGAAAAGGGTATGTGGTGGAAATTGTTTTTTCAAACAATATTTGGAAGCAATATTCGTAAGGAAAACGACAGAACGACAAAGGAATGATTATGTTCTACTTTATAAATAATGTGGAGTGGATTTGCTCAGACTCTACAGTCACATTGAATCAAAACTTTTGATCATTCTATTTCCCTCTCAATTGAATGCTAGAAACTTATCAAACGTCTGTGTTCCTTCAACTTTGAAAAAATATTTTCCTCTTTGAATTTTCCTTTTCCGATATGCAATACTTCAGTAGAAATTTCATATCTCTACCAAATTTGTTCTATTGGTAAAGAACTCTAATACAAAGAAGTCTCTTCTAAACAGAATTCAAAATGAATGAATAAATTCCTAATTTCTTCTGTAGTATCTTCCTTCTTCCATTGTCTCAATCAACCCCTCCTCTCTCATTCACCAACTCGATTTTCTCTTCTTTTCCCTCTCACACAAATAAATACAAGATTTTATTTTCTCTCTCAAAGCTTACGCACGATTAGTTTAAACCCTCTGGAAGCAAAAAATCAACAATAACAAAGAAGACGAAAGAAAGTTATTCTCAAACATGCAACGTTTATGAAATATTTATGAGCTTTATGCGCTTTCTTTCCTTCGCTTTGGACTGGATTGAAACCCCCATTCTGGATTCGGGAAAAAGGGAAATTTCACAAATCGAAAAACATTTTCAAGAAATGGCAGTACGTGTAGGGAATAGCGCATCTACTGTAACGGGCAGATGGAATTATTCGACGAATAACTGTATTGGCTCGGACACCAATAAGTGCTTCTTTATCCTGAGAGGGCAAATTGCATTGGCTACATTAGAACACAAAATACCATCAGGATATATTGAAACGACATTGCTCCCTTCCAACCAATCCGATAATATCCAAATGAAACAGATAAATTCAAGAATTTCGTTTAATAGTGTTGATGTGTTGAGGAACTTTTTAATACAATCATTCATTTCTTCTCAATATTCCAAATGTTCTAACTTCTGTGAAGGATACACGACTGATCATAATTTCACAATTATTTTATTCGTCGATTACGTTTGTGGTTAAATTTCTTCTAACTTGGGAATGATTCTCAAACTTGCAGATTCTACAATATTGATATCAAACAATATCCAATACAACTGGATCTTATTGGATATCAAAATAATATTACAAAGGGTCTACATAATACATAGCAAAGAACTAAAATAAGCTAGGTACTACAATATATAGTCCTGATTATTGAATTTTTTTTTTTATCAAACCAACTATTTAAATATACTTGATGGATTTGTCTTCCTTATTCATCGATGTGATAATTGAAAATTTACGGTTATAAAATGATCTAATGGTACATCGAATCCAAATGAAGAAAAATGCTTTTAAATCTTTCGAAGCTCTTATCTGATAAAAGTAGAATTTATTTCAAGTACTTCAGTACTTGGATCTAGTGACTGGGAGTATACGGCTAGTAAGATACTAAACGTGGAAACGCACTACGGGCGTAATTATTTTACAACCTATGTGAACGAAGAGCTTGTTCATTTCCGTATCCTGCTTGCAGCATAGGGGAGGAGACTGTAAGAATGATCTAGACAAGAGAAGGCGGTACTGTGCCGTGTCTTAGTTGAGAACCCCTGTACTCCGATAATAATAATACTATACTCCACTACAACAGAACTGCAGCGAAGCACTCATCTGTTGAGTATGCCAGGGGGTGGAGAGGGGTAGGGGCTGTTGGCACATAACGCAATGATGGGGCCGGGCCACAAGTACTAATATTGTTGTAGCGGGTAGTGCTCAAAATGTATAAAGCGTTTAGTTTACATAATGCAGCCCGTATATAAACTGGAAAGCATTCATTTGCCTCTGTGTTGACGGCTTGGAGAGCAACAGAGAGAATCGAATAAGGAGAGAGTGTGTGTTTAGGGGAAACACCATTCAAAGGGTCTAGCTGTCAAGGGTTTAAGATAGCTGCGTACTCCCCGTATAAATTCCCCATAATTAACTGCTCCTTCAACCTCATCATTCACTCCCACCTCGAGTCACTCTCTTCTGCTGTCTTTGTCTCTGTCTATGCAAATCTCCTTCAAATTATGGCATGCGAATAATGGCTGATAGATTCCAGTATATGAGATGACAATCTATATTGATGATTAATAACTTATATCATCGAACCCAACGACACCATGTCGTTGTGTAATACAAAAAATGTCGATGCTGAATTCATTAAATTATTAATGCAAATACAAAAATAATACTATAAATCATGCAATTATTATTTCGAAATCAATAATGGATAATTGTGATGGAACTAAAATTTCAATCATTGCATAAATTCGTGCATTACACTATAGCTATAGAGTATAAAGCCTATATAGTTTTCTGACTACGAGGAATAATACTAGAGTGAGTAAAGTAGACTGCAAAATTTCACCGGATATATTTATTTTTTGAAATTGAATTATAATATTTCAAAATTCAATTTCAATGTCTCAACAAATTGAGTTACTTTCCGCTAACGATATGATTCACAGAGTATTTCTTCAATGTACTTCAGAATGGTTTTATATCATGGTTCAATTTAGATTGGACTTGCCAGGTTCTTTCATTTATATCCGCCGAAAAAATACTGAAGAAGATCCCAAAGACTTACTATTTTAATTAGCATTTAGAACGAAACATTTCCTCGCAGTAGCCAACTTCTCTCGGATCTGTGAAATGTTCACACCTAAACCAGCGTACGGTACTGTTTCTAGTTTCGCAAAATCTTGCCGGAGAAACTCATCAAAGCTAGTAGATTCAGGCCAACACTCATACAAAGTTCATCTTTAGTTTCAACTTACTTCTAGAGAATTCCACATCTCTGCTTCTTGTTGGGGAGATGAAACTTTTTGATGGATCAGCAAGAGAGTAGATTGTCCTACCCTTCAAAGGTTGCTTGCGTGAGTTGAAAAAATACTTATTCCATAAATTAATCTACGAATAATAATATTCTTGAACGGAAGCCTCAACTCTTTCAAAAGGACTCCTCTGAGGTCATGGAAGTCTGAATGCCAAAATATCCATGCTTTTAGCATACACTCCAAATCAAATCAAATCACTCCGGATCACTATTTCGAGAAAACGAGTCCAGCCATCAAGCTAGCCAGACAGTTCTGAAATATATTCATAATCAATCCATATTCCTTCATAATTTGTGGAAATTCAATAGAAGAGCATGACAATAATTTTCCAATTTTGATTGATTGAGCCATCCAATCTTCAATGATAGTATTTCTCCTCGAGAAAAGCTCTGCAAAATGGCCAATATACTGTCGAATAGGCAAAATTTGATCAAATTTCAGTTAATTATTACCTTGTAAAGATGTAATAACAAACGACAAAATCGCGATTCAGTGATCATCTTGCAAGATTATTATGAATGAACAGGAATTCCTCAGTTCTGCCAGTTCTCAAATTGTCTAATGTATAAAATTGGATGAACATAGTCTAAAAGGCTCCAGAAACAATATAAATGACACCCGAATAAGCTTATTTCTAAATTAACTTTTACGACCATGACCTGACTTTATTCAATTTGAAAACTTGGTGCAAAAGTTTGTTAACAACAAAAAACTCGGAATAAAATTATGGGAGAAAACACAAAAACTCGCTACAGCTTAATGTTACGCTACTTATGACAAATCCCACAACTGTGCAAGTGTGTGATGCTTTGTGCTCCACACGCACAGTCGCACATACATTTCTTTTGCAGCAAACGTAATAATCCACTAGTAGAGTCTGTCGTTACGAACAACTTGCAAGTTCGCCCAGGTAAGCTCATTCTGCTTTTGTACTTGCCCTAATAGCCTTGTGCCAAACCAACCCCCCCCCCACCCAACACCATGACCTCAGTTTGCGTGCAATCCATGCAGTTCCAACTTTGCTTAATTTCGCGTGTTAACCTAGCCGCCTATAATACAAGTTACAAAGCCATAAACCTCCTAAACGATTGCAGGAACAGATTCCTGCTCGTTATATCTAATGCAGTTCGTGCGTTAATTTCAAAGTCCGAGACATTAATTAACCTTTTAACGGTCTCCACCGTTCGATAAAAGCGGAGGATTACACAAATGTTGATTATATTTGAAGAGTCCATTTGAAGATTCAAAATACAACTTATGTATCAATTCGCAATTGAATTCAAAAACTGTATCCAACAAAATACTCTCTAGCAACTAAAAGTGGGTATCATTACGCTTGCATGTGAAAATGTACAAAGTTTATTCAAGGGTATGTTTAACGAAGTTTATTTGTGCAGGGTTATAACTATAAATCTATAACGAGATGAATACATTATTATTTAATAAGAAGTCTTTGTCAGTACCAACCATTTGAAATGTTGATCGTAGTTATGCTTCCACTAACATGATGTACTGTAATGTGTTCGAATAAAACTTTGTCCTCCAACCATTTCAATATAGTCATACTATAAGGCTGGGATGAATAATATCACCCTTCAATTCACATAATTTATAGCCCAGCCTGGCAGAATTACTAACTGCTATGAATTCAATTATGATGTCACTAAAGTACCACTTGACTTTAATCAAGTTCTAACTTTGAATCGATACAAATGATATTTTCCAATAAGGCTGGGAGCAAAACTAAAACTTAAACTTCGTCGCACATATTCCGCGAATTTGATGTTTAGCTTGTTAAATTGACAGCACTGACGAAAGCCTTGGCGCGAAAACTTTAGGCGGGAGTTTGGTGCGCGCCGGCGGGATTCTGTTTACGCGATGCTAAATTTGTTATCTTCGGCTGCAGCCATTCACAGGCGGTTGAGTCAACGATATACGCGCGCTAACTATGAATTTCAGACCACTCTAATGCAATTTGTACTGCGAAACATTATTAAATGCTTGGCAGCACTGATTGAAACTTGCTCGAATTTGGGAAGCAATCCACAGTACTGAGCAAACCACGCTCACGTTACAGTATCATACAACGCATTTGTGTGGCCTAATAAAGCAGAGGATTCTGAATGAACAGTTTCCCCCTTTTCATAGTATGACATTGAAATGCTTCTCAGTTCGATGTCAGGGTAATTGGAATTTGTGGTAATTATTTCAGTGAATGTTGAGACATGACACATTTTGGCATAGACAGCATTCCTCAATCATCAGTCTCATCACCTCATTAGTTGTTATAAATTACACCATCTCTAAAGCATTCGATATAAAAACATCTATATTTCAAGTTGTCTTTGATTGTAGTAACACAGGATTAAATAGATAATCAATTTATTCGAAACTCTTAAATCACTTAAAATCAATGTGGAACAGTAATATTTCCTAGTATTCCCAAGTATTTCATGAGAATCGATGCGACATTCTTTCAAGCTAACAGGAATGATTTGAGTGAAATATATGGCAACAGAAAGAATTTGAGAATCAATCCCTGATTTATTTTTAAAGTACGTTTCCGACTCTCCATTCCCCCTTGTCTAAGTCAGAGTTATTTCCGGCATGTTGGGAAGGTGTAAGAATGCACAAATCTCAGCAAAAATTTTCAACCACGCAAGGGAAGAGTTGTTTGCAAGATTTGTTACCTGTCCAATTTATTTGGAAATGCTAGGTCAGGGGAAACCTGACTTCCATTTAACAATCTATCTTCAGCTTCCCCTTTAGCAAACAAAGATTTAACAGCCACTTTTTCTCTGCAATCACCCTCAACCCCAAACCAAATTTAATCTTCTTCTGTACACTAAACCACCTTTAGATTACAGGTGGCGACTCCACCTCCCAATAACTACCACCATCTGCAAGAGGGTTGCTTCCTCCTGAATAATAAACGAAGTTTCTACTTATCAGTTAACTCTATCAAGAGGAGTAAGACGATCTAAATAGGTTAAGAAAATTATAATGCAAGTTGAATTATTAAAGTACAGTACAAAAAATTCTGATTCATATCAATGATTCAATTATCGATTCAATAAACATGTTTTATTTCCCAGCTCGACCGAACGAACGTAACTCAACGGAATGTACAACTCATGATATGAACGAATCGTGTGGTATACATAGGACCACTTGAATAACAACAAACTCAAGTGCCAAGCTCTCAATGCTTGCAACTTGCAAGGACTATCCAATTAACATTTCAAAAAGTTCAAACAAATTTATTTGTTATAAAATATCTATATTGTATTTACCAGTAGGTTGAACAAATTTACTCTCTCAATGAAGTCAGATAGAAAAACATATTGCATCCTAGAAAGGAGGTAACCACTCAGTCCAGACTCTCATGAGGTTTATATGAGTCCAAGCACATAAGAAGGAACACTTTTGTTTCTAGTCCCTGGTTCAAGCATTATCATAAATACAATCAACTTCTGCATATTAACCTCAAAGAAGGACTCCGTAATGGCATAGAAACAATATAGTTTCTTTACTCCGTGGTAATTGTTTTGAAATTTCTTACCCGACCACTTTGATTTACTTGAATGTACATCTCTTTAAACTGTGAAGACTGTTATAACAGAATACATAACAATTCATTGCTGGAAGTGTGGATGTGCCGACGCTCCACTTGCACACGGGCGTCATCCGACATACATCATCCGACCGCAGACGCAGACGCCGTGCAACTTTGTGTTTGCCATCAACGCGCGATCGAATGGCATTAGGACGGCATTAGACACACAAGCTTACGGATATGGAGATTAAATTCCGTATAAAATTACCATAAATCTAGGCCGGAACACCGGGCACTGTGGAGACGATAGCCGGATAACCGCAGCAGGTACAGGGTGCACCATCCAACTTCTGCATCAACTTCAGCACTTGCCACAACCGCCCCCTACCGAGTTAATCTGCAACTATACCAACATTCGGATAAACCGCCACCGGACGACCTAAACTTTGTCTCACTCCCACTCATAAACAAGCCCTCTCACCCTTTCCTGTTAAAGAGAGTACTCCTGTTATCTGGGCTTATCTAATTGCTTATTTATTGCGACCGCCCTACCCTCTGCCCCCATTACTCATCGTTACTGCACACCTCTGTCGTCACTCTCTCTTAAATTATCTTGAGCTGTTGAAATGCCTTCACATGAACCTCCACAGTGTAAACAATTAATCACCGAAAGCCTAATGAATGAAGTGTGAAGTTGAGACAAACCAGATGAGAGACTTGAATAATTGTGAGGTGCAATCACAATGGTGACCCAGCTGCCAGCACTTTGGGTTGTAAGCAGCTTTATGGTTTACCGTAGTGCCTAAGTTTCAAGGTGATGGAAACTTCAGTTGGATTCTATCCACATCTAGTGACAACACCTCGGTTATCACAAATTGCGTAACCAATCTTTTAGTGTGAGGATGAATTGAAGGTCGTGAGTTCTAATGAGAGAAATAATATTAAAAATTATAGGTTCCGAGCAATAATTAAGTGATTTTACATCTCATAACTGTCACTTTCAGCAAAACGGGCCTCAAACTGACACCGTCAACGGGTCAACCGATAATAGCTTGGCGCTCATACCTCAATCTGAGCAATGATGAGAAACCTTTTCTCAAAATTTACTATTAACTCCAAGGGGGTTTCCTGGAGGATACTCAGATAAGCTCCTGCTTGTGTGTGGGTAATAGGTTGAGATGTTTTAAATATTATTTTGAAGGAACGGAAAAGTTTTTTATTTCTAATCGCGTACATCAAATAATAAATATCTAAATTAGTTGATAAAATATTGGAAATTCGTGTAAAATGTAAGATTTTATGTCCCTTAATCTCAATACAGTATTTAACGTAGTATTCACAAGACTACTGATTGTGATCGTGTCAATGAGTAAAATTTTAAGTATTTCTCCAATTTTAAGTAATAATAGCACACAAGATTCATAAAACAAAAATTTAGGATATAACGGCAATTTTTGTCAGTGCATGGTAAGTAACGCAGCTGTGTACAATAATAATTGAAACAGCTATCGGGCACGTTTCAGGAATTTTGTTTCAGAACTTACCATGTCTTGTTGATAGACCTACCACAGAGTAAATATCAGAAGCAAGCCCATCAATTTCAATCGACAAAATCCTATCAACAAGTCCTCAAGAGCTAGCCTGCATGTTGACAAAACTCTCAAATTTTGTGCTCAGATTCCGTCGCAATCAAACGACGGTAAAAAGAAGCTATTAGATTCAGCAATAATACAATTGCACATTAAAAACTGATAAACAGAGTAAATAAATTACTTCAACATACTAATTAACGTGAATCCCCCAAGATCGAACAACTTAGAAAGGAAAGATCGGAAAGAATGAAATTGATGTGGGCTCGGAGGCGTATGGAGCAGCGGAACATAGCATAATATTGATCCAAAATATTGATTAGACGTGCTCTCTCAAACGAGCTATTCGAAGAAAATAACAAATCAATAAGTAAGTCAAGTAAAGGGTATCGAGTTGATTCCCGATTTGGAATATTGTATTACGTACGTCGCTGGGTTTACACACGGAAAGGATACCCTTGAAGTTGTTCTGACTCCGCAGTCTTCCTATCATCTGCTGTCAATAATAATTGCAGTTGAGAAACTCTACAGAATGTCTGACAGTTGATAGCACTGAGAGTACCTTTTCCCTGCTATTATAAAAACAAAATTAACTTGGCAAAAAATCATCAACAACCCCTGCTCTATAATAATTTAAATAATTTAGATATCAAATTTAATTAAAAATTCGAAGCATGTGAATTTTTATAAATTTAAAAACGTTGATTTTGTGGTTGCAGGATGTAGGATGCAAGTGAGTGCATGCTGGGGTCTGCTGGCCCTGGTGGTAGCTTCGGCAGCATCATCATCATCATCATCATCAGTGTGCGATCTGGAAGCATGCTCGTGCGCAGGCGCCGGACATGTGCACTGCGATTGTCGACGCTCTCAAATCAAGGTAACCAAAAGCTATTCTCTAGTTTATTATAGCTAAATAAAATAATTTCAACAGAAAAGAGTGTGTCTTTCTTGCTAAGGATGTTGCCCAGAATTAAACGTAGATGGTAATAGGTATGATGATGAGAGATGGTTGCAACAACAGGTTCAGAGACTCAGAGAGTGAGTTCATAATACGTGTTATATCATATACGTGTTATGTTAGGCCTATACTTGTAATACCGTATTACAAGTGAATAACTTTATTCATTTATTGAAATGTCATAATTTTTTTAAGCTTATAACTGTCAGTTAGCGACAATTCTAATTTGAGAACTGAGAACATGGCGTTTGTCTTATCTAATATCATAGCCACCTCTAATAGAGGTGGCTATGCTAATATGCGTGAGCTACATTTGTAGGCTCCGACTATTAATAAAGGCATATTTATTTGGCGTATTTCCTGTTAGCAATTAAACAATTAGTAATAAAGAATTAGCAGTCGATTTTGAAATTTGCAGACATTTATTTTCAATATTTTTTCTTTCACTTAGTATTTTTGTCATTAAATAAAATGAAAAAAATGAGTAAATATTAAAGTATTGACTCTTTGATCTTGTTCTCTTATGTTGTACCATTCTTCCATTTCTTCTTCATTTTTGCCATATTCATGATAATTATCATGATATCACTTTGTCAACATTTTCTCAACATGATGAGTATGTCCTTGATCCTAAATATGTTTCTTGGAGAAAGATGAGAAATTAGAAAGAAATTGAACACACATTGTTAAAATATTGTAGTTTTCCTCAATATAGCTTCTATTTTCAAGAAATTGTTCATTTTCATATTCTGCTTGTTTTTCATTGTTAATCAAGTGCTTCACCCTTTCTAGACGGGTTCCAAAACTCACTCATGAAGCCCAATCTACAGTTCTATCCAACAAATCGTTTTGAAATTAATTGTTCACTCGTTCCTCTCCTTTCAAAACCCCACTCCAGAAGTACAAACCAATATCCCCAGCTATAACTTGCTCATGACACTTAGAAATTGATTGCGTTTGGCCCTACTATAGGTACCTTCCAGTGCCCCAACAAGGGAAGCGTTTGATGTGATATTGTTAAGGCATGCGAAAAGATAAGATTTGACGGGAGTGTCCGAGCCCGTGCTGCAACACGGGACAACGGTCCAGCGACCAATTCACCCAAACGGCGTGCTCAATGGTCCGTGAAACGATTACGATTTCATGTCCAGTCGCTATCACGCCAATTTAGTGCTCAGTCAGCATTCCTACTATCTATGCCTGGCTACTATTATCTGATTCTCGTCCTTTAATATTGTCACATATTGTCCCAAATCTTAAATTCAATTGATTTATTCTGAAATAAAATTAGCTGTGATAGCAAGTCAGAGTATAATGAAATAAAATGAATTCAGATTAAAACTAATCATGCTCGAATGAAATACATATTCAACTTTAATATTTTCTTCAAAATTATATTATTTGGTTTTGGAACTCCAAATTCAAGTCAATAGAGAGCGAACATTGATTGCTCTATCAAGACGAGCAGTTTATTGTTCCAACAAATCTATTTGATTAATTATATTTTTATTGATGCTTAATGATTAAAAGAAATATATATATATATATATATATTATATATATATATATATATATATATATATATATATATATATATATATATATTTGAACTAAGAGTCAATCATATTGGTAAATTTGGAAAAAGACCTAAAGTGATTAAGCTCCAAAATGAAAAGAAAAGTAGAGATTTGAACAAAAAAGGAAGTAGTTTCCTCAAGGAAAGTACCGGTAACAAACTAAATAATATTAAAGAACAGATACCGTTGACTTAGAAATTCAAAACTTTTTGGAATAAGAAGAATATCCAGGAAATGTTGGTACCATCAAAATAGTATCATTTGATATAGAAAAAGCATGTCTTGAGATCATATTGTGGGTGATTGAATTCTTGGTCTCAGTAGCCCAAGTCCAATGACTCCAATTGATACGACAATGAATATCAACTCAACAACATAGAGAATCCCAAATATAAAGCAATGATAAATTTGTAACTGGAATGATCTCAATATGTTCCCAAGACAATGTCTTTCACTGATTTCTATTCTATCATATTCCCATTGCAACATATGGCATAGAACAACATAATGCACCAAAATTAAACCAATTGAAATCCAATGTCTAAATAGAACAACGAATTCTCGTACACACTTTGTTGTTTCATCATTCCCTGCGCCACCCCCATATCATTAAAATGCGAAGCTCCAATAGAATTATAAACGAATCGACCAAACGAGGGATCTCAGTAATTGCTATTTTGCACGCTTGGGAATACCAGTTAAAATTTAATCACGACGGCATTGAGACTTCTGCTAAAATTCAACAGAAAGCGAATTTGTTGATAATTAAATTAACATTTACAACGATGATATATGGAATCAGTTCAACTGATTTGTGATATGAGGCTCAATTTAGAAATTGGAGAGATATGAATAATTTATGATTGATCGCTTCATTCACTAAAGTTCAGTTCGCATTGAATGACAAAATAATTATGAATGGGGCTAACAATTGGAGAGCCAAATTAGTAAGCTATCGTGTTTTTCATAAAAATTTATCGATTTCCACGTTTTTATAGCTATCTGAAGTGATGAAAAATTGAATGAGAGACAAAAGAATCTGAAAGAGTTAACATTTGTAGAACTTCAATTACTATTATGGACAAGTTCATTCTTCGTTTCCTTCCCAAATGGAAATGAAAAACTTACATGGAGAAATTAGAATTGAAAGGAACGTCTAATCATAGTCAGTGGAGAAAACTTTGTACTAAATAATAGAATCCTCGTTCAGTCGCATTGAAAACTTTTCATTCGACTGATCAAAGCTTCAAATCCTTTCATCAATGATTTCGAGACTTCGATGCTTTACTTTTAATGTAGGAGAAAACGTTCAAATACATGAGGGATTATATTATGTAGGAGCCTTTTAGAGAGTTATAGACCTAACATCAGTTCGCAAACATCCATGAAACATGCTTCATTTTTCATCAAATTGTTCAGGATTTGAATATCGGTTGAAGTTGTTTCCAAACTTAAGTTTAGAACTCATCCTAATTTCAAAGTTGACTACCTTCTAAAATTCGTATTTCGGATCGTCGGAGATCTTGTTTTTAGTATATTTTCAAGAATTAGACGTATGTCAAGTGTAAGAAATTAGAAAGAGAGTGAAGAATAAAAATAATCATAATATAGATTATATTACATATCGTCCACACCATTAATTATTGTAGCTTATTAGATTAGAAATGTAGTAGGAATAAAAATATTAGAGTTCTTATATTGAGATACCTGATAACTTTGAGGTAAATTGTATTCGTTAATATTGTAACATATTTAAATCTGGGTAGATAAAAAGCCCTAACAGAAATAATAATAGGTCTAAAAATAAAGTAATTGGCTAATATCGCCAAGCAGATAATAATCAAGATAAGATAGCATCAGCTTGTTCTGGCTAAATGGTACAAGAACCTAAAAAGGATTTGAAGGAAGTTTATTGCTCATAAATAGATTATTATATAAATATTTGAAGATTGAGGTTATGTAGATGTATTCACGGATCGGTGACCTAGAGATCGATCAAACCGAAGAACGTAGAATCTGACCAAAACCCCTTGGCAGAGCTTTATTGCATTCGGATGGTGTGCAATGTGAAAAAACACCCATCCACGTGGCTAATTATTAGGTAGCATGGAATTAATATTAATGTATAGAATATTAACTAGCATGCAAAGAGCGTAAATAAAAAACCAAATAAAAATAATTTAATGTATTCAGGAAATAAGAGTTACCAGGCGCATGAATACCGAATAAAATTTGCATGCACCAATAGTAAAACGGCAGTTAATAGGCGGCAACTGTAGACCAATTCAAAAATATTTATATATATTTATAGAAATGTACTAGATTTTGTGTAAAAATTTGTGTAATCTATGTTATCAATATGGATCGAATGCAAAGAAATTATTAATCATATAATCTAAGCAATATTCTGGCATTTTTTGTAAGATCTATTTGAATTTAATGGCGGAGGATTGGGATATTTAAATTTTATGCTAATTTGAAAGTCGGAAAGAGGATCTGTAAAACTTGAAAAGGAAGAACCAGCACTCGCCAGCCAGATGCCACCATAAGAGGACCCCAAATATTTTAGAGCGAAGTACCTTATTAATAATTTTGTAAAAATTTAAAGTTAAAGTAAATTATTAAATTTCTTAAAAGACTTCGTGATGCTATTGTGAAGCAGAAGTCATTTTTCATTTTTATTAAATTTATAACCCCTTGGAGGAGACGATTCCGGCTACCATATTCCCGGACCACATGGAGTTGGATCGATATCGGCGGCTTACAAGAAGATTTTCGACACGTGAGTGATTTAAATTTGAATTTAGTGATGGGCGCCCTAGTGCTTCGAAATAATCTGATGATCAAAGCTAGCTCGCCGAAAGGGTTATTATAAATTAAGAAATTAATAAGAGTAATACTTGCGCAAGTAAAAATTAGTATTAAAGGTATTTAATTGAAAGAAAAATATATAGATCAATATTTTAGAAATTTCTATTTAATCAAAGAAGTACGAAATCTAGGCTATCAAACATATGCATCAATATTCAATTTTTGCAATACAATTTGCGATAATTTATCATAGTTCTAATTCACTAGATGAATGGCTCTACCTATTCCGTCAGGTGCCGAATCTTGCACCCTGAGATGAAAATATATATTCGATACAAGTAAATCTACTAAATACTAGAGATTTTAATATATAGATATATTTGGATTATTAGTGGCTAATTTATCAAGCTGATCTTAGAGCACATATTTTTGATTGAATTATCCAAGCCGACAAGTATTAGCAAGTACATGTCACAGCTACATGCCAAAGAATGCATATGATTTCAAGATAAAGGCACATGGTAATGATTCGTGCCACAAATCTAGAATATAAAGTTTAGCCTGTGATATTTTTATTGATTTCAAATATTGTTCTATTTTTTATATTATATTTTATATCGCTCTATATATATTTTTTGCCTCGACTGATCTTTGCATTATTTATGTAATATATGTGTAAAATTTTCATGGTGTGCAATTTATTTTATATTCCTCATCTCTATAGTATAAGTATCATTTATATATATATATTTATTATTATTGAATTACAAGAGTTATTGGAGAAGCCTATATCTAGGCCTATCAAGATTGTTTAAGACTGAATACTATTAGAAAACCACGACCTAATTGTATTAAATCTCATGCTTTACCGACTGATGCCAAGCAGGAGGCTAATCGTTATTTTTATATAAAGAATAACGTGACAATATTATAGAGATATTGTGGTGTTCTTTGTACCAAAAACTATGAATAAATTATATTTGAAAATTGTTTAGCTTCACATGTATATATAGAAAGATTATGAAGCCATTGTTGTAGGGCGTAGAATAAAGGATGTGTAGTAGCAATAAAAAAGCCAAGTGGTTTTGGATAAAAATACATTGCCTCCATATTTGTAGCTTGATAGACTGTATTATGTAAATGTAGCAAAAGGAATAACAGAGGAAAGAAAGCAGGATAAAGAAATGCAATGTTTCTGCACGAGAACAAAAACAGAGAAAAAATAATGTTGCCTCTGTAGAGTTTGAGAGAAGATTAGAAATTGCCAGAAAGTAAAGCCTTTGAAATTGTTTGGGAGTATGATTACATGCTGGAGAGTTTGTGTTCTCTTTCTCTCATTCTGTCCAGAGAGAAAAATTTCCATTTTAAATATTTGCAGCTAGATATAATTTATTAGGGGCTCACAAGTGCGGCTCTACTGTCTCTGTTCTGCACGATGAATGCTAATAGAGCTACAGGTCATCTCAAGTGGAATATTTTAAATTAGCTTCATTCTTCATTTGGAAATACTCGAAGCAGTAGACAACTCGCGATTCTATAGAAGCCACGTGCCTTTGCCTAGAAGTAATTTATATGGCACAAGTTTCCTGTCTCAGGTAAAGTTTGTACAATCTTAGGAACTGATTGGAGCTTCAACTTGCAAGCTTCAGAACTCATAACAATTATACTTTGACTCAAGAGGAAACATTACTCTTCTTCCTCACCTGCAATATTAATCTATCTTTACTGCAGCAATTATTGTACTTTGTTCTATTTCTTGAAAAAGTAGAACCGACTAACTTGATATTTTGATTGATCTTCAGTTTAGTGTGCAGCAGAAATAATGGTGAATTTGTGAGATCCAATTCAATTGATATTAGTCATCTTCAAGAATGGTAATATAGTGTTACCATTGTTGAAAATTGTTTTTTTTCCTTGAAGAGGTTGCAAAGAGTTCAGGAATGATGAATTTCAGTAAACACTGATGCAATAGCCTATTTATATCAATATATGAACGTTGGAGCCTTGCACCAACATTCATGGGCAAGATTCATGGGCACCAACATTCAAAGGCGGGATGCACACCGGAGAAACGCATTTCGTGAAGCCCTCTTCCATGAAACTTGTTTCATGCAATCCGTTTCACTCGCGCATGCATACAAAAGAAACGTTCCCTGATTAATCTTATCAGTCGATTGCGGGCAACTTTCGTTGCACGTTTCCTTAAACTTTTTTCACGAATCGCGTTTCTCCTGTGTGCATCCCGCCTAACTCTCAATAAATCTTCTAAATTTACACTTTCTATGACAGTAATAACATCGCAACTTCTATTAATGTTAATGTTTAATGTTATCTTTGGTAATGTAATTTTCCAATAAATATTAGAATGAGGAAACCCCAAATGACATTAGGTCTAAGGTTGAGTAAAAAACTAGGGTAAGTTATATTTATCACTGACAGTTTAATTCCATTCGGATTAGAGAATGCTTTAGAGAATAGCTTCAATAGCTTTTCAATTGTTGGAACTTTTCTGTTGAGAAGATTGTATAAAGTATAATATCTCAAGAATGAGATAAAAATCCACAAGTACCCTTCAAAAATTTTCATTTACTCACCACAACATGTTTTGATTTTTTATAGCCATTTACAAGTGGGAAAAATTATTTCCATACTATAAGGAAAAGTGCATATTTAAACTACATCTGTAGGCCGTTTTGATATTTCAGATGATATTGGAAATGGGAAAGCCTGCACGTAAATTGGAATCAGTTTACTTGTTGAAGTAGCTCATGAAACTCTGTTTCAAACTGAATGGAAAAAATATTGCAGTATCCAATACCAACCAATAAAGAAATGAGTTCTACTTGATTGGATTACAGCGAGTAGCGCTGAAAGGAAAAATGCACAAGCCAATCAAATACGATGGTCGCTCGAGCTGTTGCAGAAATTAAGTGATGAATATTTCCGCTGTCTGGAGCGTAGACTGGAATGGGGAAATAGGAAATGGAAAGGTCGTTGCTATCTGGATGGATCGACGACTAGAAGCAATTGTTTTTGTTTCTATCGACTTTTCATATTTTGTTTACTCCGACACTCGCACACAGCCACACACTCACCCACAACTGAACTGGAAAAGACACACAGCAAAAATGATTCGAGCGAAATGAAGAGAGGATTTCTGGCTCCAGTTCATATGTATTGTCTACAATGGCACTTGTTTACTTTCTGCCAGAAGCCAGATTGTTTTCACCGGCACGAATTTCGGCGCGCTGTTGACATTTTCTGTGTTGTACAGCTCCATAAAAGCGTATCTTCCCCGTTTGCAGTGCTCAAGCACTAATAACATTAGATCGCTCCAAATTTATAGCTTGTTCCTACGTCTCCTTGATAGACTCACTTGAGAGAGATAGCTCAAGCAAGCATTCACCTGAGCGGAAGAACTTGGCGAAATAGGGAAAAAATAAGTAAAAAACTATTAGGTATTAGCAAATAGCAAATTTTTAATAGAGGAAAAAACATGAATGGGAATTATATTTGGTAATAGAAATGTTATATTAGGAAGAAAGGTATACAAGGTATAAAAAGGTACGTATATAAAGGTATATAAGGTAGAATTCTATTAGGAAGAAAGGTAAGGGAATGTAGAAATAAGGAAAAATAGATGTGAAGTAGAAGAAAACAGAGAAAATTGAGAGGAACATAAACACAGGTCATGAATCAGGTTGTAAGAGAGAAATAGAGAATCAAGACTTTAATCAAGTAATATTAAAGGCATGAGTATGTTCTTATCAAAATGGAGAACATTATAAAGAATAATTATTTCTTCAACAATTCAAATATTCAAAATATTTTGACCCCAGACTGTGACACTTTCGGTTCTAGAAATTATAAAACACAGTAGGCTCCATTAAAATACAGATCAATAATATTTTTTCTAGAACACTATAGAAAATCAAATTAGACTTTCCTGTGAAATCAATAATTGATTCCGGTTATGATGAGAAGATTTAGCTAGATTGAAAAATAGTATATTTGAGAGAATAATCCTAAATGATAAAATTTCTTCAAAGTTTTGAGAAACACAATAATATTGCACTAGTGTAGCCTATAATGTTACCATACATCATCTTTCAAAATTTAAGCCTACCACTGTGAATATAAATCGTTCGTGTTGATAAAAGTTGATATTACAGTATGGTTGGCATACGAAGTCCGAGTTTGTATGGGCAGCATGACAAAACTTGCAAACAAATTAGGTAGAACTTTTCCTATTCGTATTCACTGTCAACCCTTTCTTGTTGGAAAAATCGTCCATACTTCCAATATTGTATAGGCATTCAGTAAAGATATCAAGTATTTCCTTAGTTTTTAAGATAATAATTATTCAAATGAATTCCTGAGCTATCAACTTCGCACAAGTCTCCAGTTGAAGAGAGTTTACCATTTTCAGAGTTTGTACGGAAAGTTTGCTAGGAAGATGGGAAAGATTGCATAATAATTTGCGACAAACTTCTCCAATATTCGCACACTTCCCAGAATCAGACTTGCATTGCAGCAAATTGTTCAGAACAAAATATGATTCTTCATTTTATATTGCTTGTGAACAACGATCATTGAACATTTATATAGAAGTCGTCTTCAACAACCTGTTATTTCTATGTTATGATACCCAATTTGACAAACTTCACTGCTAAAGTAATGAAATGAAATAAAAATTAGTAAAATGAAAATAACAAATAACTTCAATAGAAATAAGGCCTTTAATCATTTTTAATAGTAATACAAATTTTTAAATTTACATATAGAGATATAAGTATAAGAAAATGCCATTACACAATACAATATACAAA
Source organism: Nilaparvata lugens (assembly GCF_014356525.2). Taxonomy (NCBI): domain Eukaryota; kingdom Metazoa; phylum Arthropoda; class Insecta; order Hemiptera; family Delphacidae; genus Nilaparvata; species Nilaparvata lugens. Next base: position 46,379,058 of record NC_052509.1, read on the forward strand.
TAAAACATTTTGAAGGAATACAAATACTGTATAGGCAAGAGAGAGAGGATTATATTATTTTTCTACATAGTTCATCACTTATAACTAACAAAAATAAGATACATGGAGAAGAAGCTACAAATAAAAAAGTTATATTCATACTTTGAGACTTATAATAATTATTTACCTTGATTCTTTTAATTTATTTTCAACACACATTAGACAAACTGAGATCACAATGTGATATCGCAGCCTTAATAGAAATTACTATTGGCTATTGAAAAAATTACAGAAATTTCTCAATGGATTATACTCATGAAATACGGAAGATAACATTAAATCTGAATAGATGTATTTTCATTCTGGGAACCGACATTCCTTGTAATATCCATTCACTTGAAGCGCCTGTTCGTAATGATTTATTTTTAGTTTTCTTAAGTGAAGAATTCTTGTTTCGATAATTTTTTTTTAAAAATTTCCGAACTAAAAGAGAATTCTAGTATATTTTAAAAAACTTGAATGACAATTGTTTTAGAAATGTATTAATATTTTGAATTATAGCTCATTTTATTCAATAAAAATGATAAAACAAATATCAAGGATACACTGACTGTAATTCGTTTTCCAATAAATAAGGATTATACGCTTTTGAGGTACAGTCTATATAATATTTCACATTTTACAACATGTTTCATAGGAGAGTGTCTATTAATATTCCATGAACTAATGATTGCTAGCATTCAGTGGCCTTCGAAAGGAAATTTTCCTTCAATAAAAAAATTTACAACCATTCAGGGAAGAAAAACTTGGTAGCTCTCCTAGCTAATACAAAGGAGAAGCATTGACGTGCTAAATCCATGAAAACGGGTTGACGTGTCAGAGTCATTAACTTTTAAAGGCTTGGCAATATCTCTAAAGACATGTCAGAAAGCACTCACTGTTATAGGAAAAAATCTCGGAGGGAGAGAGAGAGAGAGTTAGAAAGATAGAATATTTACACAGGTGTGTACACTTCAGATAGCCGAAGAACACTCCCCAAGTTGTCAACGTAGTCTATGAAAGACATAAAACAGCTAAATTTAAATATTACACCATGATACTCTTCTACTTTGTTCGGTGAGGTGATTTGAGCAATGACAATTCCAAAATAGCGCTGACAACATTTCTAAACTCGAGCTATTAATCTAATGACTTACCTTACCTAGCCTTCATTCATAAAATATAATGTACACACCTATATATAGTGCGATAGCATTGGTTTCTATTCAACCAATAATGACAGTTATGAGTAGATCTCCCTTCATTTTTTTCTAATTTTAAACAACGAATTTATACAGTATTGGATCACTGTCGCAGGAATTTACTGCTTCACTACTTAAAAATACACTGATAAATTACTGCTATTACATTTCATTCCAAATAATACATAGAATTTGCCTATAAACACCTGATGTAGCCTTTTTTTGAGCAAAATTTGGAAAATCCGTCTCATCATGACGAATATTTTCAACCTATGATATGATAATATAACATTCAAAAGCAATTATTAATTTATTTTCATTCAGCATAGTAGGTAATAATGTTAATTGGACAATGTATTATCACGATTGAGTAAAAGCAATTCAAACTTAATTTCAAATGAAATGAGGATGGAATTCATGACCACATTTCATACATCTATATCATTTCGATTGAAATAGGATGAATTAAATCCATGACTTTGATTTCATACATCTGTATGTATAGCGTTCCATTGCAATAAATTATCATGATATTGTTTTTAAAATACTATATTGTTTTTATTTAATCAGGTAGTCAATAAAACTAATTATCATAATGTTATCTGTTACAGGAAGTGACACTTGAAGCTAAAGTTGACGAGAAGAGTGGCAAGACGTGGACGAACTCTTCATCCACATTCATTCCAGAGATAATGAGTGTGGTGAGAATAGAGCACTGCGACATGGTGAAGATAGGAGAGCGCGCGTTCGCGCATGCAGCCGCACTCAGGCAAGTCAACTTGACTGGCATCGGGCAGCTGCAACTGGCAGAGCAGTCGTTCAACTGGCACCACAACATCGACCTCGACGAGGGACAGCAAGCCGGGTTGGCTGTCGAGATTTCACACACCTACCTCCCCTTAATTCCTAGCTACGCATTGAAAGGCACCATTCTGACAATCAAGTTGAACAATGTGAGTGTAGACACAGTGCAGCCGTTCGCGTTTGCATCGCTGGTGGACACTGAGCGAATCGACGTGGTCAATAGCAGAGTGAAGAACTTTGAGGGCCAAGCGTTCAAGAAGTTCTCAGTGCAGCGGTTGATGTTCTCCGGATGCAGCCTCCCAGTCTTACCATCCAGGTCCTTCGTGGATTTGGAGGTAAGAGGTGAGCTTCGTTTCGAACAAGTGCACTTCGATTCGATACGAACTCTGGCGGTGAAGATCCGAGGCACACAGCAGTTCACTATGACGGGCTGTCACGTGGGCAGAATGGAGAAGGAGTCGATATCAGTGCGCACCGAGGGTCACGTCACCATCAGGAACAATGTCTTCAACACTGTCATGGCCAACTCTCTGGGAGGGATGACGGTTGAGGCGCTCAACCTGAGCCACGATGGCAAACAGGACTTCAACTTCCTCAACAATTCCGTCAGCTTCTTCGAGGAAGGTGCGTTCACATTCAACACGTCCGAGTTCACTCCGAAACTGGGCGACATCACGCTCCTGCACCCGCACTGCTCCTGCCAGAACTCGGACACACTCTCTCACGCCATACTCTACACATCGGCCGACGGCCTCAGGCAGCCTCCCATCGACGCCACCAGCTTCATCTTCTGTCAAGAGAAGCCCAACCGATTCATCTCCGTCAAACAGTTCAACAAAAGCAACTGCCAGGAGATGTTCATCAAACGCTATCTACTGATTATTGTCTTCTTCCTCACCGTACTAGTTGCTTGTTCTGGTACATTCTATTACATCTGTAGGATTCGTGTGAAGAGGTACATCGATGTGCCGAATAACAGTACTGATGGCAAAGTTTCGTTCAAAGCAGGGACAAAGCTGCCCATTATGGTTGTGCCTGATGGAAGGACTTATCGTGAAACTGAGCTGCATGTCATTGATGAGCAGGTCGAGCCTATAGTCGAATACATTCCACCTCATGGTGCCAAAAACTAGTCATTAAGTATCTTACTACTAGTATATTATTATATGATCTCTTATCAATTTAAACCATGTCACGTGTAAAGAATGGATATACCCACTTATACTTCTTTCAATTTTAATTTTTCCAACATTTGGCTCATGCTGAATTACAATAAGCATAAAAATTACATACAGATTCATAAAAAATAGTAAGAAAATCATAAGGATTTTCAAGAAACTCGGATACGATCTAATGCAAATGTAATGACATTATAATTATATGGAATATCAAAAAGTAGACTGCTTTAATATTCCATTATATTTGTTATTTCATGTCTTCAATGAATATAATGAATTTAATATTGGATATAATAAAACCACACATTAGTCAGAACTGAGCAAATAATAATAATAATAATAGTCAATTGTATCCAAATATTTCATGCATTCACAAGAATGAGATTTAAAAACTGAGAACTCTTAATTAGAAGTAATATATCACAGACTTTGGTAAGAAAGGCGAAGAAGATATGAAGTAGGTACAGATAAAAAAGTATAAGATACTAATAGGTAAATGGTAAACATTTATAAATTATCATTTGAAAACACAGTTCTTGAGATATTGTATCCTGTATAGTTATTGACGCTATGTTAACATAGTTCATAGAGGATCATGACTGTATTATTATATTATTGAGAAACAGAAGTAATGATACCCTTTTAATTCATTTTTTTGCTACCTGGTTAATAAAGGCACATTCATGTAAACTTCTAAAAAGTATCTGGACTGTAATCAGTGTGTTTAATTCCAATTTTATTGAACGTAATCTCAAAAATTATTATTCAATGTGACCTCAATTCAATCTAAAATTTCTCATAACAAAATTGAAACCTACTAAATTTACATTTATTAGTATAAGTCAACCCAGTATTAGCCAAAGCAGTGATGTGATCTCACTATAATTTTAAATATTGATTACAATATGAATAGAATAATCATTATTGTATAGAAGTTGTATATAACATGTCTTAATCAAATATATTTAATGAAAGTTTCTCGACAGTAGACACTATTTCATTCTGTTTTGCATTATTTGCATTAAATTAATTGTTGGAAAATAGACAATAATTTTTGAATCTTTCAATCAACATTGAATATAGGTGACAAAAATTAAAGCTTTACAGATATTGATTGAGAAACTAGAACCCTTTGACGATAGAAAGCCGTAAATATAATTTACTCTTCATGAAAGAAACTACACTCATTATTTATTAAGAAGTTGGGTTTCACACCTAACTTGAAAAGAAAAAGCTTTAAAGAATTCAAGTTTCAGATAAAAATTCAATTTTATAATAAGTTTAGTTTTCAAACTTGGTCTTGTCCATGCCAATCACGGGGCTACTGATGAACCACCAGTAAGATAAAGGATAAACAGAGCTTAGTAAAACAACACTACTGATTCCAATTGTCCAGTCGAGAAACTCCCAACAAGTTTCTCGAGTAACGTTCTTGGAGAAGAGCCCGCTCAATAAAAGTTTAACCCTATCAAATCCAGCTACCAACTTCAGCAGTTCTGTACTTATCAACTCTGGTCTGGCGAGTAGAGTTTATTTGCTTTTCTTCAATTTCACATGTCATAAAGTTAAAGTACAAATCAGACTTAAAAATAAAAACCTTTTAGGAATACTTCTATTAGGATCAAATTATATAATTCAATTCGAAAAACACATTATTATTTTGCCGATAACATGAATCATGAAAAGTGTTTGTGGAAACATCTCATTCGTGTCAACTAAAGTATTGTGAGAATCAGCCTATCTGATTCATAACTATGTGACTTACTGAAAAAATATTCATTCTAGAAGGGACTGTTGAATGAATAAGTTTGATCAAAAGAATCCCTAATGATAAGATTACAACGTAAAGAACCTTAAAAAATTGAAAATAACAATGTTTAAGAAGATATAACAAAAATAAAAGCTTAATTGTGTAGTTGAGTGGTTGAGTACTTGTCCAAAACCATTGAATTATAAAGAAATATTATAATCAAATCATGATTCACTTTTTCAATGACAATCAGATTGAATTTGTTTTACAAATTGACAGTTGTATGTATTGACATACTTTATTCAAGTGGAATGCACAATTGAAATATTATGTGAGCAAATAATTCCCTTGAAAATTATTTGAATAGCAAATACAATAATTCTGTTTTATCTGGCAAGAGACTTATCTAAGAGCTGAGACTTTATGGAATGCGTAATGAATCATCATTCCAATATCATAGAAAGAATAATCTTCATAAATAATACATGACAGATATGACTCAGGATATGACAGATAATATACTGCATGAAAAATACAGCATTTTCTATTGTTTTCATATATTTCAGAGATCACTTCATTCAAGGAAATTGGTTTACGTTTATAAGCATAGAAAACTAGTTTCTATATGATAGTCTTCTTAACATGATAAACTCAACTATTATTATTACCACCAATATTGTAGAACAAAACAAAATAATGTTCCACCGATTTGTATATAATATTCTGTACTAATGTACGATTTGTATTTATTAAGATGATAGAATACCGAATTGATGTACAATTTAATCAATCATTCCATTAAACAATGAAGAGAGGATGTGTTGATTTTTTTATTAACAGCATTTATCCCAATTCGATTTAACGGTAAGCTATACCAGAGCAGGTTCCTTCAAGCGAACTGACAATAATGCATATCACAAGCATGAACGAAATTTATACATGAAAAAAGTAAGAAGTGTCTTTATTTTGCACAGACTTGTGCTTTCTAGCTCAGTGTGAGAGAAATCAATAAAGTATGAATCATGTGACTGAATTGAAATGTTCTAGATTAGAAGATCTTCTTTCAATTTCATCGATAATGATTAATTTTCAAGATCGTAGACCTAAATTAGAATTTTTGAAAAGGATGATTTCCAGACGGAAGAAAAATGACGATTAGAAGGACGAATGGAACTTCAGTTTCTGGTGGGATCCGAATCACATAAGGATGATCTTGAAAGTACATGAATGGTGAGTAGAAAGGTCGGCCACTCTTCCAGCAAGAAAATCTAGCTAGCGGCACTTCTTTAAAAAAATTTGAAACAATCGATAAGCGAAAAGATACAGCTAACACCACTGGGTCTCATATTCCCCAATTTGTACAGCAAATTGATTTGCACGGTTTAGTTGATTAGTATTATGTTAGTGTAGCGGAATGATGGAAAGATGCACATCCACCAGAATCACAGATAAATGCACAGATAAATCGCTCCCTTCTCACTAGAGAAGGATGAATTCCCACAGAACATGCAAATACCATAACCAATTTTAATAAGTCAATTAAATCGATACAAAAGACCAACTTTTGTTGAATGCCTAACACTTTGTACCTCAAGATGTAAGAGTAGAAAACCATTCTGCCATTTTCAAGTTAAGAAGCCCTTGATCAGCACACCAACAAAACAAAATCCATGCTTAACACGAGAAATTTATACTAGATCAGTTCTGGTTATTGAGGAAAACGTAACTTCAATGTATCTGCTTGGGATTACGTTTAGCAATATACAGCTTACAATCTGTTGATCAGCAACAGCGGAGAGATTTTTGGTTAATACCCCACTGATTTAAAAAAAAAATAAATCAGAGATGGCAGATGGGACATCTAAATTCTAATACAAACTATCCAAATGGAACGATCAAGAAAACCCCGAAATACGATTCACAAAAGAGGATAATGCTCATTGTACTAAAAGTCCGCTTTCCGGAAAACTTATACTACACTAAATGTCGCGCAATGTGACTCATTCGATCAAATTGATCTCCATGAGAGATTTCCTGATCAGTGACATGTGTTACTACTGTACTGATTAACTTGAAATTTTGCATTTAGATTCGCAATTATTTTATCGAAGATGGTTATAGGCTTGTTTTAAATTCTTCAAGATTTCAGTGGGTCAAGTTTTCAGTTTGTCAAGTTTTTAATTATATTTACTTTTATATTTTATCTTTCGGAGCACGAAAGACCTGCGAGTAACAAATTAGGAGCTAGGAAGCTGAGCTGAAATTACACTGAATAACCCAGACCTTTTAAAAAGTTTCTATAGAAATAAGATAAATTGTTCCACAACAGAGAAAAATAACCATAGTACCACCCCACTCAACTGCAAACATTTTTAAAAATAAATTCTACATGCACACATTTCGATGTTGTTGTAGTGAGTTTAAGAATCTCAGAGTAGAAGCAAGCAGAATGCTAACCTGAATGGAAGAATGGCGTCGAGAGCCTGGTTGACGGTTGGAGGGCTGGCCAGAGCAAAGCCCTTGCTCAGCAGCGTCGAATGCTTCGCGAATATCTGCCGAGCTATCTCCTCCACATTCTCCATGTCCTCCTCCAACTCATCTGAAAATCAACAAAATCATCCTCAATTTGTATTCGTATTCATACTATAGTTTTCTATTCTATATTAGCCTACTCTATAACTGATTGAAAGAAAAACAAGAAAGTATTTCTTTTGGACCCAATCATGTTTCAAGATATTAAAAATATCTGAGTCTGAAGATATTTTTATTCGTTCATATTACATAATAAACATTGCATATTATTTCATACTTTTACTCTTTTCTATGTAATGTAAATAACATGAATTATTCTTTCATTATATTTTATCTGTGAATTAAATTCGTTGGCGTTATTTTCATTTTATTACAACGTATATTAATAACAAATTGATTGTCTTTTGGATGTATTGGTTGATGATTAAGAACTCTAGTAGAGTTACATTTCTCCTCATTTTTTACAAGTACCGTAGTGAATTTAGTTCAAAAATATTTCACATCTTTCTTATCAGAATACAAACAGCTATCAAAAACTAGTTCCTGATGAGGGAAGCAGTTGAAACGAAATCATTAAAAACCCAATCCAGTAAATGAGTATAATGATGGCTGAGTCATGAAATTAAATGGAAAACTTATGAACAATTTTAAATTTTCCTAGCCAAAAGACTCGAAGATTCAGGTACCACAAGATATTTCTGTATGAGAAAAATACATTATCTCACGTATGACCCTACACCTGCTTGATAACACAAGTGAAAAAGATCCCTCTTGATGATATGAGAAGATTTCACATGTCCCTCATGTGATTACACAGGTAACACAAATTATTTATTAATGAGAGTAGCAGGGTGAATTTCAAGAACATTATCGAAAAATGATTTCATTCAAAACCTTTTCCAGAGTAATAATGAAGTAAAAAAGTTGAATAAATCAACCATATCATAAACATAATATTTCAATATTTATGAACACAATATGCCGTTACCTGATGACACGTACAGTAACACAACATCTTTCTTGATGCGTTAAACATATTTGTTAGGGTGTGATCACATTGGATGCGTATATGTGCAAGTGCACTTCAGATCATGCATGAACCGAAAAACATGTATTTTGTACTAGTTCAGAGTCATCTAGCTTATGGCCTGCATTTGTGTGATGACACCAGGGGCGAGGCGTGACTTTTTGGCTCAGTCATCTCTAGGAACTCTCAGTCATCTCGGTAATTCAGTTGAAAGTTTGAATGAAAGCTGCACCCCCCTCCCCTACTTAAAAGATAATGTTTCATTTTGGACGATTATTTTATCGAGCAAGATGACATCTAGTATAAGATAAGCTTGCTATACAAAATCCTAGAGTTGAAATGTCTAGAACTTGTCTAAATCTCAAGCTCGGAAACTGGCCCTCAATAATTAAAAAAATTTAAATGAAATTCTTTTATTGATTCATACAACAAGTACATTATCAAAAATGACAGGGAGAGAAAAAATAAGTTAACCTTGTGCTATTACTCTCCCAAATTTAGATAAGGTTACACATAGTTCGAAATAGGTCAAGTCTTGTAGTTGTTCACTTCACTAAATATTCCGTTCTTAATTATTTTCACAAAGTAGATTTTTAAATTTAGATGCTTCAAAACCAAACATAGAAGAAATAATAATGATAATTATCAATAACAAATTGCAAACAAAATAATTATCGTACGGTTTGCAACACTGTCGCGGACAGTGGAATCGCAGAAAATAGCGATATCTTTGTTGACCGTTTACTCCACCATCATTTACGAGGAAAGGGAGAGCGATGATGCAGAAGAGTGGTGGTAACCAATGCTAAATAGAAATACTGGAATTGCATAGTTTTGAGAATCACATTGAACGGATGGAACTGATGATGCAGTAGTCTACACTTTATTCAAACTTGGCGCGCTCGCAAAAAAACGTTTCTCTTTTGGTTTCTTCACCTTTTTTTGTATTTATTTTGAATATTTTAAATTTAATAATATACACATTACATAGCAATTTGTGTCTAGTCATCGGCGAATCCAGAGATGACCGGACGCCTCGCCTCTGGATGACACAGCCCACCTCAAACATCTACCGTTGTACCAGAAGAGAACAATTATAGCTTTTATTTGTCGTAAGAATCAGCAAGGACTTGTAGACCTTTGATTATTCGACTCAACGTATTAGCCGTATTTAACTTGTATATACTATGCTCTGTTCTGTGTATAAAATAGAACATGTCGTCTTATGTTCAGCGGTCCCAGATACATAGTTTCAATAGACGATGTAGTCAGATGTTGCATCTGCGAAGATATAGAACAGACAAATCTTATAGAACATGCTTTGTAATTGGTGAAAATTAATTCAACAAGCTTCCTGCTGGAGCCAAGAATGTGTCTGATAAAGCTTTATGAAGAAAATTGTTTAGTTATTTAGTGGAAATGCCCTATTACTCGATAGAAGAACTTTTAAATTCCGACAGTGGTATTACATTCTAGTTTATAGTGCCTGCCTAAATGGATTGCAATTGATGTTTTTTATATTTATTGAACTTTTACTCTGTCCTTGACAACTTCTGTGTAAATTAATGTTTGACAAGATCTTTTATTCTATGTATTCTTATATTCAAGATGTATGGATCTATGGATCCAATAGCTGAATTATTATTGGGGAAAGTACCATTATATAATAAAATTATATGGGTAAAGTACCATTGAAACACATTGTGACTTGCGTGTAGCTGCTCACACTAAACACAACCTGCAAGTGCACGCGTTCAGTGTGAGTGTTCCTATTGCTCTTTCTAGATTTTGTTTCGCTGGGTAAAGAATAACCAATCGTGCACTTGTATATATACACATCAAATTTGAACACACCCTTAAACATGACTACCCTAAACATCTCTCTTTCATTTTTCCCTCACCTGACGATACAGGTAAGACAAGATCCTTCTTGATGAGAGAAGCAGCGCACATGCCTCCGAGGAAAGCGAGCTCCATCTCCAGGAGACGCAGACCGTCGTGCGCATCGACCGGCCACTCGTAGCCAATCACCTGGCAGCGGAAACCGAACTGACACGCCTTCTCGTCTTTCACGTAATCGGACGCCGTCTCCAATGAGAACATCGCTTCATTACCTACAACAACAATAAAAATTGTTACAGTAATTTGGTCGCATCCCTGCAGGTTCAGATAGTTAGTAGGAGGAGGCAATCATGCAGACAAATCTGAAACCCAGGTCAGGATTGATATGTATGATATAGTTCAGCAAGTATGTACCTCTGCACGAACCCCCAGTCAAAGCACAAAGTTAGTATAATGAGCTTCATTTCAAACTGTCAGCATTCCTTATAAATCATATTGTAACCATTGGTCTTTGATACTGGTTGGAGACATGGCACTTAATTAATAACTACGTTTATTTCTATTCAACTTCTAATTTATTTATGAAAAAACTTCCAATTTGTCTTTCATACTGGTTGGAAATCATTTAGCCTACAACAAAGTTGCTTTCCATTTATCTTTTATTTTATTTAGTGGATTTGTCAGCTGTGCTGAATAATATGTTCTGTTTTTCTGGCTCTAAATCTTGTAAAATTACGTGAAAATGTTTCAATTATTAGTTATTTGAAGTGAAGTGGAATCATAACCTCATTTTGAACTTTTAAAATAATATTATCTAAATTTGGGAGAGAAATAGTACAAGGAGTATCCTTAGTTTTTCTCTCCCATTCAGTGCTTTCTTGTAAAAATTAGAATAATAAATAATAAAATAATAATTTGCTTCCAATTTGCTGACATTTTGAAGTGAATCTCACTATGAATGGTTATTAGCAATAATCTGATTTTAGTAAAGCATCAAGTAGTAAGATTTCACCACATGCCAAAGAAAGCGTCAAGCATGGAGATAACTTGAGATTGAGACATACAACCAGTAGAGTTGACAGATTAGACGGATTCTAGTTGCCTACTGATTCCGGTGTTCCTGGCATGTTTATCAGCTCGTTGTAACCTGAAGGCGATCATATGAGGAGATGAGAGTGGATGGAGAAAGGGATTCTGAAAGGATGGAAATGGTAGGTTGTCATCTTGCTGGTGATGAACCTTAAACTGAAGTCGTAGTCCAAAGTTAAAACTAAAAAAACATAAAAAATTACAATTATGAAATAAATCAATGTGAGGAAAATATGTCAACTAAGAACATAAACAGACCAACAAAATACAAGGGATGAATTAAAATATAATTTAAATGATATTTTGAGAAAGGTTGGATTGACAACAATTGGATCAACCATTTTGTGAAATAGTGACTGTTTTTCAAATTTGATAAGCAATTGTAAGCATAAAATAAAAGTGATTGAGAGATGAATTTTTCACTTAGGTTTTACTCGAATATACAGATGAAGAATCTCCATAAATACTAGTGTAATATATAACTCGTTTCAATTCCCATTATGCCTGAGTTATACAAGTGATGAGTCTCCAATTTATGACACTTTTCTATAGCAATATCTCAACGTTGTTATAAGGAACAAGTACCGTACTTCAAGTACGATGACTTGGCTTTATGGCAAAATTGATAACAACAAATTCCATGACAATGACAGAACCCCCCAATCATGTTTGGAGGTGAAACTCTTAAGCTGCGTACACATATACGCTCTTCCAACCCGCACCGAGCACGCTCCTCCCTCGTACCGCCCTCGTTCCTCCATCGAACCACAGTCGCGCCGCCCACGAACCCATCATGAACGTTACGGAAGATGTTAGATGTTCCCCGGTCGAACCACTGTTGCTCCCCGGTCGATCATCAATCGCTCTGCTGGAGTGACGTTCGGTTGCGGAGCAGAGCGAAAGTCTGTACGCACCTTTAGGCACGGTTACACAAGTCTGTTCAATTTTAAATGCGATTAGGTGCTAAAGTGAGGGTCACGTTGCAATGGTACTATTAAATAAATGTTTCATTGCAATAACAGAAGAAAACATAAAACATTCAAAAATCATATTTCATTAACATTAGTGTTGCTATCCTTGTCTATCATTTGACAAAGCAGATTGTGCTTTGAATTATCTTTTCTAGCTCCGTAAGGTTGCCAGATCGTATATTAACAATGTCTAATTAACAGAATATTTTATCTCGATTATGGAAATTTATATCATTGAAAAAATATTTTCTTAATAATTGATTATTTTCAACAAGAATAAACAGTTAATATTACATCAGTTATACCGGAATATATTTTATAGAAGGCAGAAAAGGCAGCACTGTCCTCCTATCTTTCTCCACTGCCATTATAACGTGGACCGCACTGTAATTGAAGACTTCTTCCTCTTCTGTGATTGATTCTCCTATCTCTCTCCACTGCCATTATAACGTGGACCGCACTGTAATTGAAGACGTCTTCCTCTTCTCTGATCGGTTCTAAAACGTCATTCACACTTAAAATGCAACAGACTTTTGTGTAACATGGAGTGTAATGGGTGACTACACATACCAGGCAACACGATGGCCCACTGCGGCCACTGGTTGCTGAATCGATGCAGCACAGGCCAGTAGGGCAGATGGTCGTCTGCGGCTGCGGCTGCGGGGAATGCGGCCGATGCCGGGATGTACAGCTGCAGCGAGTCCTCAGCCTGCGCCGTCCCGCACTCCGGTGCGAACTCCACTGCCATCCAGCGCACGTTCTCCGGGAAAACCACTCTGTCCAAATGGAACACAACAATATTAAATTTCCACTATATCCAAATAAAACAATATCACGTTTTCAAGTTCATTCAATATCGAATTCTCTATTGCCCAAATGGAACAATTTTATTATAATATGAAATTATTTCATGTACGCAAATTTTCCCATTATTTGTTTTCTTTGTTTTTTTTCTTGAATTCTTCAGTATTAGTTACATACTTTTTTCTTTTTATTTTATCTGCTACTATAAGTTTCATATTTGCAGGGTTTTTTTTGCATTTTGTTTTCAGTTTTTTTCTGAAACTCAATAGTATATTAGTTATTTTATTTCCATTTTCATGTATTATTTTTAAAATTGTATGCTCAATGTGAGTTAAGAGGGCAATAATAGGATTTAGTTCCTGGTGCCCTCAAATATGTATATTTTAAAAGAAATAAATATTGATTCATATTTAAAATATAACAATATTATTACAATATTTCATGTTGATGCAATATTACATTTTTCATTCATTGATGGGTGTATTATTTTTATTATAATCTGGAACCTCGTAATACAAAATTGTAAGTAGGCTACAGTGCATACATTTTTGGACTTGGAATTTGAGCAATAAAGTAAATATAAATAAATTTGAGTGCTAATTCTAATGAATTATTGAATCAATAAATTAATAATTTCATACAACATAAACACACAATAAAATCAAAATACAGAAACACTACAATCAAAATACAAAATTCTAATAAAAGTACAAAACACAGGCTTCATGGTTGGGTGTGCTGACTAGAATGAGATGAGGAAAAATAACTAGCCAACTGTGGTTTACCATGTAATAGGCTGGTAGAGAAAATGAAGGGTGAAGAGGAGTGAAAAAATGGAAGAATGAGAGAGGAAAAAGAAAAACCGGAAAAAAGTCAAGCATAAATGAGACAAATGAATAAACAAAAAAAAAAATGAATAAATGTTGACATAATTCTCAATGAAGCTCAATTACTTGTTCCCATCTCATGCACATTATTGTAAATTCAGGGCTAAAATACAAAGAATTACCCCAATTTTCAAGTGATTATTTGATTCCTATGATTAGAATGTATGAGAGGTGGTACTTATGAAATAATATATAAAAAGACGTTTTGATCTAATAACTATATCAGACAGAAAGAAGAAAAGGCTTCACTTAAAAATCTTATAAAGAATTATGGAGAGTTTCAGTAACATAGCAATATCTAGTTTCATTATAATCTCATACGCTAAATTCAAGTTTATATATTACATCCCTGATTAAGCTGACTCACACTGGCGCACAAGGAATGTTCCTTTTGCCGGTGTTTTTGCCTCACCTACTGTACTTATACATGTGAACATAGATTAAATCTTCATTTTATAACTATTATGTATAATATAAAGGATATCATTTCGTTATTATATCTAATTAAATGTATGTATCTTGGTTTAAGTGACGTAGCATATACTTATATTTATTTTTTGTAAAGCTTTTTTGTATTTTGTTTTTGGTAAATAAAATTCATTCAAATTCAAATTTGTTTCAGCCATGCTTTGTCTTCACCCTTCATTCCTTACTTTTGCTTACTAACAGCATATTAGATGGGAAATCAAAGTTGGCTAAGTATTTTTCCTCATTTCATTCTATTCAGCACACCACACCATGAAGTCTGTTTTTTTTTTGCATTTCTATTAGAATTTTTTATTTTGATTGTATTGTATATTGAGGCGTGGACTCTAAGACACTTATTAAATCTAATAAAGCATCAAAACTATAGGTTTGATGGTGCATTTCATTCAATAATTGTCCTAGGAGCCACGCTTCAATGTTATAATACATTTAGGGTCGGTTTCCGAGATCGAGATTCAGCTTAGTTCTAGACTTTAAACAGCTGTAGTCAGAAAATTGGCTTTCCGAAACAGGGAGTAGTCGTAGTCCACGTTTAAATTGAATTTTGATAAACTATAAAATTGAACACAAAATGAAATAAAGAGAAAACTGTGTAAAGTTTCAGTTATTTTGAATTATATAAGAATGTTTCATTTCGTCAGGGAAAAACGTTTCCAACTATATATTAATGGGAAAATAAAAATTATAAAAAAACTACAACTACGCCCCGTTTCGGAAAGCCTATTTTCTGACTCCAGCTGTTTGAAGTGTAGAACTTGGCTAAATCACGAGCTCGGAAAACGACCCTTAGAGCCTTGGTTTGGCATTGCATTGGTGTAGGCCTACCTGTAATTGGAGACGGAGGCAGGCTTGTAGGGATGGTCGCTCTCGACTTGGGCGTAGTAGTGCGACGTGGTCGGCCGACTCATGTCCTGGCAGTTGCTGTCCACTGTGCTGCTGGAGCGGGCCATGTTGCCGCCTCCACTGCCCCCATTTAGCAGGTTGAGGGCGGCAACGTGGGGCAGCAGATCCTGGATCAGGCCTAGCACTTGCACGCCACTCTGTTAAACAGTCAAAATACTATATTTCAAAACTCATTTCATTGATAAAAATGGTTGTTTCTGTAGTGAGCTAGCACATCAAGAAGATTAGAAAGGAAGTAGATGTTGCAATAACAATTTTGTAGAAAATGCATTATTGCATTACCAAAAAAAGCTATTTATTACCATTGCTACATATGTTTCAATCTAAAGTGGTCATGAAATCCATGACTTGGCTGCGATTTCGATTCATTCACTTATTCAACTTTACTTATTGGTACCAAGGAAAGATATAGCTACTTGAATTTGTTACAAAAGCTACTAATTGTTACAAAAAAGCTACATATGTAGCAATCGTAACAAATAATTTTTTGGTCAATTTTGGCCCGCATTGGTTGAGTGGGAAGCGTTGTTGATATTTATTAGGAATGCTAAAACATTAAAATAAATCACTCTATAATTATTTAGAAGAATAAGGTGATCCAATTATTAGTCATACAACTCCGGGAGTCCGGTCTCACAAGGTGTCAAACTATCAAACGATAAATCGAAAAACTTCAATAAATAACTCAGTTCTTCTAACGTTGAAATTTCATTTTCCTCAAAAGGAGCTCCCTCTTTTAAATAAAATAGTTTCACAAAAGCTCCTTTTTTAATAAGAGCTTCATGAAAGCTCTTCCATGTATGAACAATGCATGTAGATCGAATAACAGAAAACTGACAACATATTTAATAGATCTCTTAAAATCAAATATGTTATTGCCTTCCAAAAATTGAATAAAGGTTACAAATAACATATACTTACAATCAGCATTTAGAAATATGAAATAGCTATTTATGTATTAAGAGCGTAATGCGCTACTTTATCGCTCGCGCAAAACAGTTATCACGCTCCGCTTCGCGTCGCGTGATAACTGTTTTGCGCGAGCGATAAAGAAGCATTATGCGCGAATTACATACAACATTTTTTCTACAACTGCCCAAACCTGTTAAATTACTTATATCGGCGGAGTTACAATTACCGACTTTTTAGGTTAAGATCTGACTTTTTGAGAGCGTAAAGTAAATCTACTGCTCATGCGCGGATGGTTAGCGAGCGAAAAAGTAGATTCTCCTCAGAAATAAGCTGTTTTACGAGGAGAATTGAGTGTGTAAATTCTTTCTTTACGCACAGTTGTAGAAAAAAATGTTTTATGCCACAGCCACATGTTTGCCCAATAAAGTCCAATGTCGACCAGCGCCAGTATGTGGATGGGTGTCTTACCAGCCCTGGCCTTTCATTGCTACAATTTATTAAAATTTGGAAGAAGAGATGTCAGTTTTCTGCTGGCTGGTTTGCCAGCGCTGGCCTTCATTGGCCTTCGTAAGGAATTGCATCTTTACCAGGCTGGGCCAGCATGTGGACTAGGCATAATACTTACTTATTTATTCATTTATGAATACATGGGAGCAAACAGGCTTTCTCCCAAAAGTTGCTTTCAAAATACAATGATTACAATGATAATAAATAGATGGGCCCAAAAATATATAATAGATTACCTTAGGATATTAGAGACATGGCGGACTTACGAAGATTCAGAGGAATGTTAAAGAGGCTGTTGCTTGAAAGGCCATACTATTCTGTGGATGAGTTTCTGCAGGAGTGATATATATCACTCTGTACTCATACTATCATACTATAGTGAAAGTGTTCCTTGTCTTTGATTCTTCCCAGGTCCTTGTACATAGGTACTCTTGACTAACTGCGTTTTTATTTATACTGTATATATATATATATATATTAATATTTCATGTGACTATTGTATAATTACAGTATTTTATTAATGTATTATATGTGTTGAGAACCACCTTTAGGTTGCTCTTCTTGACTTATCCTCAGTCTGATTATTCGGATGTTTGGGATGCAATGAAAATAATGATAATAAATAGTGCAAACACTCAATCCTAACCTTTGGATCGGATGTGGCGAGCGACGAGATGTGCGCCAGGGTGAGCGGGAGTAGCGTGGTGACGAGGGTGGCAGACGAAAGGAGGTGCGCGGTGGCGGAGGCCTCGCCCTCTGCGCCCACCTGGCGCGCCAACTCGAGCAGGCGGGCGCAGCGCCCCATCACAGCTGCCGCCATCTGCAGCGCCATCTTGCGGAAGCCCACCTCCAGCAACGCCTTGTTGCGGCAGCCACCTTCGCCGCCTTCACCCACTGGGTTGCTGTCAACATTTGCCACACTTTCAGAAAATGAAAATCTCTTCCACTAAAAGCTAGTCAAAGATTAGGAAAATACTTTTCTTGAACTTAAATTATGATACACCATGAACTTTAATCAACTCAAACTTTGATAATTATGCACGAGATGAGAAATCCACTTCTATTGATCTTAAAGTATGATACTATTACATGGAATTAAATCAACAAAACATTTGATAATTATGCACGAGAATAGTATTGTGAAGAGAGAAAAAAACGTCGTTACACAGACATTTTCTAGTATGGTCAGCCCTTCACGTTACAGTTTACCAAATAAGTTAGCATGCGCAGGTGAACCTGAGCATGTGTGTAACTGTATAGGCTTAACGGCCAGTACAGGTGATTGGAGAAGAATTAAAATTCAATTCTCTCCACCTGCGCATACGAGGAAAACTGACTTTGGTGATCATTCGGCAGACCTGCACCAGCGTAAATATAGTACAGGCAATTATTCCGACCATTAGCTTGGAAAATCATAACTGAGGTTTTTTCTTTCTTCTATTTATATCCATTGGCAAATCCATAAGTAAAATTATGTGGTTGCAATTTTGGACGGTAATAAAATACTGATGAAATAATATAATACAATTATGTTGATGAACTCCGGAAGCTGTCGTCAAATAGCCTTGCAGTACAGTATCAAACGTCTCCAATCTCAAGCACAAAAATTCTAATCCCAACGACCAGCATAGAAATTCGTAAACTTAATTTCGATCATGAATTCCACACCTAGTCGCTTTGACAATAATCAATATTCGTTACAAATAAAGTACTGCAGTAGCCGGCAGAAGCTCCAAAAAATCTTATTTGATATAGAGAACAGTGTGGTGTGCTACTTGATGGATAGCTCCATTCATTCTCACAATCCCTTACTCATCTGGTTTACACAAGCGTTTCTGAGCTCTTGCTAAAAAGGAAGAATAGAGCAGGTAGACTAGAGATGAATAACTATAGACTTGTGGATGATTCACCCTCTCAAGGATTGAAGGTTTTCTTAGTACATGGATAACCATAGTTGTAAAACCCTTCATTTCTCGCCTTTTTTGCACCACAGTTCTTGATTTACTAGTACTATATATATATATTGATTGTTATTTTTCTGCATGCATTCATTTGTATATTTGTATTATATCTTGTGTGTGTAAATTGATGAATAAATGGAAATTCAATGGAAAATTTATAAAAACTACTTGACATTGTCAAAGCTACCAATAAATTGGTGGTTTTGACAATTTCAAGTCGTTTCATTCAATCAGTTTGCTGTACATGGTTTGATACGAGGAAGACAGCTGACCTGTAGTAGACTAGGTAGGGTATCTGGCCACGGTTCTGTGTGGTGCCGTTGAAGCTGAGCGAGCAGGTGGAGAAGCTGAAGGTGACTCCATCGGGGCCCCGCACCGAGCTCAGGCCTCCGTCCCCGTTGCTCGTCCGGCCGCCGTGGTTTCGCAGGCGAATCGCGTACTTCACATTCTCCTGTCACAATTATTACAATTCGTTATAATGCTAAAATGATTTCAGATTAAGAAAATCGATTGTTGAACTTGGATTAACCTTAATGTAAGACATTTTGTAATGAATGAAATTGTTACAAAGAGAATTGTCAATTTGAATCACAAAATAAATCAATTACTAACATACATTAAACATTATTACATTAACCAATAATTATCAAAGAAAAATAGAATTTTCAGAATATTAATTTCCATTTAACAACAATCTTTGAAAAAAGCTATGCAAATCCCTTGATGTCAAAAAATAATAGGAATTTTCAACCCTCAAGAGCAAATGTTGACACAGAAGATGAACAATGTATCTAGTGCTTTGTAGTCACCTCTTTTCCATGGCGACTCAATAAGGTGGGAGGATGCAGGCTATCTGGACTCCAGATGGTGTACACCATGAATAGACTGAAGCATATTCCTCTCTATGAGAACTCGAGTCTTACTCTTGGGGAACACTGGGCAGTTTAGTGGGTTCATTCATCCAGTGTTGAGAGTGTGGCTATGCCGGGACGCACGACAATGTCGAATGCTTCTTACATGGCTCGGCTCTCAACTCAGGAATAGAAAGAACCACACAAAGGTTAAGGCTTAGCTTGCTGAGCTCATATCTGTGCTAAAATACATTCAGCCGTCCTTTGTGGAAAACTAGTGCTTTCTCGACCGTAAAACTTTAGCAGGATAATTAATTATAAGTGCTTTTTATTTATATTTTTTCAAGTTCATTTAAAATAACTCGATTTTCTTCCAAAAACAATATAATAATAGATCACTTATGAACTGTTTGTAGAAACGTTAATGTTGAAATTGTAGCTCCTGGAGGATGATAAAAACAGCGTATAAAATAAAGAAATTTTGAGAAAAAAATATTATGAATTTTTAACAGTGTTATGAATAAAAGTCGAAACTACGCAGGAGAATCTTAGAATTTAGTATTAGAAGAAAATGTGATTTAAAGTCGTAAATACCTTGATAAAAACAGGATAATCGAATTTCAACTCGACTATATCATCGGAGAGGCCGTCTTCTACTCCGAATACCCCTCTGGTGAGTTGGAGGCTGGTCCAGCGCTGTGCGTGCGACGGATCGTTTCCTGGGTTGTTTGGCTGTAAGATAGAAGGATACAATCACCTCACTAATGGTAGGTAGCTTATGTCTATTAAAACTATCTTAAAAATGAAGGAATAGCAATAGATACTTCAAAAGTGATGAGCATAATTTAGAATAAATTCTAGCATAATGATGTGCATAATTTAGTTTCGCTTCGCTATATCCGGAATGTGAAGTGAATGTGAGTGAATGTAAAGTGAATGTAAATTGAACGTAGAGTGAACGTAGAGTGAATGTAAAGTGAACGTAAATTTAACGTAAATTGAATGTGAAGTGAATGTAAAGTGAATGTAAATTGAACGTAGAGTGAATGTGAATTGAACGTAAAGTGAACGTAAATTTAACGTAAATTGAATGTGAAGTGAATGTAAAGTGAATGTTGAGTTAGTACAGTTGTATGTTTAACAAAATGAGAATGATTCAACTGAAATTATAGGTCTGTTCAGTTTGTCATTGAGCTCTCATTATCTATTAATCCACTAAATTTATTCATATTCATTCATAGAATGTGTCACTTTCTGACAATGAACAATTGAATTCATTGATTTACTATTATTTTGGTGGGAACTGCCTTCCACAGACGCAGTGCGGTCAGACTCAAATGTTCATAATAATTGAAGAGCTCCAGTTGTTCATTGTCTTCAAAAATGTATTTTTCGTGACAACTGTAAGAGAATTCTTCTTGTTGTAGACCTATACAATAATACAATAAAGCTGAATCCGAACATATCAAAATCAAATTCTGTTTGAGTAGCTTTCATTGAAAATATTCTTGCTATGAGTTCTAGTGGGACTAATCATATTCGGACGGCGGGACTGAGTGGCAATACCCCATTACGACTCATTGCAAAGAATATTTTCACGGAACCGGACACGGAAACTGATACTAATAAGTGGTGATCAACCTTTATGCTCTAGCAGTTAAGAACCTGAACTTGTAATTTAATTCTGTTTATTTTGCTCTAATTTATATTGTTAATATTCTGTTTCTGCTCTAAGTTATCCTAGATAACTGTATTTTATTCTTCCTACTCCCACTGGCGAACAAGAGCCATCTTATTCCAGTGGTTTCACTTATATAATTTGTGTTTTTTTTGTATGATAATTCTAAATTTTATTTTTTATTGCTTTGCAATTAGTTATAAGTGTGTGAAATAGACTTGAATTGAAAATGTAAAGTACTTAGACAAGTCTTTATGAAAGTACTTAGACAAGTCATCTATGTTTATAGGAGATTGGTTTGATTGGAAATTTCTGAAAGAACCATTTTCATCGCAGGGGCTGACAACCTTTCAAGATAAATAGTACTTGATATGAAATAATAAACAAGACTCCTGATAGATCCATCTTAATGGATCATCTTCTTTCTTTTTTTTCTTCTTCACCCTTCCCTCCTTACTTTTATAGCCTTTACTAGCCTATTACATGGGAAACCATAGTTGGCTAGGGATTTTCCTTCTTTTTTCATTTCAGTACATCCCACCATGAAGCCTGTTTTCTTTTATATAGAAATAAATTGCTCAAATGTATTTTTGAATTTTGTAAAATGTATTTTGATAGTATTATGTGTTTGTGTTGAATTAAGTTATTGATTAATCATATAGTAGCCTATTATTTTTGACAATATTTTCTCCTTGATAGGTGAAAACTCAGATCTCAGAAATGTGTATCTGCTGGTTACCGTGTTGGCATCATCGAGCAACTCCAGCTCATAGTCATAGGATCCAGCACCGCCGTAGACAGCGGCGCCCGCAATGGCGACGCCCGGCCGGTCGACGCTGAAGCAGATGGCGTCGGGCGACCCGTTGCCTGTGTTCCAAGTGCGGCAGCCGTTATTACGCGAGAACCGCGACGGCGTCGTCTGCATCACCCGGCCTCCACAACCACCTTCCAGCTCCTCCTGACCACACACAACACACACACACCACATTCAAAACTGTACATTTTTACGAGTAAGGAGAGCGACAGTAATTAGAAAACGAGGAAGAAGCAGAAGGAAGCGAGAGAGAAGAAAAAGGGAGAAAACAATGAAGAAGAAGAAGAAGAAAAAGGGAGGAAACGAGGAAGAAGAAAAAGAAAACGATGAAGAAAAATACATAGACAAATTATGTGATTAAGGGCCGGTTCCCGAGCTGGGCATTTAGCTAATTTCTAGACTTTGAACAGCTGGAGTCAGAAAATTGGATTTCCGAAACTGGGCCTAGTCCCGTTAATCTGATCAGGGAATAAAATAAAATTTTGAAAAACTAGAAAATTGAACACAATATATAATTAAAGGAAACAGTGTAAAGTTTCAGCTATTTTGAACTATTTATGAATGTTAATTTCGTCAAGGAAAAACGTTTCCAACTATAGAAATGAGAAAATAAAGATTTTCATAAAAACTGCGACTACGCCCCGTTTCGGAAAGCCAATTTTCAGCTGTTTAAACGTTTAGACTCCATCTGTTTAAAGTTTAGAACTTAGCTAAATCCCCAGCTCGAAAACCGGCCCTAAATATATGATTCAATTCATATACATTTGATGAAGATTGATGGTCCATTAGATCTGATTAGTGTCCTAGAAACTGGGCAATAAAGAAATATAAAAAAGTTAGTGGCAATATATTGTCAACACTTTTTTATGCATAGAAGTCTGCCCTTTATTCTATGCACTGAGCTCTTTCTTTCGATCTGATCAACAAACTCAACTTTTACAGTAATACAGTTGAGCATGCAAGTCACCTTCTGTAATTTCATATCTATTTCATATTCGGATATCTACTTCGGCAATTACCTTTAGTAATATTGTTATTGTTGAATCTTTTTCTTGTAGTTTATCTAAGTTAATTGTAGTATTGCAACTTGTAGTTATGTAGTTATATTCTACATATTCTCTTTTTTGTATAAAATTTTAATTCCCATTAGTATTTCAATTTTATTTTTAATATTTTTACTTACGGTATGTATAATTAAGAATTATACGGCAATTATTGTGTTATGGAAGCAATTTTTGAGCGAAATCCTGTTTGCTTCCTGGATTCATAATAAAATAAACAATTAATATAATCCATCACTTTCCAATTAAAACCAATGAAAGGGCTGTGGAAATTGATCATATTCTCAAAGCTTTTCAATAAGAAATAGTGTGCATGTAGAGTGAATGGCACTGACATCGATGCCACTAGCCTGTGCCGCCAACTCAGCAATGACCCTGACTAGGAGATGACAGCAGTTGTGCACCAGCTGGGCGGAATGCGAGCTCTTTTCCAAGCAGAGCGCCTGTCGCACTGATAGGCTCACCACATCCAGCAGGCGGTCCACCACTTCACGGAACTGCCACACCACTGTGCCTGCGCCTGAGCTGCTCGAGTCGGCTTCACTCTACAACAAACAGCATTCAATAAATTGATAAGGTTTGTGTAAATCATACATTCTGAGTATAAATCTGGTGTAGAGCACCTCCATCTTATTTGGAGCTCTCATCTACTATAAGCCTATCCGCGATTAATGATTACCTGAATGGCTATAATCTTGTCCTGATTACAAGAAAATCTATGGTTGTTCCATTTTCAACAAGACAGAGTAGGAACCAGTCAGTGGGTCCAAATTTAGCTATAAATGGTGGAATTCTAGAAACTAAAAATAGTACGAAATTCTTGGGTCTGTTATTGGATAGCAATCTCTCCTGGGATAGTCATAGTTTGCCATTTCATAAAAATATATATCCTGGTCTTTATGCTCTGAGACAAATGTTCAACGTGTGTAGTATCCAAACACTAAAGTCGATATACTGTGCTGTAATACATACACATTCATCATATGGCCTGTGCTTATAATTATGGCAGTACGAGTATAATAAATTTGGATAAAATTCATAAAACAGCAGAAGTGTGCAATTAGATCAATGATTAACCTCAGAAGAA
Organism: Nilaparvata lugens; assembly: GCF_014356525.2. Classification (NCBI taxonomy): domain Eukaryota; kingdom Metazoa; phylum Arthropoda; class Insecta; order Hemiptera; family Delphacidae; genus Nilaparvata; species Nilaparvata lugens. The sequence goes on from NC_052509.1 coordinate 46,403,422, forward strand.
GCGACTCAGTAAGATCACTATTCTCTCAACTTGGGATTTTAACAATTTATGGTCAATATGTATTCGATGTGATCATGTTTTTCAGGAAGCAGTCCAATGTAGAATTAAGAAATCAGACTCACAACTATAATACCCGTTATGGCCTAATTACTGAGAGACATAGATTGGATATTTTTGAGAAAAAACATTTTTCGAAGGCAGAATTATTTTATCGATTTACCAGGCATTTTATAGTTAATTGAAGACATCAAAATATCTGGTAAAAATTTGAAGAAATATTTGGTGAGCTTATCTCTGTATTCTTTGCAGTAGTTTGACAACAGCGATCGTTGATTTATTTTGAATTTTGTTTGTACTAACTGTTATTATGTAATTTCCAACTGACGCTATTCATATGTATTTGTACATGTCTCATGAATAAAGGGTTTTCTATTCTATCATTCAGCGTTATCGGCCGAAACTAGTGTAGTGTCTAAAGGAAAAGGAAAAAAGTACTAGAGGTAAAAAATATACTATAATAATGATTCAACTGATTATTCACTCTACAACAACCATAATTCACAAGTTAATGAGAAATTAATAAGGTTCTATGTAAATAAATTACATATACATAACATTTATGTGTAATCATACATTGTAAGTGATTCAGCGTGATCGGCAGAAACTAGTTGTGTCTAAAAGAAAAAAGGGTATGAGGGGTAAGAAAGGTACTAACGTAATAATTCTATGTAATTCAACTTTCAAGTAGCCCTATTGAAATAAACGATAAATCACTTGAACATATTTTTGCTCCACACTCAAATATTGAACAAATACGCCTACATTTCTTTTGCAGACATATAAAAAAACACCAACGAGGATCTGACTCAAAATATACACACTCACCTTTAAAGGAAATAATTTTCAAAAATAAAGAATGATACCCTATTATTTGTTTTTTCTCTTACCAAAGTAAAGCTGGATTTCCACAAATCAGTATCAGAGTTTGTGACCTGAGAATATTATTCCCATAAAGGAGCATTTCCACTCAGCGAGTACCAATACTCCTATTATAACTCACGGGATGAATATTTTCAACAGATGGAATTAAATAAAGAATGCATTTATTCAAATGCTAATTAATATATAATTATTATTTAACGAAAATCCTAAATAAATGCTGCAAATCACCCCGAAGACTTCTGCTACTGCAGACGTTGACAACAGGGTTAACAGCTAGATGGAAATTCGAAGAAAACTACTATCCAAAAATTAGTTGCCAGCCCGGGAATCGAACCCGGTACCTCCCAATTGCTAGTCAGGAATGCTTACCCTTACACCAAACTGACAATCTCTGGATAGCAGCGCTCATTTTATACGAAGCCATAGCGGCCAACCAGCTGCAGATGGAATTAAATAGAGAATGCATTTATTCAAATACTAATTAATATATAATTATTATTCAACGAAAATCCTAAAAAAATGCTGCAAATCACCCCGAAGACTTCTGTCACTGCAGACATTGACAACAGGGTTAACAGCTATAGTGAGGTCCACGTTATAATGGCAGTGGATTAAGATAGAAGAATAGCGATGCCGATTCTCTGCATTAATTAATTATATTTCCACACTGTCAAAAACATAATTGGCATCGTTGTGAACCTAGAAAAGGATAGTAACACCGGCTTGGTCGAATGATAGACAAGGATAGCAAAACCAAAGTTGATCAAATACTGTCATTATAAAGTGGACCTCACAATAGATGGAAATTCGAAGAAAACTACTATCCAAAAATTAGTTGCCAGCCCGGGAATCGAACCCGGTACCTCCCAATTGCTAGTCAGGAATGCCAAAACTTCGTATAAAATGAGCGCTGCTATCCAGAGATTGTCAGTTTGGTGTAAGGGTAAGCATTCCTGACTAGCAATTGGGAGGTACCAGGTTCGATTCCCGGGCTGGCAACTAATTTTTGGATAGTAGTTCTCATCGAATTTCCATCTAGCTGTTAACCCTGTTGTCAATGTCTGCAGTAGCAGAAGTCTTCGGGGTGATTTGCAGCATTTATTTAGGATTTTCGTTAAATAATAATTGAATATTTTCAAGACAAGAACTCCGATACTGATATAGATAACCAAGATAAAGATATACCTGTAAGATCGCAAATCGCTCTCTGCTACTCCTATTTATTAGGAGGATATACAGTAGATATCCAAGATATAAATATAAAGCAATAGGATGACTGTGAGGCTGACCTGACTGCGATAAGTCATGTGCTCGACGAGCAGCGGATAGTGCGAGTCAAGACATGGCATGATGGGCAGTGCGTGTGCGTTGGAGGTGGAGGCGTCTGCCTTGGGAGGCGTCTGATCGTCGGAGGCCGGCGTCGTGAGGATGGGGAAGGTCGACCGAAGCCGGATGGAGCGGCTACACAGTGCGGCCACAACCGCACTAGCCAGCCGGTCGCTGCTGCCTGCGTTTTCACCTTCACAATAGAACAATGTCTTCAATCATTACCACGTTCAAAATTCAATCCTTTAGAATTACACAACTTTCAAAAACGTACCACAGGCTTACGCCCAAAACGGATTCAATTCTAATTTATACAAAATAAAAATGAAACAAATAAAATGACGGATAAAGGCGGATTCACACATATCAGTATCAGTTTTTGTGCCTGCTACAGTAAGAATATTATTCTCATAAGTTTTAGACTATTGAAACTCGCTGTCTCTATTCATGACTCTGATACTGATATGAGAGAGTCTACCGTTACAGAGATACTTTTACAAGGAACATTTCTTCAATAATGTATTGAACAAAATCTGTAGCAGATTGAATTATAGCCTACATTATAAAGCTGGTTTTTAACACATTAGTATCAGTTTCTGTACCCGGTAAGGAAAAATATTTTTCTCGTAAGTTTAATGCGATATTTATCAAACGTTTTATTTGGACTATTAAAACTCGCTGACTCTATTCATGGCTCTAATACTGATAAGCGGGAGTCCGTCGTTGAGGGACGTTTGCATTAGTGAAGTTTACTTGAATTAAAGTGCTGTATAAAATGAATAGAATGTATTTTGCAAACTTGAAGTCAAGTTCACAATAACAGACACTATACAAATGTAGACCCTCCTTCAAGTTTTGTAAATGTTGATCATGTTTGACTTTTGGATTCAACTTGATTCTTGAAGGTAAAATGGAAAAATGAGATAAAAACTGTTGTCAATGTAGAATGTATAGAAGCAACTAAATAGAAAAGTGAGAAGAATACTTTGAGATTAATTATATTTTTAAATTTAAAATTATGTACTTTTGAGGCTATGAAAACTTGAGTTAAAGTTAACTTGTCTTCAAGTTTTCAAAACTGCCCATTTAGCCCAAACTTTAAAAAACGTGAATTCAAGTAAACTTTACCAATGTAACCTCTACTTTACAGAGCAACTTTTACAAGCAGCATTTCTTCAAGGTATTTAGCAATAGCTAAGATCGGTGACAGATTGAATTGTACATCTTCAAGCAGGATTCCCACATATCAGTATAAATTTCTATGCAACTTATAATATGAGAATATTATTTTATAGGTTCCAATAGGAATACTCACACTACCGGTACCATAACTCGGCCAGGCTGAGTGAACATATTCTCAATTAGAACTCAAAGGGATTATATTCTTCACTGTACGGTCACCGACTCTGTTGTAGCTAACTGTTGTAATGCACGTTGTGACTATTATATAAATGAAACATATTTTATGATAACAATGTTTTATAATACCTATATTATACAGAGTGACCCACCAAGGTTGTAACAGCCGTTGACCATAGATTCTACTCGAAATTTCTGACAAAAAATGTTCAGTGAACTTTTTTCCTATCGACCTTACTTTTCAAAATATATCGATTTTTCGATATTTTCAGAATATTCCTACTTTCGGTCATTAAATACTCAATAACTCGAAAACTACTGGTCGAATTTCAATTTCAAGGGTATTGTTGGAAAGAGAATAACATTTCAAACAAGATTAATGTAATTTTATTTGTTGTTTTTTTATTAGGGCTTAAACCTGAAAAATGCTATTCTTCAAATTCAAAGTCAAATTTCAAACTGTTTTTTCTCGATTTTTCTCCGGGTAATTAAAGTGGTTTTAATATTTCAAAAACTTCTCCATTTCATAAGCTTTTGAATGGGTATAAATTCGAAAAGTTGAGTTCCATGATAAAGTGTTCAAAACTGCTAATATCTGGGATGAACACCTTCAAAATGAGGAAATTCACAAACAGCATGCATCAAGTGATGATCCCAAGGGTGAAATCACCTGATTTCTCTCTGACAATATTCATAAGTTTTAATCAACATTTAAACATTCTACAATGATGTGACTTTTTCAATAACTTCTATTATTTCCTGTACCATAAATCCTGAATAAAATAGCAAGAAGTGTGTGTTTCAGCCTATTTTCAGTATAGTTTCAGTGTGCTTTCCAGTTAATTGGCATAATATGTATCAACTTTGGCTAGTGGAGAAGTGTTCGCATTCATTATCATGTAATTTACCTTGATTGAGTATTTGAACATGTTATTGGTGTATGGAGAGTGTGAATGCAATTCAAGAGAGGCAGAGAGAGTATACAGGAGACGTGTTCCTGATTGAAACACCCATCTCATAACAAGTTTTCAAGATTGACAGATGTCAAGATGATAAGGGTTAGGGTCAGTTTCAAGGTACGAGAGGCCCGTCTTAATTTCTGAAGCTTTTGACAATCTTATTCTATAGTATTTCGAGCAGAATCCTCGATCCAGCATCCGGCGGGCAGCTGGGATGTTGGATGTTTCAAGAATGATAGTTCAAAATTATATGATCAGAATGATAGTTCATATTGACGACCATTTCATTATACCCAGTTCAAGAGTTGAATGAACCTGATACTGTTTCAAGGATGCATTTTTGCTGTTGGATCTTAGCACAAGATTGTGTTTCAAACATTTTATGGACAGATCACAGATAAAAGTACGTTCACAAGAGCTGGTGCTGTAAATTCTCACAATACACATACATGGACCTTTCATTTTCCCTACAAGGATAAATGGTGAAGTTTTTATGGACTTTCAGGACGTGCCTCTCAATTTGAGGCAGAATATGTAGCTCCAGTTAGATGGCTGCCTCCCTCATTATGCTAGAAACGTCCGTGGGTGGCTTGATAACAATTATGCTGGGTGGTGGATTAGCCAAGATTGACCCCCCAAGTTGGCCACCACGCTCACCTAATCTTACACCAATAGACTTCTACTTTTGGGAGGTTGTGAAAAGTAAAGTTTACAGAGAACCTGTAGAGACCAGGGAGGAACTGATTCTCAGAATTCGATTGACGTTCAAAGTAATGAAGACATGGCCCAACAAAGTGAGACGGACAACTCTAAGCTTGATAAAGGGCAGCAGCAGAAGTTGCATAAACAGAAATGGAGGCTATTATGAACTCCTGTAAGCAGTGAGCATATGTCACTTGATTACCATCTGAATGGTTGCCATCAGTTTTTTTAATTCTGTCATTCATCTGCATTGAATTATTATTCTATAAATAAATTTTGTTGGATCATGTAAAAGTGTATAATTAGAATTTTATATAGGATTTAAGCTATATGCCACAGAAAATAATGCAATAATCAGGTGATTTCACCTTTAGGATCATCACTTGATGCATGCTGTTCGTGAATTTCCTCAATTTGAAGGTGTTCATCCCAGATATTAGCAGTTTTGAACACTTTATCATGAAACTTAACTTTTCGAATTTATACTCATTCGAAAGCTTATGAAATAGAGAAGTTTTTGAAATATTAAAACCACTTTAATTACCCGAAGAAAAATCGAGAAAAAACAGTTTGAAATTTGACTTTGAATTTGAAGAATAGCATTTTTCAGGTTTAAGCCCTAATAAAAAAACAACAAACAAATTACATTAATCTTGTTTGAAATGTTATTCTCTTTCCAACAATACCCTTGAAATTGAAATTCGACCAGTAGTTTTCGAGTTATTGAGTATTTACTGACCGAAAGTAGGAATATTCTGAAAATATCGAAAAATCGATATATTTTGAAAAGTAAGGTCGATAGGAAAAAAGTCCACTGAACATTTTTTGTCAGAAATTTCGAGTAGAATCTATGGTCAACGGCTGTTACAACCTTGGTGGGACACTCTGTATAATGTTCAGCGGAACCGTATAAAATAAATATTTAATAATTATAATGAATTTTAGTAATAGTAGGTCTATACTGTAAATTATAACTTATTTAAATATTTAATAAGATCAAGTTGATCTAGAAATTTCGATCAAATATCGGAAGAACTCTTAACGATAAATTAGTAAGTACCTTGTTTGTCCATAGATGCAAGCAGATTGCAGAGACAGGTCCATTTGAGGAACGCAGTCGGGTAGAAGGCATGGAAGGAGGCGACAAACGTCTCATGGCACTCATCAAGTATCTCCTTCGTCATCTTCGTGTACAATGCCAGTTGAGCCGATTGAGTTTTCTTTTGCTTAGCATGTCTGCAAAATGAACAATAGCATATTAGAACAAGAGACATGATTAATCCACAAAGGATTATTAAGAAAAATATGGGATTACTACAAAAATTACATGAGATTTAATGAAATTCCCACTTCATATTTCAACATTTTATAGCGTTGGGTCAGGAGTACGTGGTGGCCATGCAAAACAATTCTTGTCATTGAGGCTCATAGACGAGGAGAGTAGAGACGGCACGCTACGAGATCTGTGATTTCCAGAGATTATTTGACGTTATTTTTCATCAATTTCCATTCACAAAACATCAGACTGAATGGAAATTGTAACAAAGTGACGTGATGAAAAGCTCAAACCACTAGTAACTTTCTATCTCTACTTTGCTGGTCTATAAGCCACTTTACAGCCTATCTAACGCTCGTTCAACCAATTCTAGCGTATTGCGACGTTAATATTTGGATTTTGATTCCAAGGTGCTTCTATTTTTGACTACTTTATAAAAAATAAGTGAAACGCAATCTTATAAGAAACATTGAACGCCTCAAAGGTATCTTATTGGACATTATACATATTTTATATGATAAAAGAGAAAAGGATTATTCAAAAATATTCAACAAAGAATATTACTACTTTATATACTGGCAATAAAAAATTCAACATCAGAAAGATCAACTCTTTAAGTTTGCTATCTGTGCAGGTGGCATTTGAAAAACAGTCTCTCTTTGAACATTTTTTCTAATCAATCAAATAATTATAATTGTATGCTCTACCAACAACATCATAGAGAATTTATAATCTAAAAAAATAACAGAAATCTGCACTCCCATTATAAATAAAAGTATAGAAATAATCGAATAAATTAGGAGGAACTTTTAATATTCTCAGTTGATAAAATGAAATCTTTCAAACTAACTCTCACTGCCCTGCTAAAATTACGCTCTCTTGGGTAAAAAATTGTGAATCTTTAGTGTAAATATAATTGAAAAATCGTCTGTTATGCTGTAATCTTGGAATTGAAAAACTTATATTATTATGATATCTTGTGGAATATAATGATGAACGTTGATGACAGAATTTAGTCTTATTCGTAAGAAACATTCCAAGAAAAAGCAATAGAATACTTTATGATAAGATAAGATGAGATATCCATTTATTCAACACAGTATATATCATACAGTATAATGTAATAAACAGTTGAACATGGTCAAAAATCACCTGAAAGGAACAGTCGGAACAGGATCGAGCAGTATTTGTGTGAGGAGTGCGCGCACATCGCCAATGCTCTCAGCCAATTGGCTGGTTTCAATCAGCCTAGCCTGCACTGCATTCACCTGGCCCGGGTAGACCTCATTCACATAGGTGCGAACCAGTCTCAGTGACGCTCTGCAAATGTACACCAGACTTTCCAACTCCATCTGGGCCATTTGTTGGCTCATGCCCACGCTGTGATGTCCTGTCCAGATCATAAACATCAATTTCGATTGATTTTTAACAAAACATTTGAGCTCAAGCATTATTTTTTACTGTTGTTAATAATAGGCTGAAAACAAGTTTGATATTAGGCAAGTGATTAGCATATTGTGCAATTGAATTTTTAGTAGAATCACTAGTACCCTTTGATACAACATAAGGGTAACAATCATTCTCTTGAAAAACTATCAAATAGCTCTGTAGAAATAAATGTGTCATTGAAGTTTATTTATTAATTTTATAATTAAATCACAGATACGTATGTAGAATTTTATTCCCAGTATTCTAGTATAAATCTAACAGTCCTGTCAGTTATAGGGTTGAGTGTTGAAATAGAAAACAACGTTTTCATATTTCTTCTTTCTATAGTACGCTGACACACAAAATATCTGAATTTTATGTTGTTTGGTGATACACAAAGGCCCGGTAGCATGTTAAATTTCAATCATGATTAAATTTCTCGAGAACCAGAGACTCAGAGAAGGTTTCTCTGATTGGTTCTCGTGGTATTTGATTGGGATTGGAAGTTAACAGATTTTTGTGAAACCTGGTGTTAATTGTGAATCATGTTGTTTGGTCTTTCGGTTTTAACTGGCCTTATGAATCAATTAAATATTTATGGAATTACATTTTTATGAATCTAGTGTTATCATCTCATAAATCACAATTTGGAATCGGGAATGATATACAGAGTGACACAGAATAAAGGAAACTTTTAAAAACGACATAAACATTAGCAAAAATGATTTTATTCAAACTAATGTAAAGTTCAAGACTTGCCATTTGAGAATTATTAATAACATCTATCACTTTTTGACAATTACTTCTTTAAAATGGCTTCCTTCTGAACGAATACACTCTTGAAATCTGTGTTAACGATTCCTCATTGATAGCTGCAACATCTCATCTAGGATATTGCGGATTTAATTTGGAATTGTATCTTAGCGGAATAACTGGTATACTACTATAAACACGTTTATGTATCCCACATTTATTTCAATTGAATTGACACAATGAGACCGTGATACCATAGAGAAATGATAGTATAAGATGATATCCCATTGTATAGGTCGCTTATGTCCAAAATTTCAAGCCGATTTTTTGTTAACTCTAGCCGACTACTGTCTATTATTGATGTTTTGTTGGGGTGAGAGTGTAAGAGCGGCACAGTAGATAGACTCCCACCAGCGAGGAAGTTGTACTTTTGCTGGTGGTGATTTTCATTTCCATTATAGTAAATGTTCATGTCCACTGTTTAATATAATTTTTTTCATGAAAATGGGACAGTATGTGAGATTACTACCAGCGTCACATAGCTTCACAAAAAAGTGGACTATCGGCTTGAGTTAAAAAGTGGGATTTGGAACATTTCCGCTATCTTCTTTTGCTATCTTTTCTCAATGGTGATACGCACCGATATCAACAAGCGCCGACCGATAAGCGGCCCAGGCCCACTGCAAGAGAGCGATCAGCGACTGGAAGCAGTGGCGGGTCACGTGGCGCGAGAAGTCACGTGACAGTGCATGCACCTGCTCGACACCCCCGGCGCCCCCTCGGACCCCTGCACCCCCTGACCCCGGCCCCCCCTGCTCGGCCGCCACCACCCGGTACAACAGCTGCGGGATTTGGCCCGCGTTCACGTCCGTCCCGTTGTTCGACTTCTTCGACGACTTGAAGTAGAACACCACTCTGTAACCATACCACACGAAATTCAAGTTATCAAGAGCTTTGTATATGAAGTTACTTACACCTCGAACACACCATAAATAAAGCAATTAAAGCAAATATAGAATTGAAATACAACACTTAAAAATGTGAAATTCATAATATACAAGCATAGAAGATCTCTACCACCATCATGATATTTTTATATAGAACACGACTATAGTGAGCTCCACGTTCTAATGGCAGTATTTGATTAGCATTGGTATTGCTATCCTATCCTTGGACAAAGCAAATAGTGTTATCCTTATCTAGCTCCGCAACGTTGCCAGATCGTTTTTAAACAATGTAGAAATATAATTAAATAACACATAATGTAATATAAATTATGAAAATGTATTATTAAATCATTAAAGAACAAACAGACCAAGAATAAACAGTTGACATTACATAATATATTCAGGTATCCTCTATAGAGGCCAGTGGCAAGGCAACGCTGTTCTCCTATCTTTCTCCACTGCCATTATAACGTGGACCTCACTATAATTTCGGCGATAATGCCATTATCAAGTGTCCTTTATTAGTTTATTATGTTAAAACTAAAAGCTAACAATTCAACACCAACAATTTGATAATCATTTATTTATTTGAATAAACTGAGAAATGTAACGAAAACGATGACTCACTGGTCTTCTGTGGTGACCATGCCTTGCCCCCCTGACCCACAATCGCTGGATGGGCCACTCACTCTTGCCCAAGCAACATACCATTTGTTTGCCTGTAAACATTCAACATAAAATGTGTTTATTCCTGGTCATTGAAATATCACATAGATCTGGAAAAGAATAATGTCACATTAGATTAGATAATATTTAACTACATTTTTAGCCTCTCGAGGATTAAAGGTTTTCCTAGTACGTGGATAATCATCAACGTTAGTAGACAGACAGACTAACTTTGATAACTGTCTACTAACTTTGGATAATCATTGCCTTCAATCCTCCCCATTTTCTTTGAACCACATTAAATCAATTCTTGTTTTGATTTATTGTTTTGCATGTATTCGTTTGTATATTTGTATTATATCTTGAGTGTATAAATGGAAGGTTGATTGAAATTAGCTGAAATTTATATAAATATTTGCAGGATACAATCAATTGCATTATTCAGGTAAAATTGAATTTTTGTATTTTGAAAAATTTACTGAAAATGAAATTCTCAATTATTAATTCAAGTTTTCTCATCTTTTTCTCCTCTCCATCACATTATATTCCTAGAATTGTTCTGGTATATAACTAGGCCCTATAATAATTTTTCACATTATTGTGATTGAAATAACTCAAAATCTTACAAATAAAGCTGTTGTGGATTAATGTGTATTAATGTGATTAAGAGTCTCGAGATTTCTGCTCAAACTACTGTTTGCAAGACCAATTCTTTCAGATACATTTGTTGAAAGTGGACTCGCTTACAATTTTTGCACATTTTTTTTCTCTTTTTTCCTACTTTCTTCTCCAATACTTTCCTTTTCTTCTCCTCTTCACCCTTTATTCCTTACTTTTATACCCTCTACCTGCCTAATACATTGGAAACCATAGTTGGCAAGTATAAGAAGTATTAGGTATTTTTCTTCCTTTCTTTCTTTTCAAAACACCCCACCATGAGGCCTGCTTTTGTATTTTATTATAAATTTATTTTTTATTATGATTTTTGTGTTTTGATTTCTTTTATGTATATTGTGTTGATTTGAATAAAATTATTGATTGATTGAATTACGAGCTTTTTGTTTTTGATTAGCAACTTGTCAGGGTAATCAGGCCTACGATTTGACAAGCTTGTTGATAAATTTTAATCCAAAACAATAACATTTGATCAAAAATTCATCTATGTTTCAACTTTCATAGTAAAAGTGAAACAGGTAATAACAATTATAATTGTTTCTCAAATTTTATACATATAATTGTTAATGATAATATAATATTCTGGTTAATAGGTACCTGCAACAGAACAGGTTCCTCGAAGAGCATCGGATACTTCTGTCGTGGTCCACACTCATACGGCGCTTCATCAGTTTCGGCCAGCATTTCTCCGTCACTCTCCTGCTCACCACCCTCTATTCCAATGTCAAACAGCTGCAACAATACCGATATAATTATTTCTCTACTACTTTTAATCACAAACAAACCATAATACACGACTGTCAACGAGAAGAAGTCGTTTGGGAGAAAAGCAAGAGCAACAGTCTAACTACGTGTAATGAAGATGATATTGAAATAAATTTATTGATTGGGTTCATTTAAAAACGAGTAGAATTAGGACTTTAACAATGATGAGACTTTATTAATCTTGTAGTTGAATTTTCAGTGTGACTTTTTGTCGTGAGAAATTTATTTTTCTGTTGAAAAATAATTTTCTCATATTAAGATTTTGCTAACTCGCGTTCGGGAAGACTCAAATTTTATGCAGGGTTGAGGTATTCTCACGGAACTGTATTTCCGTTAACGATGGAAAATACACAAGTATTTGGGAATATTCCAAACTTGCATTATTTTCCTTTCCCACGGAATTATGCTCGTCTCCACGTGGACCGTTGTCTCTTTGGTGGAAGTGGGACATAATTTGCGTGGAAAAGTTCAGTCCCAATCAAGCCGCGGTCGGAATAACATTAAAAATACAGAGGTAGCCTCGGGCCTCGAGGGCTCAAGATTAACGTGTTTGTTTATTGTTTAAATTTGTTAATGTGTATTATTTTCTCCGTAGAATTTGTTGAAGTAGTTAATTAATTATATGAAGGGAATGTGTGAGTGTTGAAGATTAATATCAGTGAGTCAACAATAGTGTAGGTAGTGAGCATCTTCATAGTGATGGGATTAATAGTTTTAAAGAAAGTGTGTGCCCGGTATAACCCTATATTGACCGAGTCCCCAATTATTCATTTGAAATAGAGAAATTAGTTGTTGAAAATCATATCAAAAAGTAATTAAGCCCAAACTGGAAATGTATGAGAGGTGAGTGAATGTGTGAGTGTGTGTTTTCATTTTTTTCTTGCCCAAAAAAATTTTTTTTTCTTCTTTCTGATTTTATTCAATTATAGTATAAGCACTCCTGCTTGCACGCGTTAAGCATTTTATGCTTACAACAAGCTAGAAATATTCTGTTTCAAAAAAGCTTTGTTTTTTTTCATAATACATCATACACGTAGAAAGCCTTATTACATAAATTATATTTTATACAATTTCTTCAGTGCACTTTGTATTTTATTTCCATTTTTGATGTTTGATGTATTTGAAATTTTGTATGTATTTGATTTTTGAATCAGAATAAAAACAATTTGTATTTGTATTTGTAAATTAGTAAAGTTTACGTTACCATTTTAAACAGAATTCAAAACGAACAGTTAGCAAAATCTTACAGGCAGTTTTATAGAATGTGCAATAGAACGATGCAGATTATTTGTTGTCCAAATTTAAATTGGATTAATTCATCTGATAATCTTACAAGTTTAATAGAACGCAAAAGTTTATTGTTTGTCCAGCCCCATAACTTAACCTTTAGTATTTTATAGATCTCTACCCCCATATGGGAGCAGTTACATATACATTCATTTCACACAAGAACAGGAAAACAGATAGTCGAGTGTAAAAAGAGTATAAAATCAAATATTTTTTTATTCTGACAAAAGCACCATACAATTAAAATAATTTACTGTCACTATCTACAATCTAGAAGTTGAAGTAGTGATTGAAAAAATATTACTACTTGATTTGAAAAAAAATTATTTCCTAGTTTGTGAGGCTTTAAAGGCAGATACCATTTTGCCCAGAATTGGAGTAGAACGGGCCTACTCTTCCCATGCCTAACGTGTTACATCAACAATATTGAATCAGTTAATCAAGCCCAAATAGCATTGCACTAATCCGGGATGCCGGGATAGAAATATAGACCAATCTTGCTCGTTACAACCCAGCGCTAGCAAACAATGTTATTCAGTTGTTCAAAAAAAATAAAATAAAAGTTAATTAACTTATAAGTGTAAGTTATGATTCACAAATCAGAAGGTGAGAGAAGTATTGTCAGGCGTAGAAAGCAATAGGACATAATAGTGGAATTTTTCAATTCGGAACCAGTATCTTTGTACCTAAACCTTTAAACCTTGCCAAGCTGTGATCAATAAATGTCTATCAATAAAACTGAATATCATGCACGGTTTCACCAAAAATTTTGGAGATATAATTTTAGCATAATTTAGTCCTTTGCCTTTATAGTTTTACCTTTATTTTGCCAGTGTATTCACCACGTCCTCCAAACAGCCCAAAGCCGCCAAGCATGATATCCGTATCGGCCATAAACCTGATGGCCTCAATCGAGTGTCCTGAGTATCCCCAGCCCCCTCCATGACCTACAACACAACAAATAATGCAACACTCAATACTGTATTATGAAAATTAACTTGAATTTTACACTTTATAATGCCATGAAAGCCGAAACATGTCATGTCTTGAAAAAAAACTTGAAGGGTAGTAGTTGATACATTCAATAGAATAGGAGATATTGAAATGCAGAGTTATTTCTGAAAACGAAGCAGCATTAGTGATTGATTTTGATCGACATTATACCTACAATATTATGTTCCAGGGTTATTCTACAGAACAGAAACTGAGTGTACTGAATATTTAATTTGAAAAGATAACAGTGATAAATGATTCATTGTCTTGTTGTTAGAATAATTTGAACTTTAGTTATTTTGTATTATACACCTGTGAACATTTTCAGTTCGTCAATGAATAGGGCCTACAACGACAGTTGCTTATAGTCTTCTTGCTTATAATTTGTGAATATTGTGAATTGGATTGAATAAAATTTCAATTTGATACTGACTCTCGAAGCGGGTGACGGAGCTGAAGTCATCGCTGGAGTAAGCGGCGGACTTGGCAGGTGGCACGGCCAGTGGCACGGCGGCCAGCTGACACATGGCGGGTGGCACGTGGTGTGCGCCAATGGCACGTGCCACGAGCGTGTCGAGCGCGGCGAGCATGTGGCGTGCGGCATGCGCGCGTCTCACGTGCACTCCGGCCATGTTTGGCACGGCCAGCTCAGGCCGCAGGATCAGTGGCATGTCCCCTCCACCACTCTTCACCTCCGAGCAGATCACGTTGTAGCAGGCCACCTCGCCTCCCAGCCCGTCTTCCGTCTCCACAAAACTAACAATCAAATAACATTCATCTGACGCATATACTCAACGGAGAGGATGTTTCCGAAATCCCTACCAATATTCTTGGGCATTATTCCTGGGTACGAAACATGTCTAAATATCATTTTCAAACTGTCTGAAAGTCCTTAGTTATTCACACAGCCGCCATTTTGCTTTTTACACTTACTAGGTATATTTTTTCTAAATAATAACTGAACATACTGAAGTAAAACAGTAATTTATGACAACTAGACAGAGCTACAAAAAAATTATAAAAAATTTATAAAGCGAAATGGCGGCCGTTGAAAATTGTATTTCTTGAATAACCGAAAACCGTTGATTTTACAATAAAAACATAAGAGTAACTTGTTTTAGTAAATTTGTATACGAATGGATTGGCATCTAATTTTTCAAGATTGAACGAATATTAAGTGAGATATGGAAACTTTAGTGATAGGTGACCACTGAAGGTTTGTTGCAGTGTACACCAAAGGCATGCTGCTAAAGTCTGCCTCAAAAATGCAACAATCTCAATTTGCGCTGCATGTTATTAGTGAGCGATGTGAGATTATTTCAAACAATAATAAAACTTTACATAGCCCTCCAGAGGTAGGTCACCTATCACTAAAGCTGCCATATCTCACTAAATTCCTTCAATCTTGAAAAATTATTTATTCACGAAATAATATTTTAAACGGTCGCTATTTTGTTTTTTTTTATTAAAAAACATTCACAATTTGTATGTACTGTAGCTCTGTCTAGTTGTTATGAATGATTGTGCAAAGTTTCACTTCCGTATGTTCAGCCATTATTTAGAGAAAACATAGTATAAGTGTAAAAATCGAAATGGTTGCTGTGTGAGTAACAAAGGACTTTTGGAAAGTTTTAAAATGATATTTAGATATGTTTCGTAACCAGGAACAATACCCTTGAATATTGGTAGGGAGTTCGGCATAAATGAAAATAAAAAATAGCATTTATAATTTATGAATATAAAGATTTCTAGACTAGGGCACAGATTAAAATAAATATAATGCAATAAGGATTAAATGTATAACTAGATAATGAATGTTTCAATAGGGATACGAGATTAAAACCGCATAGTTGGAGAAATATGTTCCCCTCCTTTTACCCTTCTAACACACCACACCATTCACCGAGTTGATTTTTATTGTATTTACTCTCGCATTGAAATGGTTTATGTTTCTATGTGTATGTGTGTTGTAGATAAATTAAAATTGAAAATATTAGCATAGAGAAAAGGTAGCATAAGATGCATATAGCAGCATGCATATGCTATCTGTTCTCCATGATATTATTGAGTAAAGATTAGTGAACTAAAGAATAAATATTGTGATGGGATGGAATATGTGGTGAGTAATGTACCTCCAGAGAACATCATAGTATGGATCGAGGCAGGTGGCGGCGTGAGTGAAGTCCACTTGCAACGGACCACTGAAACTGTTGCAGTTGCCATCTCGCTTGTTGATCACCAGGCATTTGAATGATTTCGACTCCAGGCATTCAGTAGGTAGCAGTACTGAAAGATAAATCCAAGACATACGTCAGAAGAAAGATCAATGGATTAAAATGGATAAGTTCAAAACCGTATCACCTTGATAGACACATTTAGTTTTTGTAATAGGCTGATCAGCTGAATTCATCAAGGAATCGTATTCTCTTTCAATATAATTGTAACGTAAAATTACTTAAAGCAAGTCAATGGGAGTATCTGAAATACACTGATATTATTGCCACCGTTAGCTGGCAAACTTCGTCACGTCAACAAATTAAATAGTCATTCTATTCTATATTCTCTATATTCAAATTTCAATAAAAACAATATCAAAATAACTTGTACTACCATTTATTATTAAAACTTTAAAATATTTCAACGACTAGTTTCGACTATAAATCATTTTCAAGTCAAAATGTAGAAAATGAGAATAATGTAGATGAATGTAAATCATGTAGTTTTTTATTTTCTAAATTTTAACTTGAAAATGACCTATGGTCGAAACTAGTCTTTAAAATATTTCAAAGTTTTTAATAATAAAATGTAGTACAAGTTTTTATATTGTTTTTATTAATTTGTACATAAGTAGCCCATGATATAAGTGAAGTGTTTTTATCAAATTTCAATCTATGAGATTTATCTCTACTTCTTTTCTTTGTAACAGATCTTACAAAACAGTATTGCTGTTTTAATAAAATAATGCATGTTAACAATACAGTGCTTGTTATTTTGTTACAAAACAGAATTGCTGCTGTATAAATTAAATACTGTAATACATGTTACCAATACACTGTTTGTTGAATATAGTTGTTACAAAACAGTATTGTTGTGTTAATAAAATAATGGATGTTACCAATATGTAAAACAAAAATGTTTTGCATTTTTTATTGTAAATGTTTTTTACTGAAGGAAATGAATTCATTTATTCAATACAGTGTTTGTTACAAGGCAGTATTGAGTATTGCTGTGTTCATGAAATAATGCATGTTATACCAATACAGTGTTTGCTACAAGAGAGTGATGGTGTGGTAATGTTACCAATGCAGTGTTTGTTGGCCATGAGGGTGGAGTGCTTGAGACTGATGGAGTTGATGAGGCTCTCGTCGAGCTTGAGGAAGGTCTGATCGGCCGAGGCCCCCACCCAGGTGGCACGGCGGCCGTGACGGGGTCCCACCTGCGGGATGGGCCCCGGGAAGCTGAACCATTCCTTGGAGATCCCTGCCTCCTTTGACTGGTTCCTGCCCAACTGATTTTTCTACAACAACACACAAAAATCGGCGTGAAAAATGCATTTCCAACCCAATTGGGTTTTCTAAAATAAACACACATTGTATAATTATCAGGAAACATTTCCTGTCCTGTCAGCGTGAAAAGAGAACATATCCTGTCCAACTAATTTTTCTAAAAAAAAACACACACACACACAAGAATCATCGTATAATTATCAAAAACATTTCCTGTCCAAATGATTTTTCTTAAATACCGTAACCCAAGAGTCAGCGTATATAATTATAAAAAATAAATTTCTTGGCCAATTGGATTTTCTATAACAAACGAAAACACGAGATGTTATGAATTAGTAGATATTTATAAGAATAACCACAGAAAAATATCTTCTATGATTTTCTAATAAAAAGGACACTTGAGAATAACATAAATGTCGGAGCTAGTCGAGTTCAATTTTAGAATATTACAAGAGTACTAGTTATTTTATATGATTGAATCTTCTATGAAATACTATAGGATGTGAATTGATGGATATTTCTAAGAAAAGATAGGTGTAGGAAAATATCTTCTTCTTTGTGATAAAATTGGATGAACATCAGTTGATTAGTAACTCTGGAATAACCTAAAATGTAATAGATATTATTGATTGTAGATAATACACAGGGTGTTTACGAACTCTCTACCGATACTCTAGGGCATTGTTCCTGGGTAACAAACATATCGAAATATCATATTTAAATTACCGCAAGTCTTCAGTTACTGACACAGCAGCAATTTTGCTTTTTTCACTCATTATTTTTTTCTATATAATGGTTGAACATACAACCATTACAACATAACAACATAACATTGTTGTTAAACATTACATAATATATGTTGTAAAACATTACAACATAACAACTAGACAGAGCTACAAAAAATTATGATAATTTTTCAAATTCAAAAAACAAAATGACAGTCATTTAAAATTTGGTTTCTTAAATAACTTAGAAACCGTTGGTTTTACAAAAAAAAAATCACGACTAACTTTTTTTAGTAAATTTAATTACCTGTCGTTAGGTACCAGATTTTTCAAGATTGGACCAATATTAAATGATAAATGGCAGCCTTAGTGATAGGTGACCGCTGAAAGTTTGTTGCAGTACAAACCAAGGCATGCTGATAGTCGCCTCAATAATGCAACAATCTCTATTTGTATTGCATGTTAATAGTGAGCGATTTTAGGTCATTTCAAACAATAAAATAACGTTAGATAACCCTCTAAAGGTGGGTCACCATCCACTAAAGTTGTCATATCTCAGTTAATATTGGTCTAATCTTGAAACATCTGGTACCAATCAATAGGTAATTAAATTCACTTACTTAAAAAATAACTTAAAAAAGTTATTCTTGTAACGTTTTGTAAAACCGACGGTTTCTGAGTCAGTTTTGTAACTCTGTCTAGTTGTTATAAATGATTGTGCAAAGCTTAATTTTCGTATGTTCAACCATTAGTGAAAAAACAAAATGGCCACTGTGTGAATAACTGAAGACTTCCGGACAATTTAAATATGATATTTATGTTTTTACCCCGGAACAATGCCCTAGACCCTAGAGTATCGGTAGAGTTCGTAAACTCTGTATAGGTAATAATAGTATTGATAGTATATTATGATGATAGTAGATATTTCTAAAAAAACAACATAATATAGCAGAAATAAAATAGACATGGATGGAAAATACATTAGATAGAAGGAATCTGTAAGTGGTTCTTTTTTGAAAAAATAGGAATTATTAATTATTGCAATTCAGTAATTATTGTCAGTGAAATATTGCAAATAATTAATATTTAAATATTGCAATAATTATATTTTGCTTGTAAATAAATAATCAATAGGAATTGGATGAACGATATTATAATACTTTATGGAACGAAGGAATTATCAAATATTTCTAAAAAACATAAAATGATGGAATCAGTAAATGTGAATTATTGCAGTTATTAAAAACTAGTAAAATTTATGGATCTCAATCTCTTATGATAATATAAATGAATTAAATATTCATTTGTGTACCAAATCCATTTACACAGAATCAATTATTATCATTAAAATTATGTTGATAAGAATGTAATAAAATAAAAATTAAAATATAATACAGAGAAGAATATTATTATTTATAGAGCAACAAGGGAAACTGAGATTGAAGTAAGTAACAACTGAAATATAAGCCATGAAATAATAATTATTAATTACAGATAAGTTCTATAATATCATGATAGTAAGTAATAATTAAAAAATACAATAATGTTAATTTTATGGTAAAATTTCAAAGATACCCTCCTAAATGTGGGTTTTTGCTAGCAGTATTACTTCATACAGCATAGCAATAAACTACTGCATCAATATCACGGAATGTTTTCGGTCAAAAAAATACTGTCAGAAGTGGGATTTGAACCCACGCCCTCATACGAGGACCAGAACGCTCGAGTCGAGTGTTACTCGACAAGGTTACCCTTGAGTCTGGCGCCTTAGACCGCTCGGCCATCCTGACTGTGGGAAATACTGATCGTCACATCGATCCCTGAGATAGGCCTATCATTGAAGTCTCGTATTTGATTTTTGAAAAAAAGAATGATATTGTATAGTGAGGTCCACGTTATAATGCCGGTATTTGATTAACATTGGTATTGCTATCATTCGACAAAGCAGATAGCGCTATCCTTTTCTAGCTCCGCAACGTTGCCAGATCATTTTTTAACAAAGTGGAAATATAATTAAATAACACATTTTTTTATCTCAATCATGAATATCTCTATCATTGGATCATAAAAAATTAACGAATAAAATATAAAGTGGATTTTTTAAAACAAAAATGAACAATTAATATTACATCAGATAGCCTGGAATCAACTATCCCCTATAGAAGGCAGTGGCAAGGCCAACAATCGGCAACGCTGATCTCCTACTATCTTCCTCCACTGCTATTATAACGTCACATTATACATACAGTATGAAAAATCAGAATAATATGTAACCAATTTTATTAAGGGAATGAGTATTACTTCAAGAATACTGAGGTAAAATCTATAATATTAGTAATCAGTACAAAATAATTATTAGTTTAACAAATGCATGAGTATTCATTACTTTTTGTGTAGTTGATATTGAGGTAATTATTCATATTGAATGAAAAAGACTAAGAAATTGTCAAAAAACACAGATTTATAGAAAGACCGGTTTCGGTTATTACACCATTGTCAATCTCTGATAAACTGATAAACGTTTATCGAGATTGACAATGGTGTAATAACCGAAACCGGTCTTTCTAAGTATCAATAAATCTGTGGTTTTTGACAATTTCTTAGTCTTTTTCATTCAGTATTCATTACTTTTTGAGATATCAGCGCCCAAATTTTAAATGTTTGGGACAGAACATTTCAAGTTCGGTAAGAGATGAATCCATGAGATTAAGAGAATATATTCTTCATGGTATTGTTCATAAAATATAATAAAATTTTTCTGAAAGTATCACTTTATGAGAAAGTTATCCAATTTACTAAAAAGACCAAAAATAAGTTGAGTTATTTTCGGTCATTTTTGGTAAATTGAATAACTTTTTCAAAAATTGATAGGTACTTTCAGAAAAATTTTGTTTTATTAGATCAACAATACCATGAAGAATCTATCCTCTAAATCTTATGGATTTATCTCTTACCGAACTTGTAATGTTCTGTCCCAAAAATTTAAACTTTAGGCGCTCATATCTAAAAAAGTAATGATCGGAAAAAAATGTTCTCCTAAGAAAACTTTTTCATTTTAATAGCTTGATAGTATACAAATCGAGAAACTTTAAAACATATCACCAGTGACACCAGTAGAAAGTTTATTTTTAGCCTTTGCACAACCTTAAAACACACATAACAATTGAATTGATTCTCATAAGTTGAGCCTCTATTTGACAATGATGCTTGTATTATTGGATTAGACAAGGGGATCGTGTAATCATTTATAACATTATTAAATTTATCAGAATATTATTATAGTTTTAAAACCAGCCTAGAATCCCGGCAAATACTATTCAAGGCGGGAGCGCCATCTACCAGCCAAACTGTGAACTCATACAGATCTACACCTCAGAGCAAAGCAAAACTACAATAATCCAATTAATCCACGATTTATATGAATTTAAAGTCAGTTGATAGTTGAAAACTGAATGAAACCTGAAATTGAAATGATATTGCAACTGTTCTCACCTAATATTATAACCTTTTAGGGTGTATTAATTTTGTAATACAGCTTGAAAGACACGGTGTATTCCTAACTCTCGCACGAGTTTTGTGTGTTGAAAAGACCGGTATCTGACCCCACCATTCTATCATCAGCTCTGGTTCCACTTCATAGTCGAATAAATCTTTCGCCTTTTACTAAAGATTTCCGTGGAGTGGAACACATGATGAGTCTACACTGAATTTTTTTCAAAGTGCTCGACTGAAAAGTCGAGCCACAATCTTATTAATGAAGCAATTACACAGTCCAGGCCAATACTAATACAGAAGGGTACTACTATGCGTATGCACTGTATATATATTTTTCATCATTGTTCAAGTTTTAAATTTTATCTTGTTACAGTTGTATACCGTAATAGTTAAATGGAACTAATTCAATTCAAACATAAATATATACTTTCTTCACTAAATTTAATTTACTTTTTATTTTTTAAGTTTTTATTTCTAATTTCTAGAACAAAGTTATTTTATGTTAGAACTCTTTCCCCACACACAGACTTGTCTATGTGGGGAAAATTCAAGTTTTATATTATTTATACATGTACTGTATTTGTAATGATTTTGTAAATAAAACTCAATCTGAATTTGGTATAGAAGGAAAACCGTTTGAACAATTTTTGACCCTTTGCAGTTCTGTTCAGGGTTATTTAAGAAGTGTGTCAACACATTTCGTAAGTTGGCTGTCTTAGCTCGAATTGACAGATAGCGAGCAGCGACTATCACTATCGATAAGGTGCCAGCCAGCTATTATTTCAACTCAATCAGCTTTAATAAAATAACGATTTTCTCTTTCAATATTCTGTGATATTATGAATGAGAATTAATGTATCCTCTCTCGGAAAGGTGTTCTCCAAATTTTCCCTCTGGCTCAATGTTTGATTTTGTTTCATGGAGATTTTTGTTTCTGTCCTTTGCAATTGAGGGTGCTTACCCCTCACCACCATAACTTTGGGGGAAGGGTTCTTATCTCTTCGGCTACGTCATCCCTCTCAGAGTGACTCGTAACGGAGCTCGGCCTGTTCACTCTTCTCTATATAGACTTCTACTCTCTCGTTGTCGATGGAAGTGTGCGGTTGAACTTGGCTGTGATAGATTATTATTGTGATACATTTGAAAACTAAGCCGTGATGTATTAGTGTGTGCGATATGAAAGGACTGATGCCAAAAGCCTGAAGTACCTGCTCTACCGACTGAGGCATATCTATCCAGGGGCAAACGTCTTAAAAGCCGCCGAGTTCTTTCCAATTTATATAAAAATTAGACACGAAAGGACACTTAGGTGGAGTATCCTTTATTTATTTCATTTTGGTGTCACGCCCCCAGGACTTTCTCCATGCCCCCCACAGGTTGGGAACCCCTGAGTAAACATAGCAAAAGTGCACACCTTCATCCACTCAAGTGTGGAACTGCTCATCCCACAAAGTGTGGAACTGCACAATGGGTAGGGGTAGGAGCAGAACTGCTGGGTCAAAAATTGTCCAAACGTTTCCTTCTATACCCTTTTTAGAGTATTCATTAGGGATGGGTATCGAAAGACAAAACATCGATCTTTTGAACATAGATCTGATGTATCGCCCTACGTTTTTACAGATGATACTACAAAAACTATTATATCCTTAGAGGGCTTAGAGTGACTCAGATAGTGAAAATCAATTTCCTTTTTATGTACATAAAGGGACAGAGCTTTTGAAAAGTAGTTAACAATGAAGAAATATTATTGATTGGCAGCAGTCAAACTGAAAGTTAAAAAATTTTTAGTTGACGTTTAGTAACGTTTTAATCAACAATTGATATTTAATTGAATTTAAAAAAGAAAATACAATATTCTAAAATATTGTTTATAGATTTGAATATTTGTCTAATATAAAACAAATTAAGACGGTACTCTTTTGTCCAAATTTGAATTAATAAATACTCAAAAGACATGTCAGAAACGATAGATTAATATATTTTTATTAATAGTATTCATACAGTGAAAATTATATAATATATATACAGTATTTATGATACTTAACACTTATTTTTTTAAAATGATAAAACAGGATGAAATCAATTTGATTGAACCCACATCACTTCTGTTAATAAGCTTACAAAGTATTAGTTTATTATTTAGGTATAGATTGGACCTCAATTATTTCGGAAGTTGATTAAGTTATTGGTATATATTTTTCATACAAAAATATACATTCATTCAAATAAATGGTAACAGGTATCAAGCTGAGCCACAGAGAATATGCCCCGCTTGTGATTCACACTTAGAAACAATTCTGCATTTTCTTCTTGTTTTTCCCGCTTATGAAGACCTCAGGATTCAATACATTGCGCCTCATGTTCATAACATAGTTCAGAACGTTGATAAAATAATGGTTTTATTATCTAATTTTAATGTTGAGAAAATTGAACATGTTTATCAATATACTACTAAGGCACTGGCTAGGAGGGATACTACGGTCTCTGAAATCGTTAGGGCTACATAACCAATAACGATTCTTTTCGATGGAAATATTTTAAAATGGTTTTTGTTAATTGAGTAGGTTCTTTTTATTGAAAGTGAAGTCTGTAAACTAATTGAATTAGATAAGTTAACTAAAATTGTTAAGTTTTTTGAGTTTAGTGGATTTGTTGAATGTATTAAATTTATTGGATTTGCTGATCTTGATGAATGTATTTAAGTTACTGAGTTGTTTGAATATGTTGAATCTATTTATATTATTGGTTAGGAATTACCTTGTACCGTACCTTTTAATGTGAGCTTGTTGAATGTTAGCAATTCATAGTAATATTGTTTATTGATTGTAATGTAGGTACTTCCATTGTGCGTGGTTGTATGCAGATTGTAATATTACATTTTTCTTCTCACATTTAAATCGAATCTTCAATTCGAGATCTATGGAACTTTATAGTAAATGTCAGAGTTATCAATAGACGGATAAACTTTTTGACGGAGAATTTATTATCGTAAATGTTTGTTGCATTGTTCCATGGTGTCACCGAGGCTGGGTTGACAGAATTAAAAAGATAAATGGTTTAGTTAAATAGAGATGATATATATATAAAAATTTAAAATAACATTTTCAAATTAAAGTTTTATTGAGAACAGATGTAGAATGTGAATTCTAAACTTATAAGTTATAATTTTTTGATGACGTGTCTGTGGAGATCGATATTGAACAGGGCGTTGGTTTGGTGACTTTCAACTTTGCTTTTCCTGTTCAGCCCTTCCTTCTCTTCTGAAAAATGGCTTGCTACAAGTACTGTTGTCGTAGAGTTTTGCTCTAAATCATTTTCGTTTATTAATGTTGTAGATTGAGTTTTATATAAAATTTTGTGCTGTTTTGGTCAGATTTAGTTGTTAATGTAGTAAAGCCAATAGCCACTGTGTTTCAACTGTAAACTAGATAAGTATTTTAGTTCGTAATAACTCTTGAAATAATTAGTCTTAAGATATTTTCTCTTTCTGTATTTTGTGTATTTTCATCTGAAGATTATAAGTTAATTTGCTCTGAAAACTGGATTTCTCATTCATAGGCAATAGATCCATTCACAGTTTATCAAGAATCTATTTTATTGGAGCCGACAACTTTCCTTAGGTGATAGGTGTTAAATGCTATTCCAACCGTTTAAGGAAAAATTGGTAGCACGGCAAATGTTACCCCTGTGGTGGGACAGAATTACAAAATAAATATGTCCCAAATGGTACACCATGAAATCCCTGGTTATAGAAATTATTAGTAGATAGATATCTTGATAGGTTATGAATGGTTTGTTGCTGAGTGGGAAATCGGTTCAAGAGAGATCAAGTCCTAATGAATATATTATCTGTGCAGACTAGCAAAATGGCATACAATATGAAAAATATTAAAAAAGATGATGAGTTAATAGCTGCCTTAACACAACTGTTTGATAAGCAAGAGCTAAGTTAATGCTAGGTTTGATGAGATGAAGCAAGAATTTGCTAGCATTAGACTAGAGCAGGTTAGTATAAACCTTCTATTGAAAAATGCACATGAAACATTGAAAGATAATCATGAAGATGAAAACAAATTGAAGCAGGATGATAGTAGTGTTAAGTTACAAGATCAACTCATTCAAGTTTCTGACAATGTAGGCCTAGTTACTGTTGTTGAAAAAGTCAACCATAGTGAGACAGTAGAATTGAGTAAAGAAGTAGGTAGGGAGTTGTCTTCACTGAAAGTCAACTATCATGAAAGTAATATTGCTACATTGAAGGTTAGGAAAACTATTAACAAAGTGAATGATTACATGAGACAGGTTTCTGTAGAGGTTAGGAAAAATGTAAACAAAATGAATGTTGCTTTGAGTCAAGTTGATGAGTTCAACTTTCAACTGAGAATTGAAAAGGTGTATGCTATGCATTCTCAAGTGAACATGACTAACTTTTGTAGGCAAAACGGCTTTGTTGAAACAAATGAACCTATGAATAAAATCATGCTATTGAAGAAAACAAAACGCAAAGTTTCCATTGATGTGTTAGTATTCAAAGGTTGTTTCAAGTTGCTTATTTACAAGACGATGACTGTGAGTCACATGATGAAAGGGTATTCCCCAACACACAATGATTAGGAATCCTGTGTTATGCCGGGATTCAGAATAGCATAATCGCTACACAGTGTATGGTAAGAGTCCATAATTGTGTCTTTTTTCTTTCCTGTAGCCTATTTTCTTGGCCCTTAATCTTTTCAATTTTCGATTCTTTCCTGTCTTTGTGTAATATTCAGTAATTTCTTCTATGAAGCATATCTTAACCAATCTTGTCCATAGTCATTTAAATTTGTATTTTTTCTGAAATAATATTAGAAGTTGAAATAGTAGCTTATTTTCCTAATCTTTAAATTGTTGATAAAACTTAACTTTTCCAAAATCTATCCATTGTTGTGTAAATAATTGTTTGCTTGCGGTATATTTTTTCATCATGTATTACATATTTTAATCATGTCTATTTTTTTTCAGGTATCATATTAGGTAATTAGGTTTTTCAGAGCAATTTTGTCCCATGTTCTCATCTTTCATTGCATATCGTGCCATAAGCCATATGTAATTAGGTTATAGTTTTCTTCTGGGCTTTTAACCCATTTTGCATTTTATTTTTTCTTTGCTGTCCAATACTTTGGATTTTTGGTAGACAAGTAGGTGTGATTTTTTTTAGAGGTGTGGGCGTGAACCACATACGGCTGGACTCGATTATCTGACCTACTTGTTTGCGATATAAAAACCTTATGACTGCAACATCAAATGTTTGTAAAACCTTTTGCATACTTTTGTTTTTGTGGTCCGATACTAGAGTCTGCTATCACATTGCCTTACAGACATCTAGGAACTTTCCACCCAGTCACAATAGTCAACACATTTTTTCCTTCACCAGTTGTTTTTGTGGGAGTGATAGCTCACAATTATAACAAATTAGAGTCATACTTGGAATTTACAAAATTCCATAGTAGTATATTTTATTAAATATACTTCCTCATGAAAGTTCAGTACTGACATGTAGGATAGGCTCTAATTAATCTTTCTCTTCTTTGTATTGTTTTAGGGAATTTATTTACCCAGTTTTCTTTTCTCTTGTTTGTATTTTTTAGGGAACTTATTTACCCAGTATTTCATCTTGATCATCTTTGTATCATAATCTTGAAATGTTTATACTTATTATACAGTCTTTAAATTTTAAATTATTTTAAAAATAATTGGTTTAATTTAAAACGTTGTGTTATATTATCAATTGAAATGAGTTAAAGGCTAAAATTTTCTAAAGTGTTTTGTAATTGATATTTTTTTTTCAAATTTTAAAACTGTTTGTTCTATAAATTTTGATATGATTGATTATCGTTTGAAATGGATGCTGGAGTGTATGTAGAATTTTTAGTGGGGTTTGTTGATTAGAATTTTGCTGGTATGTGATTGTTTTTTTTGAGATGGAAACCCATTATTGCCTAAAGAAGGAATAACAGAGGTTATGACTTAGAGAGGCAGTAATGAGATAATATTTTTTGTGTTGATTACTTATGTTGATTGCCATAGATGCAAAATAATGATTAATAATGTTGATTGCCATAGATGCAAAATGATGATTAATTATGAATATTGTTTGCCTTTGAAGCAAAATATTATTGATGTTTTGAATGATTTCTTGTTTAATGTTTGATAGTAAAGTTTTGTCATGAAATGTAGTTTGTGTTTAGAACATTGAAGAGTCGAAATAAACTATAGTATCCAACAAACGATGATTAATAATATTAAATAATTTGCTTTTTATACAATTTTTGAACAAAATTAAAACTAAATAATTTTGAAACCCTGAATGATAAATCATAAATGTGAAATGAACATGCTATAAATGAAATGTTATATTAAATAATAATGAAATGCAAATATATTATGAAATGATTGAATAGAAGACCAAATGTCTGAAATTATTGAAATATGTATTGAAATTAAATTTTTGTTGTGTTGTTATGATGTTTGTTTTTTACAATTTTGATAATGATACAGGGTGTTATGAAATTATATTTCTATTTTGAAGAATGGATTAAAATGTTGATATTTGAACAGTGAATAAATGAATGATTTTTTTTTAAATTTATCATTGATATGTCCATATTTCACAATTTATGTATTGCTGACTGTATAATAAGATGTTAACAAATTTCAATTTTATATATATTTAAAATTAATTTTATGTGTATTAGATTGTATGGATAGCCTAATCAAGTTTTTCTTCTTAGTTTATAAGCATTTTAAGACAACAGGTACAGCACAGACATTAACATTGAAATAGTTATCATGTGAATCTCGAAATCAGTAACAAGTGAACGCCATGAAGAGTGTTAAGAACATTTGGGTGATTTTCAAACTAGTGTGACATATCTACGCCTAAATCTACGCTGCGGCCTAAACCAATAACTACGCTAATGTCAACGCCAATGTCAACGCCAATAGCTACACCAATGCCTGCGCCAACGCTGATGCCAACAACAAAAATCAATGCCAATGCCTGCGCCAACACTAATAACTACGCCAAAATGCCAAAATCTGCGCCAATGCCAACAACAAAAATCAATGCCAATAGCTACGCCAATGCCTGCGCCAATGCCAATAGCTACGCCAATGCCAAAATCTGCGCCAATGCCAACAACAAAAATCAATGCCAATAGCTACGCCAATGCCTGCGCCAATGCTGATGCCAACACCAAAATCAACGCCGATGCCTGTGCTGATGTCAATAGCTATGCCAACGCCAATGCCAATATCAACGCCGATGCCAAAGCCGACACCAAAGAATACGCCAATAGCAATGCCAACGCCTATTGCTGACCAAGTATCTCAAACTTCAACACTACTGCATTACCTGGAGGTAATTGTCATCCATGTTCACATTCGCAACTTTGAATTCAGAAGAACAGTCACAGTATCATGAAAGAATTGATTCAAAAAATCCTCTCCTAAATTATTCCTGTATGCAGAACTCTAAACCTTGAAAGCTGAAAATATCAAAAAACCAAACCTTACCTAAATTAATCCTCACCTAAATTAATCCTGTATGCAGCGTCTATCTCTTTTCCAAAAAACGAATTACATTGTCATTTCAAGCCTGAAATGTACATTGTATAATTACAAATATGATACAAAATTTATGTGACTCTGTATTGAATTTGGAATGCAGCCGTCTACTACAAACATGAAGCAATGCTAACTGAGATGTCACCTGTATCGAGTTTGGTATGCAGCCATCGACTACAAGTATCAGCCCAACACTACGTGCATCCAGATCAGCCCAACACTTAACGTCATCACATTGGAGTCACACTTAACTGAAAATCATACTGAGTGCCTTAACGGACGGACTGTTTTCCAAAATGTGCATCAATAAAATCAACTGCGTAAATAGTGAAAGAAATGAACATTTTTTGATTTATTGAAATTTTATGTGAAAATTAAATGTAACAATTCATCAATTCATTTAAAAAAAAAAAATAATAATAATAATAATTTTTTTATTCAACATACTAAATTTTTTTTATGCAATAAAAATTAAATTTTCTATCTATTAAATTTATGTGCAATTTCAAAAAACTATTCTTTACATATTAAACTTTCTGTTGAGATATTTTTCTTTAAATTATAAAGCTAAATCAAAAGTAATATTGATATTCTATATTTTGAGATATTGTTTGGAAACATATAACAAACGCTATTGATGAATTTTTATAATAATTTTCAATATTTTTGGATGACATGTAATGTTTTTCTAGAAAAAATTGTTACTGTTCTCGAATTTAAATTTCAACAATTTTCATTAGGGTCAATGTAAATTTTTTCTTTAAATTTTCAAACAGTAAAATTTTTTTATGTCAAGAGGGGGGTATTTGTAATATTACATTTTTCTTCTCACATTTAAATCGAATCTTCAATTCGAGATCTATGGAACTTTATAGTAAATGTCAGAGTTATCAATAGACGGATAAACTTTTTGACGGAGAATTTATTATCGTAAATGTTTGTTGCATTGTTCCATGGTGTCACCGAGGCTGGGTTGACAGAATTAAAAAGATAAATGGTTTAGTTAAATAGAGATGGTATATATATAAAAATTTAAAATAACATTTTCAAATTAAAGTTTTATTGAGAACAGATGTAGAATGTGAATTCTAAACTTATAAGTTATAATTTT
The DNA here is from genome assembly GCF_014356525.2 of Nilaparvata lugens. NCBI lineage: Eukaryota > Metazoa > Arthropoda > Insecta > Hemiptera > Delphacidae > Nilaparvata > Nilaparvata lugens. Next base: position 46,433,942 of record NC_052509.1, read on the forward strand.
TTGATGACGTGTCTGTGGAGATCGATATTGAACAGGGCGTTGGTTTGGTGACTTTCAACTTTGCTTTTCCTGTTCAGCCCTTCCTTCTCTTCTGAAAATGGCTTGCTACAAGTACTGTTGTCGTAGAGTTTTGCTCTAAATCATTTTCGTTTATTAATGTTGTAGATTGAGTTTTATATAAAATTTTGTGCTGTTTTGGTCAGATTTAGTTGTTAATGTAGTAAAGCCAATAGCCACTGTGTTTCAACTGTAAACTAGATAAGTATTTTAGTTCGTAATAACTCTTGAAATAATTAGTCTTAAGATATTTTTCTCTTTCTGTATTTTGTGTATTTTCATCTGAAGATTATAAGTTAATTTGCTCTGAAAACTGGATTTCTCATTCATAGGCAATAGATCCATTCACAGTTTATCAAGAATCTATTTTATTGGAGCCGACAACTATTCTTAGGTTGATAGGTGTTAAATGCTATTCCAACCGTTTAAGGAAAAATTGGTAGCACGGCAAGATTTATAATTGGATCTTGTTATTAGTTTGATCTGCTGCCAAACATTTTTTTCATGTGGTTTAATTTAGTCATTGTTAGAATTTGTTATACTCAACTCATTTGTATGGTTATACCGTGTACAAATAAAATGATTTATTATTATTATTATATTATTATTTTTCATAAATTTCTAAATACTTAAAAGTAAAAAAAGAGCTTCTAAAGTGACTACAATTTTATCTGGAGATATTTATCCAATATTTTAACAGTTACTAACTGGAATTTCAGCAATTTTGGACTTGTGGTATTCAAGTAACAGTCTTTCGAATAATTGAAGTCAGGTTGTGACTAGAAAGATACATCAACTCTAGTTCACAAGATTAATTTGTCTTCTTCATAGTTAAGGCCGGGGAAACACGAACGGTTTTTTGCCGGGTGAAGTGCAAAATACACAGGAAGGCATGGAGAAGGACACACTTCAGCCGGCCGGCGAAGAACCGGACCCGGCGAGAAAATCAGCCGGAGGAACAACCGGCTATTCTCTACTTCGCCGGCCGGCTGTTTTCATGAACTTTTATTAGTTCATGAAAAGCCTGCATTATGGAACAGATATTTAGAAACGTATAAAGTCAAAAAACATACCAGAGACTGCTGGCGTCAAATTTGACTTGGGATGAATCCTGCATTTGCAGAAAGAGAAAAACCTATGCTTATTCATATTCATTAATACAGTAATTCGGTTCAAATTATCTTTCAACGCCATTTAAAACGGTAACTTCCAATTAGACGAATAAAGAAGTAAGAACAAGTTTGTGGCATAATTGACTTGTCAGAAACTATGTTAAATGATTTGAGAAACGTATTTTATTCATAAAAATTTGTAAAAATGAATAACTATTTTAACAAGAACCTCATAAACTGAATTGATGGTTTACTGTTATCTCCAATATTTACAATACAATTCCTAAAAACAAATATAAAACGAAGATCTGTTGTTAAATTTGAAATAATTTAGTTCCATCAAATTAAATCTGTATTTGTCCCAAAATCATAATAAATGGATAGATAGTTACAATGAAAAAAATAGTTATAAAAAGTGAAATACAATAAAAAATTCGAATTTCAGCAAAATAATAAATTGTTTTACCCAAAGAAATAAAAAAAATATATGACTTGAGAAGAAATAAATTATAGGTGATGGTTTCTTGATCCATTCCGAGTTGCTATGTATTAACACACTTTTTTCTATGTATTTAAACTCGACATGCTGTCAAATATTAAGTTTTTAATTATTTACTTAATATTTGACTGCATGTCGTGTTTAAATACATAGAAAAAGTGTGTTAAATATATTATATTCTTAGTTCTTGACAGTACCATTTCATAAACACGACTGACTGAGAACCTCTGAGGACATATTTATGGAGAACATATTCGGTTATTAATGCTTCCGTGTCCGGCGACCGTCAAACGGCAGTTGCAACAAGTTAGTGTCAACTCAGCGGTTCCACACATTCAACAGAAGGGATAAAGATGCGCACTTTTGCTATGTTCACCTACTAACTAGTCCAAATCGAGCTGCAAAGTCAAAAATTGTGACACAGACACTCCCTTCAAATGTCATTGTCAAACGATCAATTGTTTCAGCAATGAAATGTTCACACCCTACATTGAAGCAGCTATATAACAATGAGAGGAAAACTTGGAATAGTGAAATAATACATCATTTCAAAGAGAATTCAATGCTCTACAAACCTATGATAAGCTTGAGTTTTTATGATGCATTGTTGGAGAGTTATAAGCCCTGATGGAGCAAAACATTGGATAAAAACCTGTTAATTTAACAATAATACACCTTCAAGAGCGAATATCTCGGGAGCTGTTGGGAATATCACAAAATTCCACAAAACAAAAAGTGTAGAGAATTTATCAAGCTTCATTTTTGAATGGTTAGTTATGTAGGTTAAACGCATTGTTCTCAAGATATGAGCGTTTAAGCAAAACGCTGAAAAATGCAACTTTTAAACCACTCTCATCACCTTAGCACATGAGTTAGGATTGGGGACTTTTGATTTGTTCTCCTAACTAGTCTCAACAAAGCTGCAAAGTCAAACATTTTGTTTAAAACATTCCCTCCAAATTCCATTGTCAATTGGTCTATTGTTGCAAAAATGGAGATTTCACACTCAACACTAAAGCTTCTGCAAAAGGTGTAGGGAAATTCGTAAAAGTGTGAAATTATACATCACATTGAAGAGAATTCAATGTTTTATAAGCTCATAATCAACATGGATTTTTCCCATCGATATTTAAAAAGTTATAAGAGCAAAATTAGAAAAAAAATTGGTGACAAACGTGTTTTTTTTTTAATGTTACACTTTCGAGAGCAGATATCTCGAAAACTGGAGGAGATAAAAAAAGTTAGCACAGCGGGTAGGGGCGGGGACTTTTGATAATTATTATTATGTTTACCTCCTTACTACCCTAAAAAGAACTGTAGGGTCAAAAATTGACTTCCAAACATTTCCTTCTATACCCTTTTTTAAGCATTCATTGCCTGGACTAAAATAATTATAAATTGTTTTTACTTTTTAATTGGGAAAAACATCGGATGATCGATGTCTAGCGGTAAAACCATCCCCATTGATAAGTTAAGTGAAAAACATCGATGTCAGATGATGAAACATGAACATCGACGTTTCGATACCCATCCCTAATATTCTAAATTCATTACAATCATGATGAAAGCATGAAATTGCTTCTTTAATAAAATTGTGGCTCGACTTTTCAGTCGAGCACTTGAAAAAATTCAAAGTAGACTCATCATGTGTTCCACTCCACGGAAATCTTTAGTAAAAGGCGAAAGATTTATTCGACTTTGAAGTGGAACCAGAGCTGATGAAGGAATGGTGGGGTCAGATACCGGTCCTTCCAACACACAAAACTCGTGCGAGAGTTACGAATACACCGTGTCTTTCAAGCTGTATTACAAAATAAATACACCCTAAAACGTTATAATATTAGGTGAAAACAGTTGCAATATCATTTCAATTTCAGGTTTCATTCCGTTTTCAACTATCAACTGACTTGAAATTCATATAAATCGTGGATTAATTGAATTATTGTAGGTTTGCTTAGCTCTGAGGTGTAGATCTGTATGAGTTCACAGTTTGGCTGGTAGATGGCGCTCCCGCCTTTAATAGTATTTGCCGGGATTTTTGGCTGGTTTTGAAACTTTATTATATGGTATTCTTTATAATAATATTATATTATTTATATTATAATTAGTATTATACACATTTTAATAATAGATTACAGGAGTCCCTGGTTTTGAAACTTTATTGTATGGTATTCTTTAGAATATATTATATTATAAAGAATACCATTTATAATAAACATTCAAAACCAGGGACTTCTCTATTCCATTATTGAAATGTGTATAATACAAAATAATATTTTGTATTCTGTTATTTTATACTTTGAAATATTCTGTTCAAATTGATAAATAAATTATGAATTTTTAATATCATATTTTAATAATAGATTACAGGAGTCCCTTGTCTAATCCAATTAAAAACGCTCCATTAGTTAAGATCAAACAAATACTTCTTTGTCAAAAATATACGCTCAAATTGAGTGAATTCATCACTGTGTAAAACATGCACTGATAAACAGTATTAAAAATTCGATGAAACCCAATATAGAAAAAAACTGTTTGAAGTTTCGAACAATTTTTTAACGATGTAGAAATATAATTAATCACCAAAATATTTAATCTCAATTATAAAAAATTATCATTTTGAATCATTGAAGATTTTTTTTATTGATAAATAAAATATAATAGATTATTTTTATAAAGAATGAACCGTTGATATTACTTAGAATATACCTGTATCAGAAGCTATCATCTATAGAAGGAAGTGGCAAGGCAGATAATCGGCAACGCTGTTCCCCTATCTATCTTCACTAACATTATAACGTGAACCTCACTTGAGTACCTTTTTATATTTTATTTCAAACAAGACAAGTTTCAGACGATTCTCGCCATTATCAAGCTTCAAAAAGCTTTATAATTATTAATCTGTCAAGTAGCCCTATGAAATTGCTGTTATTTGACAATGAAAGTAACATTTATATGGCACTGGCTATTTTCGGCGCTGTTGTGTGTGTACATGTAATGTAATGGCTAACGAGATGTGCATTGTACTGTGTATACTTGTCTACTCCATTAAAAGTAAAATAATATGGTATTCAAGTTGAATTATTTATTCACTACCAGTTAAAACCTTCAACAGGTTATGGGCCCAGGCTTGATCTTTCGTGTGCAAGTAAAAGAAAAAAAAACACTTAGGCTACGGTAACCTTAAAGTTAGATAAGTCTGTGCTAAAATGAAGTTGGACGTTTCAACTGTAAAAATTAGTATTATCGGTAAAGTGAATGAACTTTCGTAAAAAATTTGGAAAGTACAATATTAGAGGTAAGACAATCCCGTTCAAAGTAAAAATGGCTGGTTCCAGTGATAATTCGGACATAGGAATGGTTGGCAAGTTATCCAATGACGACGGCTTTCAGATGTGGAAATTTAAAATTAAAATTCTGTTTGATTCTCAAGGACTTAGTGACATTGTAAACGGCAAGGAAGTAAAACCAAGTGATACTAGTACAGAAAAAACTTTCAGTATTTCATTTGAAGGACGCTAAAGCTAAGAAAATTATAATCAGTACAATAGACTCAAAACCTCTAAACCACATACTGAGAACTGTGAAACATCATGTGATATGTTTAAAAAACTTTGTCAAATCTATGAACGTGATGAAAAAAAACAAATGATTTCGCTTATGCAGGACTTTTTTAATTTCACATTTGAAACTAATGAAGACATTGCTAGTTTTATCAGCCGTCTTGAAAATTTAACTTACAAACTAAAATCTTTTGGACATGCTATCGATGACGAAATTGTTATTGGCAAAATCTTCAGCTCCCTTCCCAGAAAATACAGTCACTTTCAAACTTTGTGGGAAGCAACTGCTATTGGAGACCGAAATGAGCTGGAATCATCATGTGAATCAAGTATGCAGGAAATTGTCCAGAGTGCTGTACCTCCTTCGTAAGCTGAGATGTGTGGTGGATCAGGGAAGTCTTGTCATGGCCTATCATTCGCTGTTTCACAGCCATATCATCTATGGATTGTTCCTGTGGGGTCACGCACCAGCTGTCCACGATGTGCTGCTACTGCAAAAGAAGGCTCTGCGAATAGTGACATTTTCCGACTTCAGGGATCACTGCAGGCCACTATTTAGGGATCTTGGGATACTCACGGTGTACAGTCAATATGTGTTGTGCTCGCTGATGTATATCAAGAAGAGCCTGGTGCAGTTTCAAAAAAGGTGTGATATACACAGCCACAATACGCGACATGCCACTAGACTGGAGGTGCCCCGGAGCCGACTGACGGGGAACTACAATAGCTTTCCTTCGCAGGCAATAAGATTTTTTAACAGCCTTCCTAGACAAATTCAGGAAACACGGAACTCTTGGTTCTTTTCTCTCAATTTTTTTAATGGCTGGCTTATGTTAGGAGTGTTGGCTTCTGTTGAAATTTTCCTAAATAATTGAAATTTAAGATGTGTTATTTGTGATCTAAATGTTTTTGTAAAGTTTATTGATGTTATTGAATATACGTGAAATGTAGATTTCAATTTTTCTTTTCATTTTGTGTTGAATTTCTCATTTAATGTTGAAAGCCATAAGCCTGTTTTGAAACCTGTAAACAATAGATAAGTATTCTTAATCTATAAGTTATATATTTTGATCTTGATTTGAAACAATAATTTCTGAGTTTTTGTGAAAGCTGTTGGAATTTATTTTGATGAACAGAACAAACATATTAGTAACCTCAATCATGTTCAATCTATGTTCGATCCATGTATGATTATTTGTTCTGGTGTAAACTGAAATTTTTGAATCATTTTTTAATAAATTATTATAATTTGATTTGCTCTGAACTGGATTTCTTATTCATAAGCATTAGATCCATTCATGATATATCAAGATATTAGTTTATTTGGAGCCGATGACTTTCCTTAGAATATAGGTGAAGGGTAACCAACCTATTAGGATAAATTGGTAGCACATCAAAGACTAAAAATGATGAGAAGGGTAACATTCATTACAAGTCTAGATTAGTTGCTAGGGGATTTAAACAAAAGGATAACATAGATTTGAATGACATTTATGCTCCTGTGGCTAAATTGCCGACCTTTCGAATTTTTATGAGTGTTGCAAATAAATTAGGGTTTCCTGTTTATCAGATGGATGTAAAAAATGCTTTCCTTAATGGTGAAATAAAAGAAGACGTTTATATGACATTACCTGAGGGAGGAAACGGATTAAGAAAAAGGGTTTGTAAACTTGAGAAGTCTAGCCAATTTATGGGCTAAAGAAAAGACTGGAATTCTAAATTTGATTCTGTAATGAGAATGAACAATTTTACAAGGTACAAGAACAATTATTGCTTGTATTTTTATTATTGACTTACTTTTCTTTGGCTCAGATGAGGATGAAGTGTCAAGATTGGAATCTATCTTACAAGAAAATTTCAAGATGAAGGACTTGGGCTTAATCTCTAATTTCCTGGGAATAAATGTCAAACAGGATATTGAGAAAGGGGTAACTGTAATCAGTCAAAAGAAATATCTCAAGCGAGTATTAGAAACATTCAACATGCAAGATTGTAAACCCATGGAAACTCCCATTGACAAAAACTTTAACTTTGAATTATTGGAAAGAGAGAAATCTGAAACTTTAGAAATAGAGAAGAAATGTCGTAGATTAATTGGTTGTCTTATGTATGCTGTTGTAGGATCTAGACATGACTTGTGTTGTACTATATCTTTTTTGAGTCGTTTTCAAAGTTGTGCCAGTAAAATGCTGTATAAGATGTTAAAACGTGTATTGCGATTTGTAAAATTTACTTTACATTTAGAGTTAGTTTATAAGAGAGATTAAAATGATGAAATAATTGTTGGCTATGTAGATGAAAACTAGGATGGTGACTTGGAGAGAAGATCAACCTCAGGTTACTGTATTTGGCAACACAATTTCTTGGTGTACCAAGAAGCAACACAGCATAGCTTTGTCCAGCACAGAAGCTGAGTATGTCGCTTTAAGCCAAGCTGTAAGCGAGGCTTGTTGGATTAGAGGTTTGTCAACAGATTTTTGAAAACCGGTAATCGATAAAAAATGTCCTATTTTATTGTATGAAGACAATCAATCTGCTATAAAAATAGCTCACAATTCTGAGCATCATAAACGAATGAAACATATAGATATAAGGTATTATTTTATTAGACAAAAAGTCTCCAATGGCATTATTCAAATAAAATATTTAAAATCAAATGATCAAATCGCTGACATATTCACGAAACCATTGGGAAGAGAACTTTTTGTGAAATTCAGGAACAATATAAATATAGAACTATATTATAAAACAATATATAGAATAATATTATAGAACTATAATATATAAAAATTATTGGTTAGTTCATTGAGGGGGTATTTTATTTGACAATGAAAGTAATATAATGATTTATATGGCACTGGCTATTTTTGGTGCTCTTTACTCCCATTATGTGTGTGTACATGTAATGTAATGGCTAACGAGATGTGCATTGTACTGTGTATACTTGTCTACTCCATTAAAAGTAAAATAATATAGTATTCAAGTTGAATTATTTATTCACTACCAGTTAAAACCTTCATCAAATACATCAATTAAGGGTAGCTCACTCCAAATTTAGAACTTTTTTAAATTTAAAAATGATTTGTGTGTGATGAATTATGTGTTTTGAATTGTAAATCGAAGAATTTTGAAGTTATACATAACCTAACTATATTTGGACTGTTGTATAAATTAGAATTGGAACCGTTTTGGGCGATTTAGCCTGTGGTACTTTTCTGTAAGTTGTGTAATTCTGAATGATTGAATAAATAAATAAGCTGTTTCAACTAATATACCAGTTTAATCAATGTATTGTCTCATTGATAATAATGTGTTTCAATTGAGTCAGCTGATGGTTAAAACTAGAATATGAGGTTGTGGAAAACGACCCTTAGAATACAAATAGATAACAATACACATCAAATGCAAGTGGGTGATAGGCCTACCTGATGACTGCCGAAGGTGCACACATCGCCGCGTGCAAAGAGGACGACCGAGTGGTTGCTGCCTGCTGCCACCTGAATGGCCGGACTGGCCAGTCTGACCTGCACTGGCCCCGCCCTCCCCATCACATCCCCCACTCCCAGCTGCCCGTGGCTGTTCGACCCGAATGCAAACACTTCGCCCGACTGGGTCAGCACAACTGCACATTCAACACATCTTTTATTAGAATTACCTACAGTAAGGAGAGTAGAAATGCCATGCAATTTTCGAGGATCATTTATTCTCAGTATGCAACCATGCTTGGCATCGGAACTGCTTTGTTGTATCAGCAATTAAACCCAATAGAAAAATTCACATGTTACATGGTTCTTCTTTCCTGACTCAACCACTAAAAAAAATCTCTAACCATAATTTTCGTTAGTTTTCTTAAAATTTAGGTGTAACCGTGAGCGGGATCGGAGCTCCTATGTTGTGTTAGTAATTGAAATTAGTAATTAGGTATTTACATGTTACTAACCAGTTTGGGGGAGGCAGGGAAGGCCTAGCCCCTTCCCCCCAAGGATCAAATAGATAATGAAAATGCGGGTCTATCTACGTGACCCATTAAAATCCCATACTAATTTATTAATTTTATATTTAAACAACAGTTTATTGTTAAGACTGTTTAAACAGTACAATAATTATTCCTTCTACAGTATCAACGACGTAGCTAAATAGCCTTGAAAGTATGGCTAAAACTTGGATAGTGTGGGTACAATTAGGGCATACTCAGTGAGTTATTAGCAAGAATTTTGAATGGACATAACCTACATAATATTTGGACAATTTGAGACAGAATTGGGAAATAGAAGAAGTTTTGGGCCTGTTTTTTCTTTTGCGACTATTGTATTGTTTGCTCTATCTAATAAATAAATAAATTGCAAAGTGAGAATTGGCAAGTTGCAACGTGGAAGCAGAAGAAATTACACAATCAGTCATGTATGTACAAATGAGAATTATAGAAACAGATCAATGCTTCTTTTGTTCTCTTCATGGGTAGTTTTTTCTCAATTCGAATGGCATCTCCAATCAAATCTACTGTCAAACAGTCAAAAGAAAATGACACGAACTCTGTATAACTGTGCATACCTAATTTTGGGCCGTTCTGTAGATTTATAATAGATATTCAATGATATATTAATAAATCAATGTTCTTCTTAGGAGGTATATCGTACCCCCCACCATACACCCTGATGTTTGCCACCACCCCACAACTAACAGTTTGGTGTGAAATGGCGCCACTGGTTACTATTATTATTATTACTCCTTAATATTGATAAATAAACCCCGTGTTTTGTGAAATCAACGTGACAAAAATATTACTTATTACACAATCACCTATTTCTAAGGTAGTAAATAATAACATCAATGAGAGGAGTACTTGAACGAAGCATATTGATTGAAGATGGACTACTTACTTGTATGATGTAATCCAGAAGCTATTTGAATAACTGGACTTTCAGTTGGCAGGTAGACCCGGGCTGGAGGAAGAGAGCTGACTCGTGTGGCTTCCCTCTCTACATCGCTGCCCCCTGCTATATCTTCTGAAACAATAATTTATTGCCAATACAAACTCATACCCATTATATAAAATTATATGGATATACAGACTGATTAAAAAAGTATATCCGAATTTCATACAATTATATTTATTTTTGAAATACGATGCACACAACCAATTTCACAACAAATTACTCACAGAAGCATCAAGTCCTTGATTCCTTTTGATGCTCGGAAGACAACTAAAAAAGTCTGGTCTAAACGATATTATTAGGTACTCTTTATAGAAATTTTAGAAAACCTGAGATTTTGTTCAACCATGGTAATTCATCATAATTTGTGTTTTTCTTTTGACACGAAGTTATTAGGACACTATAAGTCAGCAAAAATAGCCGACTATGTTATCATAATCTTACTCTACACAAGCGGTGAATATTAAAATAATAATAATAATAATCAATTTATACACAATATTAATGATAGAATAAAAAAATATATACTGTAAAAGTTGTTATTTAGAGGATAAGGATTAATTAGTAAAAACTAAAAGTATCAAGTGCCATGCTTGTGAAAGGAGAAGCCTTGCTTTCATCTGAAATGTATTTGTGTTGGGCTGCAGTAATGCCATCAATGCTTCTTACGAGAGTGTTCGCACATTTACATTCCGCCAATGAAAAAAGAGACTACCATAAAATCAATTGGGCTTTTCTGTCCAGCAGAGTAGGAATTAATTATTGGAATGCAGGGCTCCACAGAAATGAATCACTAGAGACTGAATGATTAATTGAAACCGTGCAAATTTCTTCAATATTATCATTGAATAATTAATTGATGAAATGTACTTGAAACCGTGCAAATTTCTATAATTAGACAGTTGATGATGGAATTTACCTGTGTTAGAAGAAGACGGCTGCAAAGAGGGAGTGGTGCGGGGGTGGGGCTGGGACTTGTGGGGCGTCTGGTGCATGGATGATGAGGATGAGGAGGGGGTTGCCTTGGCGCCGACTATTAGTTTGCCCCTCTGGCGTTGTTTGCGCTCGTCCAGGCGTCTCTGCAGGTGGTCTTGGATTCGCGCACCCTGCCGCCCTGCTTGCAAACAAATCGAATTTAATAGACTTTATTCAATGAGTTACACACTTGACAACATTGTAAGCGTCCATCCGTCATTTATGGACAAATTAGACATTAATGATTTCAATTGGAATTGAATATTAATAATTATCTTAGGACCAGATCACATTGAGCGTTTTTGAGCGTTTTCACTGGCGTTTTTCAGACGCCAACCCAATCAGCCTACGATCGGAGCGTCCTGCCTTGCCGACTATAAAATCGCCTAGAGAAACGCTTAATATGGTCTGGTATTTAATCTTTTATTCTAATATTGTAAAACGAGACACAGAGATTACACACAGAAATGAGACAATTAGAGATTGACGGTTTGAACAGGAAAGGAAGATTCATAAACTGGAAAAAGAAGCATGATACATTCTCCCACACTGAATTAGACGTTAGTATTTCAATGTACTCCTTAATTTAGTATGATATCCATCATTTTATTAACAACTAGCAGGTAGCCCGTGCTCCACAAGGGTCAAATTAAAAACTTGACAAACTGGACCTACTGAGATCTAGAAGAGTTTGAAACAGGCATATAACCATCCTTGGTAAACTAAGAATCTATTTGCAAAATTTCAAGTTGATCAATCCAGTCCAGTCCGTCTGAACTAGACGTGATGATGCGTCAATCGTAAATTTCTTACCCGTACATGTATAAGCCGATTCTATCATTTATTATATTATAGATAATCACAAAATTTGGGATGAATCAACAGGCATTTGCTCAAAACTGTTTCCATCCCTAATTTAAAATGGTATAAGCAGTCTAGAGGTTATGTTCATAGTACAAGGTGCGCCAAATAAACTTACTTATTTGAAAAAATCCCGTACGTTGAATTTGTCATGTAGATGGGCAGGAGGGGGATGTTCTCAAGTTTATCCTCCCTCAAGTAAATTAGACATCATGCTCTGGTCTAGAGAGCAGCGGGCCTTCGCAGTTGAGAACTTCTTTTCTAATGGTCGATCACCTTCCGTGCTCGATTTGAAATTCCTCCCCAAAGACTCGTTCCTGGCCATAATTCGATTCTGTCGTGGTTTAACTCATTTCAGGAATGTGGAAGTGTCGCTGAACCCAGAAATGGACTTCAACGAACCATCAGAACTCCAGAAAATATCGAAAGAGTGAGGCAGTCAGTTGTGCTCGCAAACACGTAGCTGCTATGGCAATTTCTTACTTCACTGTTCGACGAATTTTCCATGAAGACAATTTCAACCATCCCAATAAATTTTCCGTTGTTCAAGAATTGACTGAACGCGATTTTGTTGCCCGTCAAAATGCATGTGATATGCTGATTGATAACCTGCCTGAAGACGCGGTCATTTTTTTTAGTGACAAAGCTCATTTCCACATGTGATTCGTCAATGCGTTTTTTATGGGGTTATTTGAAATCTCTGGTTTATGTCGATCGACCACGGACCATAGCACACCTCAAGAACAACATTCTCGACGCCATTGCCAACATACCGATTGATATACTGCAACGGAATTCCAAAAATCTACTTCATCAGTGTATGCGCAATGGGGGTCGCCATTGGTCTGATCTAATTTTCAAGAAAAATGGAAAAAATTTAGATATTGTATTCTCAGATAAGAAAAATTAAAACAATACCTGAAGTACTTTTGTTTCTATTGAACTTTCAAATGAGTAAGTTTCTCTGGCGCACCTTGTCTAATGTTCTTATCAGAATCATATTGCTCCCAACGATCACCATCAGGCAATTTTTTTTCTTTTTGCTGGTGATGCCATTTTATTACAGTACTCGATATTTTCTATGAGTTTGTATTATTTCATTCTCTAGTTTAGTTTTGTATATATTTTTTTTAATTTTGTTCGTTTATATGTTATAGTAGTTCTGTTTTTATCCAACTACAGATAATATCAATCTGATTTATAAATTATGATATGTGTTTATTTTATTGTGTTTAATAATTTGCAATTTGTGTTTTTATAGTGACCTCCAAAGATGAGGTCGAGCCGCATCATTCCGGCGATGTCACCGGCGCCACTTGGGCCGAGGATGGCCAGCTCAGAGTTGTCCACGTTCTCGCGGCCACAGATGCGACAGCAGCCACACTCCGCGCATCCAGAGTCCCCCTCGCCGCACCCGCATTCTCTGCACACAATACATTACACATCATATCACAAATAATAAAATTTTATATTTGGTAAAAAAAGTATATTATTCTAATAAAGTATTCTAATGGGGCTACTTGAATTGTTTAATTATTATAGAACTACCCTTTTCAAACTTTCTACATAAACACTACTACTTTCAGCACTCATGCCATTTGTAAGTGTATGTAATAGTATAATAAGTGTAATAGATTTATAAGTGTCCTAGTGTAAATTGATCAAAAAGGACACTTGAAAATGACCTAAGTGATGAAACCAGTAGTGTTTATGTAAAAACATTTAAAAAGGATACTAGTTATTTCATGATATAAAGTCCGCACCAGATTAATATTTGTTTGCTAGCCTTGTTTGTCATTGGACAAAGCAGACAGATATACTGCATATCCGTTTCTACCTCCGCACGTTTGCCAAATCGTTTGTTATCTATGGAGACACAAATTAAACTAGTACAGAAACAAAATAGTTCAATTTATCCCAATCATGGAAAATATATTTTATTGACAAATGAAATATAAACGAGAAAGAGTTGATCGTTATTAACACATCAATTGAATTTATTTTGCCATAAAATTGTCAATCGAGTGGAAAAAATGCAATGAAGTTATAATACATGTCGCTAGCTCGCTCACTTGCATCTCAACTCTATATTTAAATCGTGCGTTAAAATACCTCAATATAGAAATGTTACATAAACTACTATTATGCTATGTTTTCCCCATGATATCATACAGTGATATGACTGTATAAGAACAGATTGCGATGTTGAAGCACTTACTGTCCGGGATTCCTGTCGGATCGCATGCTGCTGAGACAACTGATGCTGTACCCGGTACACTCGCGACACACGGTGCACACCATGCACAGCTCGTGCTTCCAGCGGTGAGTGCCCGGTGCACACATCACCCCCTCTCCTCCCTCCCAGTCCGCCTCCTCTTCACCCTCGCCACCCCCTTCCTCGTCACCAGCCACTCCCGTTTCCATGGCAACCACTGAAGCTGCAAACATAACACACACTCAATGCAGTACAACTCACGGTATCCAAATTGGGACCAAACCCGATTCGGTTAGTCAAATATCCCGATAATTGCAGTTTTTACAAAAAAAGAAAATTTAGAAAAACAAATTAAATATATTGTATGAAAATCAAAAGTTGACTGGAGTAAAAACAGGAAATTAAGAAAAAAACATTAAATATTTGTATAAGGATCAGAAGTTGACTGGAGAATCAACTTACGCTATCTCTGGTGGCAAAAGTTTCCCATGAAAAGTTCACATCTTCTCCATGATAGCGCTAGCGTACGAATTTATAACCAAGGTCAATTTATAGACCTTGTTTATAACAAATAATTTTTACATAAATTCAAAACTCACAGAAGACCGCCCTTCTTAGAAAATTCTAACCTCTCAGAATATTGTCCTTCAGAAGTATTTCTTTTTTATAAAAACTCTTAGAAATGAGAGAATTAGGCCTACACAGCATCATAAATTTTTCAAAAAAAACTAAAATAAGATAAAGTTGAAAAAATTGGTATAAAGTAAGACTGTTAGGGAATCAGGTGAGAAAATTGTTCAGACTAATAATTAATAAGATTAATACTTATGACTTTGAAGAACTTATCCATACTAAGGTTAATGATAGAACATTGTTGCACAGATCATTCATCCGTGGAAGATGAATGATCTGAAGAAGATGAATCAGAGTATAATTGCTTTATTCATTCGCCTCAAACTGAAATTATTATAGAATTGTAAAACCCCCTGGCACAGCCATTGCCATAGGGAATAGTGGCGTTCAATAGACTTGACCAATAGAGGCGGCTACTAATATTTCGTCTATTGTCCGTCCTTCTGTGTGCAGGTGGTTTAACAGTAAAAAAATTGATAAAGATAAGATGTTATTAAAAAACAAAAAACCGTTGAAATTACTTCCAGAGAATACTTGATATTAAGTGAAAGCAAGGAAAGTAGAATAGGTACCTTGGGTGAAAGAATCCATAACAAGTGTTATCAGCTGTTACTTAATAAAATAGGCTCTAACGGCTCGATACTTACCTTCTTTGATTTGAGTAGTGAAGTCACGGCCACATTGACCCTTGTTGTTTATGCCAAATGTGTACAGATGGCCTTTGTTGGAAACAACCACAGCATGGGCCTTTCCAAGGCTAACTTGACTCACGTGTATGTCTTTCAAATCAGTAACTACACCTGAAAATTGAAAATGAAATTTATAAATTAAAATAGTTTAGAAGTCATAATAATATAAACTTTTAACCAGCGGAGGAATGGATCACGAAAATACAATATTATTGCATGAAAAATATATTAAAATATGCAAGGAAGTTATTATTGAAGCACACAATCTGTCGATCTTGTATAAAAAGTTGTTAGAATATATTTGAGAAGAAGTTGACAAACCTGTAGACGGATCACAATGAGTGGTATCCTTTCCATACATTATCAACTCGCCATCTTTTGTGACTAGCGCAGTGGTGCCATTATTGCAAGCTGCATTCACGATAACTTGGCCGTCAAGCTTTGATATTTTCTTTGGTTTGACGGCTTTCGGCTGCCTTCTCACTTTATCTAAAAAAACAAAAAACCGTTGAAATTACTTCCAGAGAATACTTGATATTAAGTGAAAGCAAGGAAAGTAGAATAGGTACCTTGGGTGAAAGAATCCATAACAAGTGTTATCAGCTGTTACTTAATAAAATAGGCTCTAACGGCTCGATACTTACCTTCTTTGATTTGAGTAGTGAAGTCACGGCCACATTGACCCTTGTTGTTTATGCCAAATGTGTACAGATGGCCTTTGTTGGAAACAACCACAGCATGGGCCTTTCCAAGGCTAACTTGACTCACGTGTATGTCTTTCAAATCAGTAACTACACCTAAAAATTGAAAATGAAATTTATAAATTAAAATAGTTTAGAAGTCATAATAATATAAACTTTTAACCAGCGGAGGAATGGATCACGAAAATACAATATTATTGCATGAAAAATATATTAAAATATGCAAGGAAGTTATTATTGAAGCACACAATCTGTCGATCTTGTATAAAAAGTTGTTAGAATATATTTGAGAAGAAGTTGACAAACCTGTAGACGGATCACAATGAGTGGTATCCTTTCCATACATGATCAATTCGCCATCTTTTGTGACTAGCGCAGTGGTGCCATTATTGCAAGCTGCATTCACGATAACTTGGCCGTCAAGCTTTGATATTTTCTTTGGTTTGACGGCTTTCGGCTGCCTTCTCACTTTATCTAAAAAAACAGGTTATAAACCAAAAATAAAATACGAGTAATATTTTTTCATTTTTACAAAAGTCTATAAATAGCAGTCTAGTATCGGAGAGCAAAAACAAATCTATGAGTAACGTGGGTTCCTCTAGCATCAATAGAAGTTCAAACAGAGGTCTGAGCAGTTGATCAATGATTTGAGAAATAAATTACTCTTTTGTCTTATATGTCTTTCCTTCTCAACTACGAGAAGCAGTACTTATTTCAGAAATATCTTAATTGTAGGCCTATTTAATAATACATTTTTAAAATACAAATTTCTTTCAAGGAGTTTGTAATACTATACACCCAGATTTCTATGCGAAGAATTTGAGCAATACCTACTAAAAAAATCAACATTACAATATTTGGATAAGTTGAAAACGTTTCAAGCTCAATAATTTCCCAATAATAAACAAGTCATTTTTTTGCCGAGTACCGCACCAAAAAATGAAGGCTTATTTTTTTCAAGTACCGGTCGGTACTCATACAGTGAAATTACCAACGTACCAAAGCACCAACCTTGTATTTTATTATTTACCTATTGGCATTAACGGGATGCTGAAAGAGGGGTCACTTTTTTATTCCAGGATTGGTTATGGATGTATAAATATCCTATGTTATGTTCCAAATGTCACTGTTTACTATATACACCTATATTCTTCTTCTTCTTCTTTGGCTGTGCCTTTTCCAATTTAAATGGGGTCGGCATTCCTTTCTCTTAGTCTGCCTCTCCACAAAGGCTTTGCTTCCTCTCTCCTCCAACCACTCTCCCGCAAGTATAATACACCTATATTATACTACCAAATATACATATTACCCGAATATGTTAATAATAATAATAATATAATAATAATAATAATAATAATAATAATACAGAAAAAGTTTATTCTGATTAATTCTGTTTTTTGAAACGGAAGGATTTTTGGTGGCCATACAGGATCAAGTAATTGCAACAAAAAATTATCAAAGGCATATAATGAAGCTGCCTATAAATAATGATTCATGCAGAGACGTTGTGGTTTGGTACCTGAGACATCAGCACATCATGTCAGCATGTCAATCACTGGCAGCTACTGACTATTTAAAGTGCCACAATGCAGTAGATGGGATCTTGCATCAGGACCTTGCTTTGAAGTACAAAATAATCAATCAGAAGCTGCCCTACTACTCATACAAGCCATCCCCAGTATTGGAGAATGAAACACATAAGTTATACTGGGACCGGTAGGTGCTGACAGGCAGAACAGTTGCTCATAATAGGCCAGATATCACCCTTATGGATAAGGTAGCCAAGGGAACAACACTGATAGATGTTGGCATGCCATGCTGCCACAACTTGGACCAGTATTATAATGAAAAGGTCTCCAAGTACCTTCCCTTGGTTGCTGAGATCAAGGATGTCTGGATGCAAGAAAAGGTCACAATTGTTCCTGTCATTACCTCCACGGTTGGAGTTGTAACTAGAAAAGTGTCAGCAAATATTTGTCAGATGGGAATATCGAAAAGTGCAAAATATGCCATGGAAAAAGCAGTTGTTCTCAGCACAGCATCCATTGTGACATCATTTTTGAACATTTCAGATTAGTAATGCACCAAAGTCTTTGACTGCAATAAACACTCACTTGTCATGTGATGAATAAAATGAAAATAATAATAACAATAATATATTATACTACCCGACTATTTGACAGTAATACCCGTCATTATGACAATAATCATATTTGACAGTAATTATCAAATCTAATGAATTATTAAAACTCTAGATTTGATTATCCATTATTTCAATAAGTGTACTAGAAAACGGACTTTGGTGTATGATACCAAAGAAAAAAGATAGCATAAGAAGATTATAGATAGCATGGTATAGGTAGTTTATGTTACAAATTTCAAGCCGTCTTTTAGTTAACTCAAGTCAATTACTATCGACTACTGTTTATTATTACTGTTTTGGCCGGGTGAGAGTGTACGAACGGCACAGTGTGAGAGTCTACCAGCGTCATCACGAAAAAATACTACAAGGATACTATATACTAAAATAATACATCAGATTGAGTCAACAGTGGCATTAGGAACATAAACTCCCTATACCATGGGATAGCTTTTATTATTTATTTAAACCTTAATTTAAACCTCTATATTTAATGGTCCATTAATTTATCCTAAAAACCAGACCAGTGTATGTATAATACTGACTCTGATCGCCGTCCTCTCCGCGACGCGCCGTGCCGGTGAAGTAGACGGTGCCGTCGTCAGCCAGGAGGATGGCGTGAGCGCCGTCATGACCAACCGCCACCTCGGTGATGCACGGACTCTTCGGCACGGACAACTCGGCCCAGCGAGCCATTCGACCGCCCCCGCCACCCCCACCACCCGACTTCATGCCCAGGCTCGACCATTTGCCGCACAGCAATACCTAAACAAAATTCAAATTCAAATAAACAAACAATCGAATACATCTCAGAAAGCAAATACAATATTGTTTTGTAGTTTCTAAATCAAATTGTCATTCATTTATTTTTGTTCATAAATTCAATGAGTGACATTCACTTCATCAAAATCTCAGTTAAACAAGAAATGAACAAGAAGATAGTTTTTTAAATAGAAGAACGATGTAAATGAAATGTTGAAGAAAGAGATGCGTGATTAAAAGAATATCTCAAGTAATAGAATAAATTATTCTTCAGATGGAAATTACTGAGATATTGCAATTATTCAAATGCTAATAAATTAATAATTATTATTAAACGAAAATCCAAATTAAAGGCTGTAATTCACCTAGTAATTTAATAAATAAAATGAATTTCCATCTAGCTGTTTACCCTGTTGTCAATCTTTGCAGAAGCAGAACTCTTCGGGGTGAATTACAGCATTTAATTTGGATTTTCGTTTCATAATAATAATTGATTATTCTTCCTTATTTTATAAAAACATAGGATCAACTAATACCTAAGAAATCATGGTTCAGTTCATCAAGTTCCTAATGTTGACAGAGAGCCAACAAAACGTGACTAGCTGAAGCTTTCTATTTTATTGAAGAATTTTACAATATGAAATTTTATCAGACATTATGTGGAATTAAAATCGTTATCTACAATATTAGTTGTATTGTGTTATTATTAAAAATATTTATTATCTACAACATAAGTTGTATTAGGTTATTAAAAAATATTTCTCAACTATTGACGATGCTTATTGCTTTTTGTAAAGCTTTATAGCAAATAGAATTCTTGATTCTTAAGCTCAAGATCAATGTTTGAGTAGGAATCCAGAGTCCAAGTCTTGTCTGTGGCAATAAAAATATATAGTAATATGTGCCTTGAGTAATTCTAAGTAATTAAACTTTCAAATAAGAAATGAAACATAAATTTATATTAGAATGCTGCCTTGATTTGTTTATTGTGACAGTGTTCAGTTAATTAGTTGCTTACCTTGCCGTGGGTGGTGCGAATGAGCGAGAACTCCTTGCCGGCATGTAGGGCGGCCACCTCGTCATCCGCCCCCGAGTGCAGAGTGTGCAGCCCATGCTCCTCGTCGAAGGCGGCACTGCCACATGCGTCCACACACTTGCGAGCCAGCTTCAGGGGCAGTTCGCCGCCTCCACCGCCTCCCGTTGCCGACAGCGAACGCACCACGAAACCGTCCTGAATACGTGCATGCATAGTGCACAGTCACACCACAAAAATATACAACTTTATCAGCTCATGTGAACAAAAAACCTTGCGATGAAAAGTATTGGCTCTATCTGTAGAGTTAAAAGGTGCACAGGTCACTAAATAAGTACGGTATTCAAATTTATCACAACTCATGTGAACTGAATAATATGTAAAAAAAAATTTGTCTCTTACTGCATAGTTAAATTCACAACTGCCTCGAAATGCTCCTAAAATAAATGTACCATACTCTGGTAATAGATTTATAGATGTACAAGAAATAAATGTACCTTTCTCTGTTAATAGAAGCTTATTGTTTTTAATTTTACATATTTTTTCACATTCCATGATACACAAATCATATACATGATCAGAAAAGGACCTACAGTCTTAGTCTTTACCAAAAACTGGTCCTTTTCGGAATTTTGAAAAAGGTATGCCCAAAACATATGATATGTTGCTTTCCTATATCAATTCGAATCCAGTAAAATACAAACCAAAATTTGGATTGTAAATGGATTAAAAACGGAAAAGATTTGAAATATGGCACTCAGATTTAACCCAAAACTTGAAAAGATCGTATTATTTGAAAATTTTGAAACAAATGAAAAAATACAAATTTACACTCCAATATTGTGAATTGGAATAAATAAACATTGAATGTGAATCTATACGGTAAATGTAAAAGGCTCCTCAGAAGCTTTAAAATTTGAATCTGTGTATTATTATTTAATTTGTGTTGACATCATTCAAAATTCACTTTGGCTTTCTTAGTATTGTTTTACTTTGAAGTTACCAACAGCATTGTAACAACAATTGATTATTTTCTATAAAACATTTTGCAAGTTACATTCTAGATTCGTGAAAGTTTCTTGAAACTGTTTTAATACTTTTTTTATGATCATGCATAATATAGTCATTACTCAAGTGCAACACGAATTTGTGTATCGGCATCAGTGAAAAAATTAGACTATCTATTGAGAAATAATAATGTAGATCATTTTGACTGACATCTTTGGCAGATGTGATGACTCCCAACGATTCGCCATCGGTAAACATGACTCCGTCGCAGCTCTTGTCTATCTTGGTGACACTCTTCACTGTCAGCTCCTCAGTCTCGATTGCTATCAGATCACTCAGTCCCAAACACCGGTAATAAAGAATGCCCTGCAATCATATTCAAGTGGTACATTTGTCTGAACATTCACTAAGTGAGCATATCTCTCATCAGAGAAAGAAATGTGGAAGGAGTTATTGTACATTGCAATTATCCAATTGAAAAAATACTTTTTAAAATCGTGAAATGTTGACTTTGTGCCATATTGATGTTGTAAAACTTCTCCATAATTGAAAAACACTGTTTTAAACTAAACTTTATTAATCTAATTACAATACTTAACGCAGTCCTGTTTATGAATGAATAAAAGTGGAGCTGACAAATAAAACAATGTTTTTCAATCTTCTAATGTATCTTCTCAAAATGATTTATTATTGGAGAAGGCTTATAACCGAGATATAATAAGAAGGCTGTAAGTGAAAAATTATTCTTCGGATTAAAAAAATCGAATTCTTCTATTTATTCTCATGAAATTTTGATAAACTAAAAATAGAATTCTAGTCTGTTAAATAGCAAGTACCGTATTCAAATTGAAAGTATAGCATTGATTCTATTGCCCATGAAGAATAAAGATGAACATTGTCTTTCGATTGCAATAGCAAATTTTATATTTGCCAAATTACAACCATTCAACTCTATATTTCATAGTTATGAAAAAACTGGATGGAACGCATAATCTAGTTAAAAAAAATTAATACACAAAACTATGAGTTGGAATTATTTTAAAAATGTATTTAAGCTGACATTGGAGTTTATCCGGTTAACAATCGTAAGTCAAAGATACTAATATGTTTGGTGATAATAATAATTATTATAAATATAGTTTCCCAACTGAATAAATCGAATGAAATATACCTGAGAATAGCCGAGCCAGCCTTTCTTATCCGGGTAGAATTGTGGCCGATGTAAATAGACATGTCCCTTTATAGATCCACCATATCCGGATCCGATCTTGAATAATCCGTGTGAATTGTGCAAGTAGAGAAACTTGCCATCACTGGCCAACGCTTTGTTTCTGAAACCAGCTCCTTCATCTGCGAATGAAATAGTTAATAAATAAATAAATACAATGGAAAAGATTTGGAAATATATGTAGAATTATTGTGGTTTAGACAAAATCAACATTGATAACTTCATAGTGGATCTTCTAATGATATTTAGTAGCCTAGTTGTTCCAGTAATGTGTCTATTTCTATATTGTACAATGAACATAATATTATGTAAAAAATACACTAATGCAAAATCAGGCCCAGTATCTCGTGAACGTGAACGGATTTGTACATTTATCAACAATCAATAGCAAGCATTTTGTAATGACAGTATAAGTGATACTTCAGCTTCTACTTCTTATAGCCGGACATCAAATACCCAACAATTTATTTTGGGATAAACTAAAGTAGAAAATACAATAACAGATAATTTTACATTCCACAAAGAACCTAGGCGGAATCTATAGATTTCCCATGCATAAGTTATAGTTAATTTGATAGGATTGAAATTACCTATAGGTATTTTGACTCGATAAGTCATGAGCAGACAAGATTTGGGTGTTCCGCAGGTCATCCAGTCAGGTCGTATTGTTTTACCAAGCAGAACTCCATGCACACTTCTCTGCAGAGAAGCCAGTACCTTTGGCATCTTTAAATAAAAGATAAAATAGTAATTTGTGAACAGATCAACATTAGAGTAGGATAAGGCTTAAAACAAAACAGTACTTCAACATCCAAGTGGCTAACATCTATTGAACATTTACTATTTTTTCATTTATTCAGGCACAAATCACGACAATCAATCAATTTATTTAAACACAAAAACATACAAAAAAATTTAAAATAAATCTTTTACAATAAAAACAATATGAAAGAAAACAATTACCAAAGACGAATAAAAACAATGCTTTGAGTAGCTATGATGATAAGGAGAGAAGCAATCTTCAAGTCCAAGGAGATTCAACAAATACTCACTATTTTCAAGTTGATTGATTACTACAATTGATTCAATTTAACGCTCATGTGATAACAGCATTACAATATCTTATTTCTCCATTCATATATTCACATTTCATTCCACTATGATACTAAATTAGAAAATCCCAGTTCATTATCACAATATTTTATATATACATTTATTTATAAGAGAATAGGAACTCAATAAGAGTATAAGTGAAAATCGAGTTTATCATTATCATACACATGTCATTACTTGTACATGATATGTGGTAGAACATTATTCTCGATTCTTTTTAAACACAAACTTATTACATTTTTATATTTCTTACCTTTCACGAAAACAGGCAATATAATTCATGAAATCGTTGATCGATAGCAAAAATATCACATTTATGGGATTAAACCAGGGTTTTTCTTGATGAGAGACCCCTTCACTACCAATGTATTGAACCACAGTGCCCTACATGACCTAGCTCTAGACAACCAGACACATCCCAGACACTCTCCTATTATATAACTTAGATGTTGTGCTCACTTGAGTGAAGCACTGTGCTCTGGACATGCAGACTATATTGTATGTAGAATACATACTGAATAGAATACAATAATATAGTCTGTGGAGCATTTGTGATATTTAAAATAAAAATGTAAAATTTTGAATGTGTGAATGTGAGGTTACCCACGTCATTAATTCTGAAAAATCTGTCCTCGAGGTGCATCAATTCAGTATTCAAGGAATTTATGTGCAGAATTAGGTAGTTAAAATCATTAGTATACTAATGTTTACAAGTCTTGAAATTCAAGCATCAGACGTTAGTGAATGAGCAACCAGGCACACCCCACTCTCCTATCATATAACTTTTATGTTGTGTTCACTTGAATGAAGCACTGACCGTGATATTCTGTTGAGCGAGCGGCCTGGGACACATGAGAAGTGCGGCAACAGCGCGCAAGAGGTGACCAGTGTCACCATAGGCGGCGACCAGACTGAGCAGACAGGCGCACGCCACACCTGTCAGCTGACCGTCCTCTGCTCTCTCAGCCCCCGTCTGCGATGTTGCCAAGTCGAGCAGCAGATCGAATAGTGGCTCTGCAAACAAGCGGGCCACGTCATAGTAAGAAGTAGTGGCAGAAATAATAATGGTAATATTGGCAGATGCGAATCCAAAAGGTTGACTTAAAATTCAACAAAGTTTGAAAACTTGATGGCTATTAAGAGGTAACATGTAGACCTACAGCTTCCTCGCCTATAGAGTTCAGACAATTTAAAGCTGGATTCTCACATATCAGTATCAGCGTACGTGTTTGATACAGTGAATATCTAATTTCCATTTCTAATGAGACTATTTCCACCCAGTCTGTCCGAGCGAGTATGACTAGTCTCATGAGAATTATATTTTCACTGTAGCCTATCGTACACTTACACAGATACAGAGATATGTGCAAATTCGTCTTGAAGCTGGATTTCCACGTATCAGGTACAGTACATATAAAATTCCACTTAGTCGAATGTGATGTGAGTATACAATACTCTCTTCGCTTGGCTGAGTGCGAATAATCCTATTAGAACTCATGATAATTATATTTTCACTGGACACGTTCACTGATATAATTGGTATGTGGGAATCCAGCTACTCGATTGGTGCTGTCCTCAGTGAAGAATCCAAACCTGAACATTGTGGAATCCCACAATGAGCCCGTTCTGGGAACATGGAATGTGGTAAATTGTCAGATTCACAATTTACCAGGTAAAAAGTTCCGCGTCCCATGGGAAGAATTTTGACAGATTCTGTACCAGAAACTAGTTCTAGTTCCAAGTTCCTGCCCCACAGTCGAACTCTGGTGAATTGTGATAGTTCAAATTTCCAGAGCTCTCATTGGTCGATTGAATATTGTAGTCTGCTTGCTACTCTGCGCATGCGCTGCATGATGGCTTGTTTGTTTACCATAGTATAGCCATAGAATACATAACAAACAAAATTATGTTTGATAACCATTCGTCAAATGAATTTTTCTTTATAGAAAATTTGAGAGTAATGAAATGAAAAAATGCACACTTTTCTAGACGGTAAGTTTGTAAAACAGCCTTTGTTCATTTACGCAGCTAGTAAACGACACATTTTTGTGTAAATCAACTTCATAGGGGCGCGCCAAAAGCTTGAACCAACGATTTTGAAATGGCGTGTCATGGGAACATTTTGCACTAGTCACGTGATTGAACAATTAACCTATGGAATTAGAACAATTTACCACTTTTTCGTGTTTCTCGTATGAATACTTTTGATATGACTACCACAACAAACACTCTTATAAATGAAAAAAACTTTCAATAGCAGCTGCTTTGATTGTCACTGTTAATCATTATTAATTTGTGATAAATTAGTGAGCTTTTTGTGTAGTTGAGAAGTTGATATGGTGGTAATTATTCATATTAAATAAAAAGACTAAGGAATTGTCAAAATACCACAGATTTCAATTTCTCGGTGGTTTAAGAGATCTGGTTTTTGACAATTTCTTAGTCTTTTTATTTAATCAGTGAGCTGTCATCTTACTCATGGAATCAGCGTGAACTATTATCAGACTGAGAATTATTCCAGTAATTCTTTTATTGGCTTGTATGTAATACTAGCCAATAAATGTCATCTTGTATTGTATTGTATGAATAAAATTGCTATATTTATTACTCAGCTTCAATGAATTTGACAAACTCCGATTGTTCCGCAAATAAGTACCGGTACACAATAACTGTACCGTAAGTATGTTTGAATCTGTATTGAATATATATATGTTGGATGACACTAACCAGTAACTTGGGCAGGTTCTCCTTTGAGGCCCTCCGGTTGCTGACCTTGAAGGATGTCGAGGAGGGCTCTGAGGGCTTTCGTGCAGAATTCCGGGTTGCTCGTTCTGCTTTCCCTTACCAGTTCAAACACGCTACGCAATCCAACGCCTACGATCTGAAGCACAACAGTTTTTCATGTAGAAATTGTCATCCATACAAGAAATTGCTATTATACCATATTAAAGGCTTGAAATATTTCTTTATTTGAAAAGGAAAACTGCTTATGAAAAGAGTGTATAAAGTGGTGAGAAAAAATAATGTTTCAGAACTCTAAAGAAAAACGATTAATTATTATATTAAGCATCTAATTTTCACATAGATTACATTTCCTTCATCCTGGTTTTTATCTTTTAGTTATAAATGTATCTATTTCTCATTTTTAAATTTCAGCACACCACACCATTTATAGATAGTTATTTATTATTATTTTATCATTAATTTAAAGTCTCGCATTTGCTGATAGTGGATAGCTCTTTTGTGACAAACAGTTCTATTTCAGGAAACAAATTGATTTGTCTATCTATCTCCAAGGTCTTCATCCTAACTTGAACTGTTGTATTTAAAATGAATCACTATTATCACTTCAACTATAAAACTTTTTCAACTTACTTGCTCAGTTTGGACGCGTTTCAGGGCACTGAGCTCCATCTAACGTAGGCAAGAAGTACCTTAATATTCCTAAAATATATATTGAGAAGAAATAGATGACAACAGAGTAAGCCAATAATAATGATATATGAAAATAGATGATAGTTCTATTTAGAGTATTAAAGAGTGTCTTAATACACCAAGAAAACAGATTGAAATGGGATAAAGATGAAAATAGAGTGTCAAGGTATTCTTGCCTGCTGGGATGGGGCCCAGCACCCTAAAACAGGTCCACTAGATAAAGTAAGTAGAAAAAGTTCTGATGTTCAAGTGAGAATAGTGATTCATTAGTTTGTTCGAATTTATCTAGTTTCTTCCAAGGTTTACATCCTAACTTTCACTTAGATTCCTTAACCCCTTACAAGTTTCCGTATCAAGGTACTCCTTGCTTGTTGAAGATGGAGCTCAGCGCCCTAAAACGCGTCCAAACTTAGAAAGTAAGTTTAAAAAGTTTTATAGTGAAAAAGAAAATAGCGAATCATTTTAAACGTGAATCATTAGTTTATTTCAATTTATCTGGTTCATTCAAGAATTCACATTTTCGAAAACCATCAACCCACCTTGGGCACCCGTGGCACCGCCCGTTCCGAGTTGTCATCTGCGTCGCTGTCTGCGCCGGCGTCGAGTGGCGAGGAGGCGGACGCCGAGCAGGCGGAGGATGAGGCGAGGTGGATGTCGCAGGCGTCCTTCATCCAGCGCTCCAACACGGCGAGGCGCACCGACGCAAACACCGCGAACGCCGACGCATTCGTCGCCAACTCCACGTCTGGCGCCTGGCACACTTCGCCACTGACACAGCCACCCCCACCCCCATCCACCTACAACAACAAACAAATCACTCTATGTAGAGAAAGAGAGCAATAGTTTTTCCTCCATGGTTATATTATTATGATAAAGCTTTAGTGGTTCTCCCCCTATTTCAATCTTCTTTTAATTTTCTCAAAAAAGATGCCGTTTGCACAGTGTCAGTTTTATCTGAATTTCATTTTAAAATGGATTCTTAATTTTTCATCGAATCTATTTTTGAATTGAATGGTTTTATTCAAAGAATTAGATATACATAAATCTTAAAATAGAAATCATGATTGAATTGGAATTAGAATAACTTGATTGATCTGGTTTTGTAAATAGACTCCTCTGGATGCAAATTATTGGCATTCAGAGTAATTATTAATATTAACATCACAACACACTCATTACAAGGTATAATATAATAGAATGAATAGAATGGAAGTAGAATACATATATAGACATTATAAACAATTATTTTGTATACAACAAAGCATTCTATGTATAGTAATGCATTTTTATTATTATTTACACTTGACAATACTGTATAGTAATTATACAGTACAATAATTTAGATTTAGTAATACTGACATGTCACCAGTCATATGAGTGAAACTCTAAAACTTGATGTTTTACACCAGTCATATGAGTGAAACTCTAAAGCTTGATGTTATGTGACAATGAATGAATAAATATATATATTAGCCTGCTATCCTTGCTTGGACAATTCCATGTACTATGAATAGGAAATTCATTTCAATTGAGTTACTTGATTTTTTCAAAGAAGTAAATATAAACATCAGGACACCATGCATTAAGCTATAAAATTGTGGCAATAAGTTTATTTCACTGCAAATATATAAATACCTCGAATACAAACAAATGGTATTGATCAGTGATATTAAAAGTTAATGTTAAGTTATAATTCCAGTGTAAGCCCTAAACTCTTTAGGTAAACCCTAAACTTATGGAGGGTTGGTTTGCACTGTGGCAATAAGTTTATTTCACTGCAAATATATAATACCTCGAATACAAACAAATGGTATTGATCAGTGATATTAAAAGTTAATGTTAAGTTATAATTCCAGTGTAAGCCCTAAACTCTTTAGGTAAACCCTAAACTTATGGAGGGTTGGTTTGCACTGTGGCAATAAGTTTATTTCACTGCAAATATATAAATACCTCGAATACAAACAAATGGTATTGATCAGTGATATTAGAAGTTCCTGTTAAGTTATAATTCCAGTGTAAGCCCTAAACTCTTTAGGTAAACCCTAAACTTATGGAGGGTTGGTTTGCACTCCTTCTAGTAATTAAACAACACTATGAGAGCTGAGTCCCGTGGGGGTTGCTGGTCCTCCATCAGGGGCCTCCCCAGGTGGCGAATAGGGGTTGCCTCCTAGATATAGGTGGTACCAGTGAAATGGAATTGGAAAAGTTTGGCATTGGATTGCCAAAGGCTACGGAAACAAAACCTGAATAGAAAATTCACTGCATTGGTTTGCTAAAAGCTAAGGAAGGTACCTAAGGAAGGGACCTAAAAAAAATCCCTGGTCCTCCAGGTTGGGAGTGGTCGTGGGGTTAGCGACATCACCCTTTAAAAAGACCTGCATTGCTATGAAACGTATACATAGGCCTCGGATACAGTCTGTAAACTCGGATATGAATAATGGATAGACTGGAAAAGAATTAAAATGGAAACATTTAATGAACGTTTAGTCGAACAGAGAATAGATTGGCGGCGTATTATACAGGAAGCCATGCAAGGCCCACCCAGGGTTGTAGAGCTTTGAAAGAAGAAGAAGTAGTGGAAGAAGAAGATGAGAGCAGAGTGATCTAGTAAAATTGAGTAGTGGATAATTAATAACGGATGAGCTAGGTAACTTTGTTTAAAATACTCACCTTTGGTTTTCGCTTCTCTTTGTTTTTCGTAACCTTCCCTTTCTTGTTTTTCTTCCATTCTATTTTTTTCCTGAATACAGAAAAACAACTTATTATTACAATAATTATATCACATAACATGATCTATCATATCATGACCCAAACACTATAAAACATAGTCTAATTTGAAAACGGGGTTTATGTGTTCTCTACAATCATAGGCGAATAATAGATAATAATCTCTATCATTTCTCTAAGCTGCATCATCTCTGATAACATCAAGGGTTAAGTTGAAGAAAAGCTCTTATTGCTTCAACTCCGCCCACAGCACTCGTAATGTTTTCAAGTGTAAAAATAAAACCATATTTCTATCTACAACCTACAAGTGCGCAAAATTTGAGTACTTATATGTGTCATCTATTAAATGAGATAATTTTTTCCAAATCACAACTATTTGTTGGATTGTTAGGAGTTTATTTATGCCGAATTTACATGACATGATTTGATACACTCACGCCAAGTAGTGCGTACAAATGACGACGAGCGCGAGAGTGCGAGTGGATGCTCTCCTTCACCGGCCTTCGCTTGCTATCGCTCCGATTTTTGACTAGCGAAGGCGAGTGGCCATCCAGCCGAGCATCCACAAATGGTCACATTGCAGTGTGGATGGCAAGTCAAACCAGCGACAAGGCGGGATGAGTGTGGACCAGGCATTATGGCTATCTGATACCAGTATAAATCTGATGTACTGTAATATCAACTGTTCATTCTTGTTTAAAATAAACAATTGTTTCATATTCGAAAAGAAAAAAATATTTTTCAATGATTTAACTTGATAATAAATGCTTAGAATTGAGATTAAATTTTCTGTTAATTATAATTCTTCATTTATTGAAAAACGATCTGGCAACGTTGCGGATGTAGAAAAAGATAGCGCTATCTGCTTTGCCAAATGATAGACAAGAATAGCAACACCAATGTCAATCACATACAGTAGCCTATCCTACTGTCATTATAACGTGGACCTTTTACTATACCGGCATACATAAAAATTATGCAAACCTGTGCCGTACCGGTTCATTGGAGTGAAAATACCAAAGTATTGGAATTATCTAATGTTATTATTATTAATTTATAATCAAAATGCTGAAGGTTTATGCTGAATGTTCACAAACAGAAGAAGAGCTCTTCTCGTTAGTTCCATATAGGTGGTGTTTATTGTAAGGCATCATCTGAAAGTATTGATTTTTTCTGTGATAATGTCGTAATACAAATGCAAATGCCATAAAATCATTTATGCTTAACTTCAACAGTGAATCATCAGTGAACTTAATTTCAAGCCTTTATACTTACTTCTGCTGATCTGGAAGAACTTTAAATAGTTCATGAAAATGTTTTCCAATGCGATCTGGTTCTGGAAACATTTCTTCCCGTTAATAAAAGATTTCAAAATGAATAGGTATGGAGTTTATCCATCCATTGATAAAAAAATAACTTAATTAGTTGGAAAAGAATAATTGTTCAGAAAAAGTATAATAATGAGAACAATAATTAAGCGCTGATAAAGTGATAAGACTTTTTGACAAGCCGAAACCTGTCAGTTTCTTTGGGAAATCACGATTACCGTCCACCAAGACATGTTTAAATGGAATGAACGAAAAAAAACAGATGACAAAATGAACGCTCCTGTCATAGAAGGTTTGGTTAGGTTCCTAGAGTGGTTAGAATAAGGTTACAACTTGTGGGTTGTTGACGAGTTGACCCTACACAAATATATCGTATTAGAAAGTTGGAATTGCTCGAAATAGTAGCCGATTTTTCAACTGCTCGATAAGTGTAATATAGAGAAGTCTACGTTATAATGGCATGACTGTGTAGTATTCGATAAATCGGAGTATTAATACCATAGTCTAGTATTATTGAATCATATTTGATATAATTTCCAATTATTAAATATCATTCAACAGAACAGATAGAAATTTTCCATTTAATTATTAAAAAATATATTTTTTGATGAATAAATCTCAATAAACAGTTACTATAGTGTGGTCCACGTTTTAAAGACAGTGGTTGAAGATAGAAGAATAACAATGCCGATTCTCTGCATTGATTAATTATGTTTCTACACTGTCAAAAACATAATTGTCATCGTTGTGGACCTAGAAAACGATAGTACCACCGGCTTTGTCAAATGATAGACAAGGATAGCAAAACCAAAGTTGATCAAATACTGTCATTATAACGTGGACCTCACTTTATAATACAATATCATTGAAAATATATTTCTTTGGAGAATAAAATATTTTTTCATTCTTTTAAACAAGAATCACGTATTTATATCAAATTAAATGTACTCCAGAATCAGTAGAGAATCATAGGGGATAGAATCAGCCGATAATCAGAAATGCTGTTGTCTTATCTTTTGTACTGACCAAAGACCTTGAAGATGCTTTATATCTTCAGATATCTCAAATATAGATATCTTTTATATATCAAATATAGATATCTCAAATACAGATATCTTAGATATCTCAAAGATATCTCTTTAAGGTCTTTGGTACTGACTTGATGTGGACCTCACCATACTTTCTGACTATAATTAATTACATAACCTTCAGAGACATTTCATATTGAGGTCCAACTTATTAATTTAGCACTTGATTGACATTTATGTAAGGTTGCTATCATGGTTACATTTATGGTTGCTATCCTTGTCTCTCATTAGACGAAAAAGATGGCTCTGCTTTTTCTATCATAGTGAAGACATCACTATATTGGTGAGGTTCACCTTATAGAGACTACTTGAGCAACATTGGTATTGCTATGATGCTATCTATATGTCTGTCATTGTGGAAAGCATAATTATAGTGTTTATACATACAGCATAATAGTGTTCATAAAGCATAATATTATGCTTTGATGAATTTTGTCATCCATATCGTAGAATAAATATATACTATTTGAAAATTAATGTATTTCTGTGGAGTTTGCTAGATGTGGCTTACTCATTTTATAAAAACAACATTGATATTGATATGCTTTCGATAATATTAATCCTCTGCCAGTCTCCACGACGTAGAATGAATAATTCACTTTTGTATAAAGAGTGTGAATTTAGTTCTTGGTGAGTACTCTTGTGACACTGTCTACGTCATGTTTATCTTTTTGAGCTGCAATCATGAAGGTTATGAATATGATTATTATTGTTATTGGTGTAAATGGTCATGGTGGACTCGCCGAATTATAGAAGCTATTTTCTTACAATTTCTTAGGTATATAATAATTTTATACTATTTAAACTTTTAATTCATGTACTTTTAAAATCATCATCCAGCAATTAACAGTTGTCAATAATTGACAATCAATTATTGATTTATCGTTAGTAATCCTGACTATTAGGCTAATAGATGGAATGTCCAATTATTTTGGGACTACAGAATTAGAAATTTAGCAAGATTTAAAACAGAACCTGAATTTCATTAAAAAATTTATAGTTGCTCACATACGGTACTGTAAATGAATACAAGTATGAATCTTGCATCCTCTTTTATTCAACTGCAATCATAACTGATTGTATGACGGAAAGGTCAAAGGTTTACTGAAGATCTATGAATAATTCTATGCTAGCTTACCTTATACCAACTTATTATTATTTATTTTACTCTAACCTGTTTCCATGTTTGAGTATTGCAATATATAATTGATTACAGAGTTTTAATTTTAAAGTTTGATTTTCCTTGTTCACTTGGTGAAAAGATATTGATCATGGATCAAATCGTAGAATCTGCAATCTTGATTCTCCTATCTCAAAACCAGCTTATTACTAATCTCACTTTGATATTTAGGCACGGTATTTCAAATTTTCTCAATTTAAGATTTAATCAGATCAATGTCAGAAGAATCTATATGCTCGCTCTTTTTTGAAAGTTGAATTTTGATTAAAAGGTTTAAGGCTTTTTTTTGTTGAAAGAATATTCGATCTGAGAATATCAACTCTACTACTAGGCCTAAAACGAAACTTCAAATTGAAGAAGCTCAATAAATTATCAACTCACAATTCAAGAAATATCTTCTGTTTGTTTCAGGTTTTTGGTACGGTCTTATAGTTCCTGGCCCAATTTGAAGAATTGGAGGATTTTTTCTAATCATATAATTTATCCATTGTCAGGCCACAATGTACTATACCGCGCCAGTTGCTTATGTGGACTCTATTAGGCGCAGGAATGCGGCGCACTTGATGACTGCCGGGTTGACAGAAGAGCAGAAGAACGGCCTCACTGGTCCTGAGGTGGCGTTAGTATGAAGAAGACAGCAGCAACTAGCGGATGTAGTCGTAGTAAGCCTCCTTCGGTTAGGAATTATTTGAGCGCCAAATCACGGCCCCAGTCTCACCTAGGCGTAGAACGAGCTCCCTTCCTCTCCCCCAACCATCACGCGTCTGATAGGTAAGTTCTGATGTTCTATAATAACTTGATGTGGTATTCCTCCGTAATTGAAAGAATAAGACGTTGATGTTGTCAATGCCACTATATTGATTCGTATTTATAGTATTATTATTCCTTCAATTCTGATGTTCTTTTATCTCAGTCTATTCCAATTCTGATTAAGATTTGATATTTTGAAACTATATCACATTGCACACAGAGGCAATAGTAGGCTACCTTCCTCTAGCTGTCGCGGTAATGTGGAATTGGAAATCTCCGAAACTCAATATACATGGCATTTTTAATATCTTGCTCCCGTAACAGCGTGTGGATGCTACTATTCCTTCCCCCCCCCCCCTCCCTGAGCAACATGCTTAAGATTGTACCGTATTTGATGTGTTCTCAATGTAATTTAACCAACGATGACTGAGTTTTTCTCTATTTCATTAAACATTATTGAAGAGAGAAATTGTGGTAAAGAAACTAATTGTCATCAAGAGAAATCAGTTGAAAATTATATCAATTAACAAGCAAAACGTTGCTGAACATCCATATGAAATTATCTCATCTTCATTATATTTGACTTTATCTTTTGATAAAGAATTGACATTCAAACCTCAAACTTGTACAAAAATAATTCTCAAATTTTCTTTTCTTTACAGACTAGTCAGCATGGCTGAGAAACCAGAGTTACAAGGTGTAGAGAGTATTGCCGCCTTGAAGTCCTCACCAAAAGAAGTGACTGATTGTATGAGAAGTTGGCTTTCATTTATACAGGTTGGTGTTTCTCAAGTCTTGAACTTGAAAGTGTACTTCAATCTTCTTGAACCAGCAAACAAGTTTTTCTCATTCTCGTTGGCTTCTTGGAATCATCTGGATCTCTTCTTACGCGTTATTTCCTCTCAGATAGCATAATGTCATATGAATGGTACATTCAACATTAACTTTGCTAACTTGAAATTTAATACTGATAAATTGAAAGTATTGAAAATTTGTTTTTGTAAATTGCTATACTTGATTTATCAAGGAAAATTTTATAATTTGGGAAGTTAGTATTTTTCTAGAAAACTTGATACTTCAACATGTGATCGTTCATGTTTACGTCACTCCACTTCAAATCCTAACCTGTCCTTTTTAAAAATGCACAGTACTCACGTCTCTTGGCAACCAACATGTCGATTCGCCGCATCTAGTCGCGGAGTAACCGATACTGAAATCGCCTAGTGTGAGCGTCTCCATTTAGAGATACATGCTGCGTCGCCGAGTGACCAAGTATCGTGTCGCGCAATCGTGAGTAAAGCCTTGGCCAATTCAAGTGATGAGTTGTGACAGAGAAAAGATAGCATAAGAAGATATTCTATGGTAGAGGTCGTTCATGTTTCAAATTTGAATCCGACTTTTTGTTAACTCAAGCCGATTACTGACGACTACTGTCTATTAACCTAGCTCCGCAGTGCAGGCTGGTTGCTTGGCTGAATCGGATTAGCGCTGAGACAGCAAATAATAGCAGCGTTGGTGGGAATGCGAGCGGCCGCAGTAACATCTTCCACCCAGCAATGGTCGGCGTAGTTCCGCCTAGCGGACAGACGAAAGATCAAACCAGTCGGTTATTTGATCCCTCCAGCCAGGCTCAGCCAAGCAGCCGAGACAATAGAACAACGGAGTGGCGGTCTTATTCGCGTTCATCAGCATTTTTCTTTCTCACGATTATTTTGATTTTTGTGTGTCAATAATAACTCCAGTCACCAGTAAAAAGTTACCAGAAACGTGGTGTACTACCCATATTAATGACTTTTCATGATATTTTTAATTATTTAAAAACATTGTTGACATTCTGAGCCTTTAGGCTAAACTTGGGGTCGCTGAGAACGAATCTGCAATCAGAATTTCTCTATCACGAAAAATAACGAAAAAATCCAGCTGTTGATCTTCCGGCAACCGTTAACAGTCATCCTGCAATGCGGCCGAAACACCTCCAAGCCAGACACCCATCTCGAATGACAACAACGCCAAGCTGTAAGAAACCATCCTGCACTGCGGCGCTAGGTTTAGTACTGTTATGGCCGGGTAAGAGTGTAAAGCTGGCCACTAACGGTAGGACATGCGTGTGTTTTGTCATCAGCGAGAGGCTTGAATAGAATAAACAACCAATAACAATAAATTAAACACTGGAAAATAACAAATTAAGAATATTAATAGAAACATAATTTAACCAATAGAGCAGCGAAGAAATAATAAACAACAAAAATTGGAAATACAAAAACCTAACCTCAAAAAATATTACTCGAAGCCTTTCGTTGTGGTCACAGCTGTGATGACACAACTATGCATTACGACTGTGAACGGCACAGTATGGGAGACTACCAGCTTTAGAAACTATGACTATCAGCTTGAGTTAACAGTGAAATTTGGAACATAAACGCCCCATACCATAGGATATCATCTTATGCTATATTTTCTCTATGTCAGTAGGTACCCTAAGAATAAACAAAGAGTATTTTCTTGTTAAATAACCTCCTGTCACACTTCATGTTGATAGTGTCTTCATATTTGTGTTTATCTTTCTACTAGGACTATCGGCTTGAGTTAATAGTTGAGTTTGGAACAAATTAAACGCCCTATACCATGGGATATCTTGTTATGCTATTTAATTGGTGTGGTTTATGATGAGTTGCAGATGTTGAAAGGAGTGTGTGCGAGCGGTGCGCAGTTGAGCAGAAACCTGGGCTCGCTGTCGTGTGATTCGTCAGCGTGCCGGGGGCGGGCGGAGCGAGTTCGGGCCATGTGGCAGCAGCTGAGTGCCGCCACCGATGCCGCCTCCGCCCTCGTGCATGGCCAGGCGGTCGCCGCCCTCCAGGAGGTCCATCTCGGCCCGGACCCACCCCTTGACGCCGATCAGGCAGACATCAATCAGGTAAGCACATAGAGAAAAGATAGCCATAGACAACCATAGAAAACGATAGGTGTAAGTGAAAGGGGAGAAGAGTTTCAAACTTTCATCTCCACTGTGTTCTATACAATATGTTGTGCTATACAGAAAAATCTGGTGTGGTACACTAACACAACTTTCCTTGCTCATTGAACTGTAAGCCCCATTCTTAAACGATAATAATGTAGGGGAATAACATAATGACGATTGGCGGCAACATATTAGATCATTACGATCAGACTACTGTATATGTGTATATATAATTGTTTTCAGAGTACTTTTTCCTTTGTGTAAATTGTGAAATTCGATGATTTTTTTAAAATCGTCAAAACAGCTGTTCTACAGATGAAATATCTCGACTATGTGTTCTTTTTATGAACTGCTCTACCTACCTACCTCATGCACGAGAAGGAGGTTACATAGTCCATTTCTCAAGGATGGGGTGGACCCTCCATTAGTTTCACAGAAAGGAGACTCATGCCAGTTGATAAATAAACATACAGGGTATGAATTTGAAAATAAATCGGTCAAGTCATTTTTGAGAAAATCGTGAAAAACATGGTTTTTTTTAGTAATTATCCGCAATTTTTCTCAAGAATATTACGGAGCTCCTGTAATTTTCCCAGAAATGAGACTCATGTCAGTTGGTAGGGCTTATAAATAGCTATCTAGGGTATAAATTTGAAGAAAATCGTTAGAGCCGTTTTCGAGAAAACCGTGAAAAACATGTTTTTTAGCCATTATCCGCCATTTTTTCCGCCATTTTGAATTGAATTTTATTGAATATCTTATTGTCGGATCCTCATGGTATAAGGACCTTAAGTTTAAAATTTCAAGTCAATCGGTTGATTAGGAATGGAGTTATCGTGTTCACAGACATACACACATACACACACACAGACCAACACCCAAAAATAATATTTTTGATCTCAGGGGACCTTGAAACGTATAGAAAACTTGAAATTAGGGTACCTACCTTAATTTTTTTGGAAAGCAATACTTTCCTTACCTATGGTAACAGGGCAAGGAAAGTAAAAGATAGCTTACGAATATATCCCATGGTATAGAGCGTTTATGTTCCAAATGTCACTGTTAACTCAAGCCGATAGTCCTAGTAGTTCTTTTACGTTAACCATGTGACGCTGGTAGTCTCTCATACTGTGCCGTTCTTACACTCTCCCTCCAACAAAACAGTAATGATAGGCATTAGTCGACAGTAATCAACTAGAAATTTGGAACATAAATGACCTTTACCATCGAATATCTTCTTATGCTATCTTTTCTCTATGGCACAACATATTGTATAGAACATGGTGAAGATGAAAGTTTGAGACTGTTCTCTCCTTTCATTTGCACCTCTCCTTCTCCTACTGTTTTCTTCTTGTACTCTCTCAAGTGTATTCATTTCTCATATCTCTTATCTATATCAATAAAAATATCTCTTTCCTCAAATAAATATCCAATATCTACAAACCAAAATTTAGAATTTAATTAATAAAAGACAAATTTAATAAATTAATAAAAGACAGGTTTAATAAAACCTCTCATTAATAAAAGACAAATTTTACTAAGTTCTCTATGAGAGGTAATGAGAATGACCCACCCATGGGATGGGAGTGTCCTGCTACTTACATGACAAGGTTTCTAGGGGTTGAATTGCAGGCAAACTTGAAATAGGATAGTCACATAGAGAAACTTCAGAAAAGGCTTTACCATGCTTTCTTTGCTCTGAGGAGGACTGTTAAGTCGAATTCAAATCTCAAGACAGCTCTAAAGGCTTATCACGGGTATTTTCTTTCACTCATTAGATATAGTATTTTGTTTTGGGGGGCTGGAAAAATTCATTTCAACACAAAATTAAAAAATGCAGAAAAAAGCACTTCGGATTTGGATTTTTTGCGTTGGGTCCATCTTTCTCCTGTAAGACCATATGCAAAGCACTCAATCTACTTACAGTTCCAGCGATATACTTCTTTGAAGTTGTTTCGTTTGTGTTCAAAAACAAAATATTTTTAATGCTAACCGAATTTTGCATACTTATAAAACACGAGGTAAAAATACAGAATTATCCCAGTTCCCTATCCATAGACTGACTCTTTTCGAAAAGGGACCGTTTTATTCAGGACTCAAGTGTTTTAATTGCATTCCAGAGGATATAAGGCTGTTTAGCAGCTATAAGTTATTCGTATCAAAGATAAATAGGACACTGGTAGAGGCTTGTCCTTATACCATTGAGGAGTGTTTTAGAGCATTTATGTGACTCCATTCTTAAAATGACATGTTGTTTGCCACTTGAGCACTGCTCAGAATTTGTGGCTTCACACAACAAAAATATAATAATAATTATTAGATTGAAAACCGAAAAGAATGAAAATATTTATTATTTGTCCATTTTTTCAACTTAACCTGTTTTTCATGGCGAATAAATTTGAATTTGAACGTTTCAGCAAGCAGTGTGCAGCGGCCTGGTGACGATGATCAACCTGCAGTACCAGTTCAGCGTGGCGTGTTGCGAGTGCCTGTCGCAGGCAGCACAGTGCCACTGTTCGCCGCCTCACGCCGAGGCAGACTGGGACGCAGTGGCCCGCTGCTACGCATCGTGCCGCCTCCAGCAGCCGCCTCCCGGCCTTCAGCCGCCTCCTGGACTCCAGCCGCCGCAGCGCCGCTGGTCGGAGGCGGCAGCCGCAGCCGACAGGGGCGGAGAGGCGGCGGCCGCGCTACGTCGCTGGTCCATGCCTTGGAAACTCGCGCTGCCCACGTCTACCAACCCTGAGCGCAGTCGATCCATAACGCCTGGTCAGTTTTCACTCTATAATCAATAAGTTGATAACATTTCGAAACAATTTAATAATGATAAAGAAAAGATGTTAACTGATAATACAGGATCTAAAACTGTTCCTCTTCCTAATTTTTATAGTTTATACAATGTTAATTTATTTATTTATTCATTCAGAATTACACAACTTACAGAAAAGTACCACAGGCTTATAAGCCCAAAACGGTTCCAATCCTTTTATACAACAGTCCAAATGTTGCTAGGTTATGTGTCACTTAACATTCATCAATTACACACTCAATGGAGTAATGAGGTAATACTAACTTCTTGTAATTATCGTTAAAAATTTACTGTCCACTTATCTAATTATTATAGCCTACTAAACATTTTGAATCTGAGTTGATTAGCAAAGTAAATTAGCAAAAGGTGAAGTATTACACAAAATTCAAATTTTATTCATTCAAACGCACAATATTTACAATCAGAATCAATAAGATAAACAAAAACACCCAGCTCAGATAAAAAATAATTATAAAAGATTAATAAAATAAATACTGTTAGCCTATGCTTTATTAGAAAGAAATTTGAGAATTTGAATAAAAAATACTACTTGCTGGAAGTATAAATACTACGTTTGCAAGTAGGAATGAATATCACTTGAATTAATTTTGAATTCATGGATATATGGAGAAAGAAAAATAAGAGAGAAAGAAAACAGTAGCAACCATTCACTCACCTTGCACACTTTTTTTCAGACTACATGCTTTTAAATTATACAAAATAATAAATAATAAGGATATTTTCCATCTAAATAGGCCGAAGCCTAATTTAGAGGCCGAGATTTGTTCTGTGACTGCATCTTCTCGCGGTGACGACTCGTTTTGAACTGCCGCTCTTCCACTCAAATTTTCCAATTTTCAAGAAAACACGTGGAACGCCCGGACTAATTGTCGTGGGGTCGCACGGTTCAAATACATTTCTAAATACGTTTGCATTAATCTCATTACGAAATCCAAGCCAGTACTATGGAAATGCTAGAAGACTGCAATAATTTGGAAAGATTAGAAGCAAGTTAGCTAATCTTTTATGGCAACACAAAATCTAGGTGCTTACTTTGTGCATGAATAAATTCTTTAACAATCAAAAACAAGGTTCACTAGAGTTCATATTGGAAAAATTCAGTTCAATTTTGATCAGTTCAACAACCTGAAAGAAAGGCTCAAAAAAAACTACAATTCAAACCTATCAATATTCATCATATTACACCACTATGGGTCTCACTAGGCTCAATGGGAATTGTCATATTGTATGAATAAATATTGCATTAATGTGATTTGATTTCAGAAACAGTTTGGCACACAGCTCTTGCCAGTCAGGAAGAGCTGCAAGATGTGATATCCCTGCTGGCAGCCAAACCACCTCCCCCCCGGCGGCCCCCCTACACACAACCTCCCAGGTATCACATTCAATCACTCATTGAAATATTGCTAAGAGAAACACACTTTAATCCATAACTACTTATTCTGTTCTTCTCTTATTCTGTCAAATAAACAGTCCATCCAAAGTAAGGTTTAATATTTTTTGTGATTTCAATTTTTATATTTAATAAATGTATGAAGAAACGAATAAGTCCAATACTATTATGTCCACTATTTTGAGACTTGAAGCGTGACCACCTGTTGAAATGCTGCCTTCCTCCAGCATGCACAAGACAGGACCTTTTTATTTTCGACAACAAAGCTGTTGAAACCGTGGATATTATTCAAATATTGGCATAATAGAATCACCTAACACAAACGAACGAAGACTTGATTAGAATGAGAATTAATGTGTATTTGGCTGAACAAAAGATATGAAGATAATTCATCTCATTCTAGAGAATTTGTACTATAATTTCATTAAAATATTGATGATTCATATGAAGTACAAAATTCCACCTAATGGTACTCATGAGATTGAAAATTGATACCTTCACCTTTTCTAACATTGGTTTCAACAGAACATATTTTTGATGCAATTTTATTTTGCAGGAGTAACATTAACTAAGGCTACAGGAGGCGGACCGTGCAGTGGCGGAGCGATGAGTGACAGTTGCCATGGCTCCGAAGCCATTCCCAGGCCAAGCTTCTCATTCACTCACAGAGGCAGTTGGTGAGACTATTTTGACTACATTCATTACAGTTATTAATAAATTATATATTATTCATTATTAATATTAATAATAATTATAATATACAAAATATTTCAGTATCAAGTGAGAATTTCAATTACCGTACTGCTTTATTGTTGTTCATCCTATTTATAAAATGAAGTGATTTGAAAAGTATAGAGTTGATTTACAATAAAAAAACGCATTGATTACATGGCTACTAACCACCTGCCTGTATTTCGGTATATTAACATAGACATGTTGTAAGTACGTTGTTAATCTTGATGAATACTCGGAAAACTCTTCTTTCAGTTTGAATGAATATTCAACTAGGCCTATTCAAAAACATTTTCAAGAGGATGAAAATTTCCCTCACTATCAAAATTCAATTCATCTTTGTAACTTTTCTTTTCTCTGCCAAATAATCACTTCAACCAAATTCATAATACCGCTTTTTATTGTTGTGAAAACTTGTCTCGAACGACCCCGCTTTTTTACCACTACCATGATTCTGAACATTATGCCACTATCATTTTTCATACTTCCAAGTGATTTGCGATGTTGCCAGATTTCTTCTTAAAAGCACTGACAAGCAGTTGTGTCTGAGCTAAAATTCTTGCGATTGCTATTTTTTATATGTATAGAAATTGCCTCAAAACTATGCTATTCCGTTAACTTGAATCGATCATTGCTCTTTGTAAAACAGATGATCATCGTTCAATAATTTATTATTTAATTTATCAGTTTATCATTGCGAATGATTAATTAATTCGTCGATTAGGAAACTGGACATACAATTTATTTTCAATAATACGAGGTATATTCACATGTTATGTTTGAGAAACGTTTATAAAAACGGCCCTCGTGGCTTTCTCATTCAACTTCTATGTACTAAGTTTATAGCATATTCAACTGCTAATAATTAATGCTTATCAAACTGAATTAAAGGTGGGATGGATTATTCAATTATGTTATAGCACACTCAATTCTTATTAATGAATATTTATTGAACTGAATTACAGGTGAAGTGGATCATGCATTAGTTCTATAGCCTTCTCAAATGTTAATAATATATTGACTTGATAATGGCATTATATAGCCGAAACATGCTGTGAGTGAACAATTTTAAAAAGGGTACTTGGATTTCTATTTTTATTTATATATTGTATATTTATGTTGATGAATTGCAGGTGGGGAGGAGGAACAGAGGGCGATGAGCTGGATATCGGGACGCTGGCGTCTCGTAAAAGCAGCTCATCGACTGACTCTTCTTCCTGCTATTCCATTCACAGTCGCTCCTCTGGATCTGCCTCAGAGGTAGGCAATTGCTATATAAATTCTGGCAACTAAGGTTCAACTCACACTTACGCGACTCAAGTCGAGAAGAGACTGCAACTCTAGTGCAGTCTAGTTTCAAATGGTGACGTCGCGGAGACTAGAATCGACTGGTCTGAGTGTCACCATTTGGAAACAAATGCTGCGTCGAGAAGAGACTAGAGTCGCAGTCTCTCCTCGACTTGAGTCGCGTAAGTGTGAGTTGAGCATAATAGAGCGGAAGTAGATTGTCTCTTTGGTAGAGACAATCGTAGAGTAGTTTTGTTGGTAATTTCACCGCAGTTGTGCCACCTCCTGTTGGAATTTTAGTACTCTAGAAAATACACGGAAGTTCGAATTTCACAATTTTTGGGGACTTTTGATGAATTGCTATCGGAAGAAAATTGGCAATTCAGTTGTTGACTTCCATTAACCAATGATGTGATTTCTTTGACTGTTAGGTGAAATTTGATAGGGTATCACATTTTAATGAGCCAGTTTGATGGAATTTTTAGCTTTCATAAGCTGAAAACTTCAATTGATATTCCTTGAAGAAAATTCTTGTTTATTCTTTTCAGCCATCAAGCTTTAAACCATACAAGTTAATCATAGTAATTACTAATAAATCATGAAATAAATATATACCTTTTGGAGCCACTTGCGGTGTCGCAGCGGCAAATAATCAAAACTATCCTAAAGAAAGAGTACCGCTATCCAACCATTCAGCCATTCACTGAATTTCCGGTGTTGAATATAAGATAACTCTACATAAAATCGTTATCAATTTATCTCAGAAACAATAGATTTAACATTTTACTAGACTTAATTCATACTTATCGAACAAGATACAGAGTAAACTATGGTTTTGCGACGCCTCAAGCGGTCCACGGGCTTGAGATAATATCACCTTCCTACCTAGCCCAGTACACAGCAACTTACCTATTGAGATAAGGAATATGGAGGAATGCAGTGTTACTGTATACAACCGAAGGATTAAGAGGTGGCTGTACCTTATTTATATGTGTTT
Source organism: Nilaparvata lugens (assembly GCF_014356525.2). Lineage (NCBI taxonomy): Eukaryota > Metazoa > Arthropoda > Insecta > Hemiptera > Delphacidae > Nilaparvata > Nilaparvata lugens. Next base: position 46,478,168 of record NC_052509.1, read on the forward strand.
TATTTATTTATCAAGTGAAATGAAGTTACTTCTGTACTAGAAAATGATGCAGGCAATTGCAGCCTATAAATTGATGAAACGCAATAGATCTAGATCCAGTAGGTAACCTGGAAATCACCCCTACACACAGACGTATAGTCTTGTGGGGGTATTCTTGTAATAGTAATACTATTGAATTTATTGTATAGTGCATTTGAAGAATAAATTTATTTGAATTTGAATTTTATATCATGAAATATATCCTGATAGCATGCTTGTGGAAAAGATTTCTTCTTATTTTTAAATTACACGTACATTTCATGCAGAGTTTCTGGAAAGATAATTCATTTTATCAACTTTTTTAAATTTATGTTTATAGTTCATTATTTACTTAGAATAATAAGCATGCATAGATCCCTGCAATACATTCAATCCAATACAATTACCAATTAAGATTATCCATTTAAAATCCTGGATATTGTTTTTAATTTTAGGAGCTCACACACGGACAACGATCTCACCTTTATTCTATGTGGAGTGGAAGCGACCTTCCCTTCATCAAACTTCCTGAATCATCAGAAAACACCGAATCATGATTCAGTCATTGTCACCTCTGTGAAACCAGCATACTAGTTGTGTCAGTATTATATGTTGACAATCGTAAGACGGCCATTCTGTATGTTCTATGTCAATTGAGATTCTCAAATCTCACTTAAGTATTTCTTTCTGCATGCTTGTTATTTATTGGTTAGTTTCTTAGTAACGTACACAAACCCTCAGTATCCTAATAATTATTCGAAAGTCAATCTCCTCATAAAAATAAAAATATTATGTAAAACTCGTGATGTGGTGGGATGTTTGAATGTTCTCGTCAATAAATTGTGTCGTATACGTTATATTATAGATGTTGATTGGTGTCAAGGATTCATGAAATGTTATCAATTTATCAATCTTGATGAAATTATTGTCAGCTTTTCAAACATTTGCTCAATAGAATGTGTTTCTCTTCTAACAAGTTGTCATGCACTAATAGTAGGATATTTGAATGTACCCAGCAATCCACTTTCTCTATAAAATGAGATAATATCACTTTAGTATTGATCAATATTTCTCAAGTGAAATGTGTTGTGTCCCATGAAAGTGTGAACTTCAATGATTTCTTCGTAACTGATATATCGATAATGTATTCATTAATCATATATTCATTTTATAGTCTGTTTTAAACATTATTAGATTCACCATAAGATCTTATTGGTTTACTGTGTTTATAATAATAATGTAATAATTGGTGTAATTTATTCATTTTTTGGAATTATCAGTTTTGATTAAAATTTAAATAATTTGTAGTATATGGCCTGTACAATCATTTTAATAAAATAGATCTTAGCGTTATTTTTATGGTGCTTTAGCATTATTTATCAGTGATGTTGTAAACAGTTGCTCAAATGTGTATAATGAGTTGATTATTCGAACTTTCAAAGCACAAATTTTCAACTATTTAGTCTACTCATTTGTAAATGTTTTGTGTTACATGATTTTTTAGTGTGCATGAATATAACCTATAAATTTGATCATCTCATTAAACCTTGATTGGGAAATTGTTTGGAGCGAATATTTAGTGCACTGTCAACATGAGTTCAATCAATTCATCCATATTCAGTACATGTAACTGTAGTGAATACACAACTGTAGATCTTAGAATATTCAAAATCTATAAATTTCTGAAATTAAATTTATTTCTATTCAATTAAACACGAAACAAAATTCATAATGTTTGCAACTCTTTGGAATCGAATGCTTTCTAAGTGATGTTCCTCTTATGAATCTGTACTAAAAATGAAATCTTTGACTTTATAAATCCACTTTAAAAAAGGTTAAATTTTAGTCTTAGGCTTTCAGTAATCAGTAATGTATGATTAAAACTTATTCATTTTCACTGTGTTAGCTAACTCACATCACTTATGAGTGAAATTAACTTTTGAACGTGAAGAGTTTTAATTTTAAATGTAGAGCAGAAAAACTAAATTTCTAACAGCATATAATATTGAATCATACCTTACTTTATTATTAAAGTAATTTGTTTTTCTATGAGCTTACAAAGTAAGAAAAGAGCTTTAATAACATAATATGCATTCTTTATCATTTAATGACTGTTGGACAGACATTATTTAGTCAATTGCATTTTTTCATCCTTATTCAAACATGTTCTTATTGTACTGTCATGCTATTAATTTTGTTGCATTCAATCGATTTGCCAGTAAATAAGTTACCTTTGTTCTCATTCAATCATTACTGTAGCAAATAGTTATGAATTTAAACGATTTTATAGCTATTATAACTTTCTTGGCTAGTTTGTATACCTAGTGATAAATAAGTCTTTTCATGCAGCAACTGGTTTGCTGCATATAAAATATATGTCGATTTTTAATGTTGTAAGTCAATTTGAGTATGTGTTTTGTTCGATGATGTGGTTTTTGAATTAGATACATGAATGTGGTTTGTAAACTATGAATGTGTCTGAACAATTTATGTAATACTTGGACTAATTAAATAATTAAATGAAAGTTGTTTGGTGATTTGGTAGTGAATTCATTCGAAATAATCCAATAGTATTTACATATTGATTGATATTTTGGATCACAATTGAGTAGCGATGGGAAACTAAAATCAGAGGTAAATTCTGAAAAATACGGTATCCTGGGGTAACTAAATCATCAATAGCTTCATAGAATAGGATTTATTAGGCAAGATTGTTCTTCTACGACGTGAAAATTCTGTGGACTTCAGAAATGCTATTAAGACAAAGTTAAGCTTTTTTTCTCCAACCCATTATATGATAAGTTGTATTGTAGAAATAAAGAAAAGGAGACTTCACCGTAATAAAGTTCATATTTTCCTAAGGACGTTCTGGAAAATGTGTGATTTTAAAAATGGTCAAAGCGTTCAAGTAATAATAGTTTTCTCATTTTCACAACATGACTGCATATAATTAGTACCGTTTGTGAAATATTTTACGTGAATCAATAAATCATAAAAATATCCTCCATTCGCTAACTGATTTACTGTGATTTAATCTGTGAAGTACGTACTGTGAGTACGTAAACGATCAATCAATATTGTTTTAATTTAAGAGCTCATTTTTGATCATCAATATATAATACTGTACTCGCATCAGTAAGGTTCATATACAATTTTTAAAAGTAATTTACCTATTATCAGATATCAGTGCCAACATCAATGACTGAGACAATTTATAATTCACAGGTGTGAAGGTAATCCTCATTAATTGAAGTTTCTGCTTTTGTGTTCCAAAGATTGTTCATTTGTCTTGTACCAACAACCAAACGAAGCTCAGCAATTATGTAAGTTCACTTGAAGATCATTCATCATTCTTAACTCACACTAACTATCTTTGAAAAAGTTTCAAATTACTGTGAGTTATCAGTCTATTCAATCCGCCGACTTGAAGTGTATTTATCATTGTGTTGGAAAATGGATGCTATGTATTTAAGAGACTGATGATATTCGAAACTTGTTGGTTCCTAGTTGAATCTTTGTCAGCTGCATGCTGCATTGTTGTAATGAATCACGCATCTTGCAACAGACTTCTGTATTATAGAGTATTAAACATTGGCTACGTTAAAATAACATCACATTGAAAAATTAGAGTGAAATTCACCCTCGAAGTAAATAATAAGAGCTGTGTAATCAATTTTATTTGAAATCAAGCGTGCCACTTGAAGAGGGGAGATGGGATGAAATCCTTCGAACTTTTGAATTATTCAGAACGGTAAACCCTCTCAATGGGATGGAAGGGAGAGAATGTCGATTGGGAGAATCTTCCTTTTTGTAAGAGGTCCCCTGCTGTGAGGATATTGGAAATTCTAGAATTCCATTCCTTCAAATAATAGTATTTTGGCAGTTTTTAATTCAAAAACGCTTTTCCAGTGTTTTATAACTTTCAGTTTCACCATATAATATATGATTTAAAAATAAAAAATTAACTACCGTATTGTGTAGTGCTATTTTGCACAAAATACCTGTATCATAACTTGATGTGTGACAAAGAAAATTAATACTAA